>NC_083847.1:3044151-3606290 GCF_015708825.2 Lethenteron reissneri
TTAGAGGGGGGGAGGTGGGAAGAAGAGCGCCTAAACAAATTACCTTAGAGTCGCGGCATCTCTTCAGAAAGGTGAGAGACTCGATTAGCTGAGCCTTCTTATCCCGGAGCTTGTTGAAGGATCTCAAAGTTATGTGGAAACCCTCCCCGTAGAGGCGGTTAAATTTCGATTTAAAGCTTTCGTGACTGCAGGGATTCATCTTCTTGGTTCTTTCGGTAAAGTCACGTAGAAGGGAAGTAATAAAATAATAAAAATAAAACATAATAAAACAATTCTCACGACGTTTCGGCCACAACGCAAGCAGCCGTCCTCAGGCGAAGAATGAAGCACCACCAAGCTTGGAGCGTATATTTAAGCTGGGTTAGAGGGGGGGAGGTGGGAAGAAGAGCGCCTAAACAAATTACCTTAGAGTCGCGGCATCTCTTCAGAAAGGTGAGAGACTCGATTAGCTGAGCCTTCTTATCCCGGAGCTTGTTGAAGGATCTCAAAGTTATGTGGAAACCCTCCCCGTAGAGGCGGTTAAATTTCGATTTAAAGCTTTCGTGACTGCAGGGATTCATCTTCTTGGTTCTTTCGGTAAAGTCACGTAGAAGGGAAGTAATAAAATAATAAAAATAAAACATAATAAAACAATTCTCACGACGTTTCGGCCACAACGCAAGCAGCCGTCCTCAGGCGAAGAATGAAGCACCACCAAGCTTGGAGCGTATATTTAAGCTGGGTTAGAGGGGGGGAGGTGGGAAGAAGAGCGCCTAAACAAATTACCTTAGAGTCGCGGCATCTCTTCAGAAAGGTGAGAGACTCGATTAGCTGAGCCTTCTTATCCCGGAGCTTGTTGAAGGATCTCAAAGTTATGTGGAAACCCTCCCCGTAGAGGCGGTTAAATTTCGATTTAAAGCTTTCGTGACTGCAGGGATTCATCTTCTTGGTTCTTTCGGTAAAGTCACGTAGAAGGGAAGTAATAAAATAATAAAAATAAAACATAATAAAACAATTCTCACGACGTTTCGGCCACAACGCAAGCAGCCGTCCTCAGGCGAAGAATGAAGCACCACCAAGCTTGGAGCGTATATTTAAGCTGGGTTAGAGGGGGGGAGGTGGGAAGAAGAGCGCCTAAACAAATTACCTTAGAGTCGCGGCATCTCTTCAGAAAGGTGAGAGACTCGATTAGCTGAGCCTTCTTATCCCGGAGCTTGTTGAAGGATCTCAAAGTTATGTGGAAACCCTCCCCGTAGAGGCGGTTAAATTTCGATTTAAAGCTTTCGTGACTGCAGGGATTCATCTTCTTGGTTCTTTCGGTAAAGTCACGTAGAAGGGAAGTAATAAAATAATAAAAATAAAACATAATAAAACAATTCTCACGACGTTTCGGCCACAACGCAAGCAGCCGTCCTCAGGCGAAGAATGAAGCACCACCAAGCTTGGAGCGTATATTTAAGCTGGGTTAGAGGGGGGGAGGTGGGAAGAAGAGCGCCTAAACAAATTACCTTAGAGTCGCGGCATCTCTTCAGAAAGGTGAGAGACTCGATTAGCTGAGCCTTCTTATCCCGGAGCTTGTTGAAGGATCTCAAAGTTATGTGGAAACCCTCCCCGTAGAGGCGGTTAAATTTCGATTTAAAGCTTTCGTGACTGCAGGGATTCATCTTCTTGGTTCTTTCGGTAAAGTCACGTAGAAGGGAAGTAATAAAATAATAAAAATAAAACATAATAAAACAATTCTCACGACGTTTCGGCCACAACGCAAGCAGCCGTCCTCAGGCGAAGAATGAAGCACCACCAAGCTTGGAGCGTATATTTAAGCTGGGTTAGAGGGGGGGAGGTGGGAAGAAGAGCGCCTAAACAAATTACCTTAGAGTCGCGGCATCTCTTCAGAAAGGTGAGAGACTCGATTAGCTGAGCCTTCTTATCCCGGAGCTTGTTGAAGGATCTCAAAGTTATGTGGAAACCCTCCCCGTAGAGGCGGTTAAATTTCGATTTAAAGCTTTCGTGACTGCAGGGATTCATCTTCTTGGTTCTTTCGGTAAAGTCACGTAGAAGGGAAGTAATACAATAATAAAAATAAAACATAATAAAACAATTCTCACGACGTTTAGGCGCTCTTCTTCCCACCTCCCCCCCTCTAACCCAGCTTAAATATACGCTCCAAGCTTGGTGGTGCTTCATTCTTCGCCTGAGGACGGCTGCTTGCGTTGTGGCCGAAACGTCGTGAGAATTGTTTTATTATGTTTTATTGTTATTATTTTATTACTTCCCTTCTACGTGACTTTACCGAAAGAACCAAGAAGACGATTAAAGTTGTAATAGATAATGAATGCATGTCTTGAAGTCTGCAAGGTTAGAATCAGTCCTGGTCCTGCAGGCTGCCGTGGTGATAATGATGATTATGATACGATTACATTCCATTTCCATCCTGCACGTCTTTTTATTTCAGTAGTGTATTCCCAGTTCTCTTTAAGCGCACATCTTGTCCTCTGCGAGAGTTGTACCCCTACGGTATTACTTAATCATGTTCTTAAAACCTGCAGCACGTGACTTATTTGGCTCACATTCATCAGTGGCGACATTAACACAGCGACTCTGCAAGGTGCTTGATCAACAGCTCAGATGGTCGCCATTCCGCTCTTAAGAAACATTTTCTCGCTGCTCGTTTGCGCCTCTTGATGACCGATGCCCTCATTGGTCTATCCGAGTTTTCGTCTGAATCCACCTCAGGTCTCCCCGCCCATGATGGCAAGAGGCAGTACACTCTCACCCGGCTTAAATGCACGACACAGACTTTCCTCGTGATGCTGATGTTGTGTTTGAAGCAGAGAGACCTACACTTAAAAGCCAAGCTCCTCCTGCACACGCAGCACAGAACACACACAGAGTCTAGTGAGGGTCGATGTCACTCTACACACAGCATCGGATACAGAGAAAGTGGATGCATCAGGAGTCAGGGTCCCTCTATTCTCTGCCTCGTACAGACAGCTCGCTCAGCTGGCTCCACTGCAATTAAACTGATATGATTGAACATGGGAGTTCTCAGTAACTGTCCTTTTCTATGTAAAAACACTGGGAGTAAGAATAAGTGTGGAATCATTTATTAATGCGTGCTGTTAATCTTCTCGGAAAGGATTTGATTTGGCTAATGTTATTGTACGCACCGTGTTCATGCTACGAATTAGATCTGGATGATTGACAGCAACGTGGTGGGCGAGATGTTAACTATTTCGCCTGGTATACAAGCTCATAGGTTCGATCCTGATCCCGATCCCGACCCTGACTCCTGTATATTTGGAGTCTGCGTGTTTATTTCCCCGTGGTGGTCGCGTGGATTTTTCTCCGAGGCCTCCGTTTTTTTCCTCCCCATTGAAAATCGACATGCGTTTAGATTATTTGGCTGCTATAATGTACATATGTACATTATGTTGAACTTCTTTCACATTTTCTTGGTTCTTTCGGTAAAGTCACGTAGAAGGGAAATAATGAAATAATAATAAAACATAATAAAATACAATTCTCACGACGTTTCGGCCACAACGCAAGCAGCCGTCGTGAGAATTGTATTTTATTATGTTTTATTTGTATTATTTTATTATTTCCCTTATACGTGACTTTACCGAAAGAACCAAGAAGATGAATCCCTGCAGTCACGAAAGCTTTAAATCGAAATTCTTTCACATTTCCACGTGATTATACGCCATTTGTTTGAGCTATCAATAATGGCCATGGTGCTTCTGAAAAAGACCTATTAAGCTCAGTGGGCTTTATCTGGTAAAATAAAAAGAATTTTGTTTAATATTTTAGTTAAAAATGGAGGTCGGTCACCTGCAGAAAGGAGAGTGAGTCCTGCACGGTCGAGGGCGGCGGACAGCTGCTTGATCTCCCGCTCCTGGCCGCGTGCTCTGCTCTCGTAGCGAGCGATGTCCACCTGGATGCGGGACATCACGGAGCGGCCCTCCTCGTCCAAGTGCTCCAGCGCCTCCCTCTTCTCCTCCCCCAGCTGCTCCCTCCTGCGCTCAAACTCTCGGCTGATCCGCGCCTTGATCCCACGCAGAGGCTTCTATGCAGACAGTGCCGAGTTGTTGAATCAGTAATAAGATAACAATGCAATGTGGCATCATACCGGTAATGATTATTACCATACCTTGCTTATGTACTTGGAGGTGGGAGATGTGTTCATTGGGCGCGTAGGAACATATAACACAGGGAAAATGCGAATGGGTTATAAGAGAAAATATCATACAGTTATATAGCTCAGTGGGCTTTAAATAAAATACTGTAGTTTAGTTTAAAAAAAGTTCTTAGCTCATCCAGGAGGCGAGTGGCTTTGATGTGTGCTGTCTAACGGGACATTGAGTTCAGGCTAATAATGAGGGATCTTTGTCTGCATCTTTATATTTGTCTGTTCCACATTAGGTCTACCTGGAATTCCCTGTGAGAAGGGTGAGCAAGGACTTCCAGGTGCGTCCACACAAACTCGACAGCATTCTCTGAAAACATCTTGACTTGCGGCTTGCTCTGTAATTCCTCAGCGATTGTCAGATTGAAATTTGCATGAACGATGGATTGTTATGAATCAAAACATTATTACAACTGCAAGTTTTACGATGATTATGATTATTAGTTTAAAACTAATAGACTTTACCCTTTCCAGCTAAAATACATAAGCTGTTAAGATGTTCAGACACATATTTTTGCAAGGCGTCATCAAGTCTGCATTCACCACACATCATGCTTGTGGTAAAACATGCAAACAAACGTTTTTATAATGTATGCATTGTCTTTGAAACTGATTGGCCTACACCCGAGACAGCCTCCTTTATTGCCTTGTTTCACCACCTGTGTTAGACCAGAGAATAACGACAAAAGGCGAACACGGCAAGGACAATGGAAATATCACAGCATTAATAGCTCGGGTCGAGCAGTTATAGCTATAGGACCTTTTTTGTATCTATGTTATGAATTTGTTTTATTAAATCATGTTTGTTTGCATGCTTTACCACAAGCAGGATGTGTGGTTAATGCACACTTGCTTGCAACAATGGGTTCGTGTCTGAATATCTCACCACCTATTGTATTATTTCTGGGAAGGGTAAAGCTTATATATTTTTTTCAAAATGTTTATACCGGTCCATAAATGGTACAATAGATTGTTACTAAACTAGTGTACCCAGGAAAGGCTCGCAGAGTTTCAAGAACTTTTTTTCCAGGAGGGTCCTTCCATGCGTTCGCAATAGCGAGCGATGTCGCTGCAACTCAACCAAAGATGGTGGTGACCGCATCGCGCGCTTTCAGATGCGCTTCTGCGGCCGTCTGGAACGCTCTTCCGAATTTAGGATTTTTCATCTTAATTGAAAACGAATTTCTGTAGAACTGTTTTTTGCCTGGTTTATCGCGGTTGGCTACGTATGGTGCAAAATAAGTTCAATATACATGCTGCTGCTGTAATCTCAATCTCTTGGGGAGTGGTGGCACAGCACTTAGCACACTGCGCTACGAACCCGGCATAGACCCGAGTTAGATTACCGCTCACGGCCAACACCACTAACACCATAGACAATAATCTGAACCGGTCCTAAGCATCCCCTCGGTCGACTCAGCCTGAAATGAGTAAACAGTGCGGTGTCTAAACATCACCAGACAGAGGAGGTCGGTGGGGTGCTGGCCACCCACCCCCTCGTGTGCCGTGCAGGCCTTCATCGGCGCTGCTGGCTAACAGCACTTGGCTCAGCAGGCTGTTCAGGCTATACAGGCTGTCGTTGATCTCAACTGAGTGACTTGCAGGAATTTTTTTAGGAATTGAGATGTTTTGGCCAATCCCTGGTCAACTGTGGAGATGAGTCCAGCACGAGGCATGCCTGAGAAAGGATGGGCGATAAAAATGAACTGCAATTTAATATCTGAACGTGCAGATATTCGCCAATCAGAAAAAGGGGGGGGGGGGGCTATTCGCACGACGCTATACTACCCAATGGGATTACTCGATCCGTGGATCTATTGCCAACGAATTGACGCAGTGATTAACCATCGATGAATCGACACCCTAACATAGCTCTGAGATCGACTGTGAGAAGAATCGATACAATAGACACCTCTAGTCACGATCCACAAGACCATATATTGTCAAAGACACGCCCCACTGGCAACACCACACCTACTTTCTTTCATATGTAAGGACAGTACGGAGAGAGACAGGCCGTTTTTGGAGACAGTGCGTGGAGAGGAGACAGTGCGTGGGGGGGGGGGGAGTGCAGGTGCAGGGACAGTGCGTGGCCAAGTGTTCACGAGGGATAATTGCAGGAGGGATAACTCCAAAAAGGAGGTGTGGCCGTGGGTGGAGCGACGCCACGCCGGGGAGAAATAAAAGGCGGCAGGCAAGGGATCTCGGGGCTGCCGTGGGATCGGGGTCGACTGTCTCCACGTCTTCGCTCTTTTCGGGCCGTCACTGTCTTCACGTCATTGCTACTTGTGTGTTATCCTAGCCCAGATGTATGTATATTATACTAGCTAAATATCTGTATATTATACTAGCCAAGTATCTGTAGGACACGAGATCGAGTTATCTGCATGACGCGTCTTAATATATGAATAACGGAGACTACAGAAGTTGTCCGAGAGTCATTACACATACATGGCATAATGATTAGTGATTTTGTGGGGTGTCCGATTTTATTGACTTACAATGAAAACACTCAGAGGCACACACAAACCCACTTATGTTATTCTTTATCGGGTCCTTAGTTTATCTTATGTAGGTTTACATAGTTGTGCCTAAATGCAATGTGCTTTACCATGTAAAATTGTACTCAAGATGACAGTGGTTGAGATAATAAAGAGTGGGGTTATTATTAAAAGTGGTTAAGTAATTATGGCGACAGAATAACAGGTGGGAGTGGCTAAGAACGGTTTTGGGGTAGAGGTTGTGATAGGAATCAGGGCAGTGAAAGATTAACAATTAATTGTAATTTACATGATTACATCAACCCCCCTCTGACCTTCGCACCTGATATGATCACAGTGATGACCTCACTTTCTTCTATTTAAGACCGGAAACGGGAGGACTTCCTCACAATTCCTGCACAATTTGCCCGATGAAGCTGGTTGTAATTACCAGCAAAACGTCGTAATCAAATTGGAAATGTTATGGGTTTACTCTCCATCACACTAGTGTGCTGAAGTAGCAATTAATTGGCATGTTTCTTTTACGTGACAAAGCTTAGTGATAGGCTGTGTCGGATGGTGGTGGGTTAACGACACATATTTACGCGATTTAACCCACAATAACTTTTATTATGAATAACATTGGTCGCGAAATCCTACGTGTTACATTCTATTATTAGTGATAGGGGTTGGGGTGGTGATAAGGGTAGTAATAGGGGTGACGAGGGAGGAACAGAGAGGAACAGTACAGATTTGAGAGCAAAGAGGATGCGATGGGACAGAGTAGTAAGAGATGAGAGAAGCAATATAGGGTGGTGAGGCGAGACCATGGAGGGATTATAGACTAAGAGTGAGCAATATAAACAGAAATCGATAGTAGACAGGGAGCCAGTGGAGTTTGGGAAGTAGAGCATCCATACTTTATCCAACAATCCCACACTGGAAGCCCCAACACCACCCTTAACCTGACCCTCTATATTCTTTTTCACATTGGCAGCACTCAAATTTTGAATCCCCCCCACAAACCACTCACCCCTCCACCCCTCCACGCAGGCTGCTCGGGAGCCTCACCTTCGCCACTTGCGTTCTCCGTCAAACTCTCCTCCACCTCGGATGCTTCCATCGGCGTCACCATCACCGTGCCGCCGGGGGGCGTCGTCCCCTTCGACACCGTCCTGGTCAACGGACAGGGCATCTACGACACCCACTACAACAACGTCACGAGCCCCGTAGCCGGACTTTACTTTTTATCCTTCCACCTCACCCTGGGAAGACGAAGAGAAGCAGGAGTGAGAGAAGCGTATGTGAATGTGCAGTTGGCGACGAGAAAGGCGGGCTTTGACAATGAGAAGGTGAAGATCGTGGCGACTTTCGGCGGCAAGACTGACCAGGAGATTTCTGGCAGCGCCGTGGTTGCGCTTGCCGCCGGAGACTCCGTGTGGCTGCGCGCGCAACCAGCGAACGCAGCCGATCTGGTCATTGTGCCCAGGGAGGGGGGGGGGACAGCGTCTTCTCCGGGTTTCTGCTCAGCTACTGAGTGGGGGAGTGGCAGGAGTGGTGGGTGGGGAGTGCAGGTGAGCAAAACCATGGAATGGGAGGGGGGAAAGGAGGGGAGTGGACAGGAGAGGAAGGGAGGGGATGGGAGAGGAGGGGAGGGGAGAGGAGGGGGAGAAGGAGGGGAGTTGAGGATAGAGGAAAAGAGGGGATGAGTGCAGAGGGCAGTGGAGAAGAGAGGAGGGGTGGGAAGGGGAGGGGAGAGGTATTGCACTTTCCACACCATGGCCACATTTATTTGACCTACCTTGACGCCGTTCTTTAGTCTGTGATCGAGGCGTGTCATCTTGATATAATTCACGTTGATGTCTGTGTGCGCAATGACTGGGCCTCAGGCGAGAGTTGAAACTGGCAAATAATTAATTTAAGTGATCAATGCACAGCAAAATGCTTGTGGAATAAAACTTTCTGCTGCAAAAAAATCAGTGAATGGCTAACTCGGTACATCTAACCCTACAAACAACGATCACTGTTCACTCAAAGTATAAACTTTTATTGTATCAGGTAAGGCCGACTGTGCTATATAGATATTTTTGAGACGCGACCTGGCCACATATGATATCGCAATTAAGTGGCTTATCACCTGGAAAATTAAAGCGGTTAAATACTTTAAACGCGCGTCGATTAAATGTCTCTCATAGAGAGAGACATGCAAACTCCAAATATACAGGCATCAGGGTCGGGATTGAACCCACGACTTCCTGCATACCAGGCGAGGGAGATAACATTTCGCCACCATGGCACCCCTAGCAGCACTAGGCCTATTCTCGTTTACCCATAAACACCTCGGTGAGTCTCAAGACACTTTTCCCAAGAGGATCCTGTCACGTTTTTCACAGTAAGGGCGGTGTTGCTATGAGTGAGACCCAGAGTGAGGCCCAGAGTGTGGTGCAGTGATTCCCATGTAGCCGGCCCGCCCTGTTTCCTCTCCTCCCGTGAATCGTAATGAGGGGGACAGTTTGGCTAAATAGGCAACAAGCGACACTTATACTGGTAGGAACCTCCTGGTTACACCAGCCCACAGGTGATTATTGTGTCCGTCCGTCCGTCTTGCATCCAAAAATGGGAGGGGTGGGGCTGGGTGGAGAGGGGAGGGTGGGGAGGGGCTGGGTGGGGAGGGGCTGGGTGGGGAGGGGCTGGGTGGGGGTGGGAGGGGTGGGGCTGGATGGGGAGGAGCTGGTCACCCCGCGGTGCCCTTATAAAACTCAACGTTTAACCTACTCACGCCGGCATGTGCCCGCCCTCACAGTCGGCCATATTTGCTGCGGAATACACCACTCCGCCGTTGACCCTGGTCATTGACCGAGCAACCCAACGTTCCTATCAGCTTCCTCCGCAGGAATGTGTTTCCGATGAACATAGATTCCAAAGAACACAGGATGAGATGTTACTATCCTTTGTGAAAGCACTTCCAAGAGTTCATGAACAGTGAGCCTGGTGAAATTTGGGGAGCGCATCGTCAGTAGTGAACCTTTGGTTCCTAGGGTGTTTCGGCCTTTCATACTATACACCCTCCCCAAAGGCGGCCAGCGACAGGGTGATCAATCCTACGCTTGCGTCCCATTCCCAATTAGTCATAGGAGTTGCCTTGTTGTTGATAGCCAACATCCCATGGGACTATGCATGGCAGGGGCGTCCTCCTCCCTGAGTCAAGCATTATTGACTGCATACCTCCCGGCCCTCTCACTTTGGGGCCCAGCTGGGGTCTTTCATCTTCATCCAGAGCCACTGACTGCTGCCTTCTGCCGCCTCCGATACAGCTCTGATTGCCGAACGCTGGCTCTGGCCCTTAATTCCCAGGTCTCTAAGCAGTCTGGTTGTAGATGTTGCCACAAAACCTCTGCAGCCCACCTCCACTGGTCGGACTTCTGTGTTCCAGCCATGATGCCGTGCTTCGGCAGCTAGATCGGCATAGCGCAGATGTTTTAGCTCATAAGCCTCATCTACTGAGTCCTCCCAGGGTACTGTGAGCTCAATGATGAAGACCTTCTTGAGGGAACGGGACCAGAGCACCATGTCAGGTCTTAGGGTGGTGGTTGCGATCTCCGGAGGAAACACACTTTCCGCTTCAAGGTCCTACTGAGCTCGTTATTCTCACCATGCACATCTGATCGATGTCTCTTGTATTCTGTTTACCTGCTGCTCATTATTGTGCTGGTTTGGCTTCATTATCTGTTTTTCCGACTTTCGGCATGCATCGGAGAGAACAAATAGCCAGAGAGATATATATGCTATTATTTTAATTTATTATTTTATCTTTAGACGTGACAACCGAAATAACCAAAGAATAATTCCTGCAGTCACGAAAGCTCCAAAATTAAGATTGAACCACTTCTACGGGGAAGTTTTAAGCTTATCTTCTTTCTCTCTCTGGCTATTTGTTCTCTCTGCCTGTGTCCTCTCTTTGGAATTTTCACACTTAAATTCTAACTTAGCAGTCTTTGAAATACGTAATCAACCAGGCTATGCGTTAATTGTGTGTTGACCGACTCTCTGTGTTGCATTACATCACATTTCGATATTTTGCGAGGTTATTTAATTTTAGTGTGCCTTTCTCCTAATTTTCAAGCTTGCGTGCCGTGCCACGTCGTCATCTTACTTGCGCAGCAGCAACACGTTGCCGTCCACTCATTGATATGCTAATTTTCTCTGCCCCCTCCCTCTCTCCGTCCCCGCCCCCCCTCTCTATATTTAAGGGACCGTCACAGAAACGACCCCTCTCTCTGTGCCGATATGTGTCCTCTCTCTGTGACCTTGTGATGTCTGTCTGCTTGTATGTCTGTCTATAGTTTTCTAGTTAGATTTTTGTTGCTATTTCTTTTATGCCTGATGATGATTGCTTGTGTTGCAATCGAAACGTCGTAATATGCTATTATTTTAATTTATTATTTTATCTTTAGACGTGACTTAACCGAAAGAACCAAAGAATAATTCCTGCTGTTGTATGTGTTGGGATTATGAAATTTTGATGAAAATAATAAAAATTAATAATTTTCCGAAAAATGCGCAAATCGCATTAATTATGTTAATGTGTGTATTACTATGCATAAATTATGATAATGCGTGTGATTATATGCATAAATTATGATAATCACGGAGATAATCGTAGTAATTTATGCGGATGTTTGCGCTTATGTTAATATGTGCAGTTATGATCATTTGCCTAGTTTCGTTTATCCAGAGTTATCAATCAGGATAACACGATTATCATAGATTCATTTACCGATTATCCTAGTGTGTGTTATAATATTTTAGGTCACCAGTTCAGATCTCATCACAGGATACAGCTCTTATGAATAAGATGGTTTTGCATGGACTTGGAAAGAACACTCAATATGCTTCTGTGATAACAATTTTATTCTAACAAACACGTGACATTCTATCATGCAGGTCAAACATGCGTCAATAATTCATGGGCAAGATTATGCAATTAACTAATATGAACGACAAAACTTATGCAGTTGCGAAATTATGCAATTATGCAATATGAATAACGAAACTCTTATGCATTTGACTAAAATGAATGAATAAACACTTATGCATTTAACGAATTGAATGACTAGAAACACTTCTATCAATTGTAACCTCTACTTTTCCTACCAGGCATCTCATTAGTTCGCCCATGTATCGATCACAATCGGCGACTGGTCGAGTTTGAAAACAAGCATGACACACTTCCTATGGCGGTAATATAGCACTTATTGTACCCAAGAGGCGAAAGTATATGTCAATAGATTCATCGGCAAGTATAAAAATCCTCTTAACGGAATGTTTGATACAATGGTGGGTGAGGGCGTGTGGGCGCGAGAGCGAATCTGGCTCTGTTTTAATTAATTCTTCGGCGAGATTCTGGGACAAAGGAAACTGGTTTGACAAGATATTCTCTCTCTGTGTTCGGTCGATTCGTAATGAGGATTTCGAGAGGTTGAGTTTGCCTCGACGAGTCTATTGATCGCCTATGTGATGAGCGGAACAAGGGAAAGGCACGCTAAACAACCTCACTCTTATCACCGACGGACTCTTAATCACTCGATGGGCCACTATTCCTCGTGGCCAGCTGATGGTTCATGTAGTTGATAATCAGTCTTTCGATAATTGTGTAGGGTTGATATGATGGTAGGGACGAAATGGATAGTCTCAAAGGGGGTTGGGCGTCGACGCGAGCGCGTGTGTTCCTACGTGAGGGAAGTTGTGGGTACGAACGACTTTCGGAGAAGGGTCCCCTGGCTGTCGCGCTGCGGTGATCTGCGGTGATCGGCTGCTTCAGACTCCTCCCTCGCTGAGCCCGTACGAAGATTGACGGCGCGGCTGCGCTCGTTTGCGTGGTCGGGCGAGCACGTGCGTGGTGGCGGCAAGAGAGCTGGCTCGTTCACTCGTGTGCGGCAGGCGAACACCTCGGCGATGCACGTCAAGGCAATGCACGTCAAGGCAACGCACGTCGCCACTCCACGAGCCTCGTCCTTCTGGATGACAGGAGCTTCTTCGTTGGCGGCGACGAGGAGAGATGGCTGTCGCCCTGGAGAACTCTGGTGGGGCCTTAGCCCGGAGACGAGATGAGATGTAGGCCGGAGCTCGTGAAGATCTGTGGTGGAGCCGAAGCCCAGGCGACGAGATGGGCTCGTAGCCCGGACGAACTCTGGTGGGCCTTAGCCCGGAGACGAGATGGGCTCAGAGCCCTGGCGATCTGCTTTGTATGGATTTTCCTTCGGTTTATATCTGGAAATTCCACTCAGTTTCCCGAGTTGTTCAAAGGCTGTCATAAAACCCTCCTGTGGGCTGAACCATCTGCGTTCGTTGTGTGTGTGTCCGTCCGTGTCCGTCTGTGTGTTTCGCGTGCGTGTTTGTCCGTGTGTTTATTAGCTTTGAAGACACAGCTGTGTGTCGTTCTGGAAGAAAGGGGTGGGGGTGGGGGCCTCGTGACGGCGCCACCGAAGTTATCCATTAGCCAGACCGATGATTCGCGTCGAGTTATAAAAAAAACATTCGAATCCATGTTTTGTTACTGAATAATATTTGTCGCGAAAACCTACGCGTTAAGCGAGCTTAATTATTCCCTCCCTTGCTCTGGGATCACATTCTTGTCTCACACAGCTTAAGTTGTTTTGGTTTGGAAGTTGAAATGCAACTTATTTGCTGCTTGGTTCCATCTGCATAGTTATGCCGAAACAGTGTTCACGATGTTTCATCGTGACCCGATCTCTCATGGAAATGTTATTTCCTCGCGTGTGCAATTTTTTTCCTGTCCGTGTTGTGGGAAGACAAAGACGGTTGTTTCCACGGTGGGAGCACCCGGCGCATGCGCTTATTTATTCGAAGGCGTGTGTTAATTTCCTTTGAGCCCTTGCCCCAACCTTTATGGGTGTCATTTCCTGGCTTGGTGCCTGTGTGTGGAGATCCTCTCGGAAAGACAAAGGCGGCCGTGTTGCTCGCTTCCCATGGGTGTTGTGTTTGGTTAATTTTGAGAGCCTTCTCCGCCCTTGATTTCTCTTCTACTTTAATTCCGTACTTATTATTTGACTTCTTGTGATTATTTGATCTGATATCCCGGCTAGGAATTTGTTTTGGAGCGAAATAGATGCCATAATTATTCTTTGATGCTTCGGCCCGGCCGTGTAGATATTCTTTAAAGGTAAATAATGTCAGTACTTAATTAACAATGATGGGTCGCGATTCTGGTGCAGACTGTCGTCTGGTTTTCAATTGGAGTGAGGATGGATACTGTTTGCTTAATCTTCATGGTTAAGTTGGTAACTTGTGTATTTAACATGGTTCAAAGACCCATCTGTGCTTTTTGTCGTCAATGCTGTTTCTTTGTTAAGAATATAATTATCTCTTCCTCCGTGTCTGTTGGTTCTGTGGGGTTTTTTTTTCAAAAGGACGTCCTGCTGACCCCCCCCCCCCCCCCCCCGCCTGCAATTCCCCCCCCTTCCTTGTTCCTCTTGTGTGAATTTAGGGGAGTTTTTATTACCTTATTGCCCCCCTTTCATGTCCTCTTTCCTTTGAAATGAGGTGTGCGCACATCTGTGGTAGTGTGGGGGCCTCTGTGGAAGTGTGGGGGCGTGTTCGTTCCCACGTGGCCGCGTCTATTAAAAAAAACGATATTATCTATGTTGGCAGAATAATTCTTAAAAAAAAAATATTAAAAAAAAATATAAAAAGGGGGCATATACACAACACTGCAGTCACGAAAGCTCCAAAATTTAGATAGGCTACAAGAGTGCCCACCAACCCAGAGTAACGTAGAGACCCACACGTGTACAGACCCATAGAACAGAACGAGTCTGCAAAATCCACTCAGAGGAACCTCCATAGACTTGTAGAGACACATTGACAAACACTGTGGTGGAGCTGCAGCGGATCATCGTATCAAAGGAGTTCTTGGAGTAGAAGAAGCGGACTGGATGCAAGGGTTGTTGGATCACAAACTTAAAACGTCATTACCTGTGGGCATCGAGATGACGATCGCTTGGCTTATCAGGTTATGCCAGTACAGCAAGTGAAATGTATGTAATTGATACGGGTATTTTTGTCTCCCTAAGTGGAGGTCACGTCACTATGGCGATTGTGCCAGGCTAAGTAGATTTTGAGACCACGCGAAGTGGCGAAGGCTCGCTGGTAGGTCACGGGACAGACCCAGGTGCCATGAATTGACTGATTGAGATGACTGGCATATGCACTACCTGTGCCCCCTACTGTGCCAACTGGCTTTGCTTAAGCCACCTAGCGCTCCACTCATTGTTGTGAGCGTCGCTCCTCTGACATTTACTGTTGTTGGAGGGTGACTGCCGCCAACTGCGCAGCAGTGTCCTTCACGTGCCTTCTCCACAGAGCCGACCTTGACACCAAGTTAATTAAGCTCCATATCCTCCTGTACCACATCAGTCCATCTCTTTCTAGCTCGTGTTGTGCACATCAAACCCCCTCTATTAAGCCAAAGAAAGCCGTTTTAACATACGGGTTCTGGGCATCCGGGCTACATGACCCAGCCAACGTAGCCTTGCCTGCCGGAGGAGCTCTCCAATGGGACTATGTCCAGATCTTTCAAGGATTTGTGAGCTCTTTACACAATCCAGCCTGGTTAAACCCAGGATGGATCGTAGGCAGGCCAGCCTTATGTTTCTAACCAGTGCAGATGTTCTATTAGGGGGGGCTCATATTGCGCAAGCATAGAGAAGGGAAGGCATGACTGTGGCAGATAAGACCCGAAGCTTCATGTCAAGCGACAGACCAGGTAGTTTCCACACAGTGTTGCACATCCGATGGAAGGATAATGCCGCCTGACTCGTTCAGAGTGAGACCTTTGCTGTCAAACTGGAACTGGTCATTAGTACACTACCCAAGTATGGAAACCTTTCCACTCTCTCCAAAACTGCTCCATTATCAATAGGGAGTTGAGTGGGTGGAGTGTTTGATGACAACAATACCCAGGCACCTGAGGACGGCTGCTTGCGTTGTGGCCGAAACGTCATTTTATTACTTCCCTTCTACGTGACTTTACCGAAAGAACCAAGAAGATGAATACCCAGGCAGGTGCTGAGTTTTAGTAGAACTGATTGTAAGGCCCCACGTCTTAGTAACACGCTCCAGATCAAGCAGCAGTGCCTCCAACTCCTTCTCTGAGTGAGTAGCAATCACCAGATCATGAGAATACATAACATAGTTAACTGATAAGGAGCCATCCCTCGACTGCAACCTCACATTTTATTTGTACCAAATGGAAATTGCTCTGATACAGCCATGGAAAGCTTCTAAAACTACGTGGTACAAAAATATACTAAATAATTATATTTTGCATGTATAAAGGCCAAGGTGCTTGATAATGCTTACCAACTATGGCACAAAATGGCAAGTTAAGGAATGGGGATTGGGTAGTGACTAGGGTGGAGGGAGCGAGGTGGAGGCTGCGGCAGTGGAGGCGCTAGGGTGTTAGGTGGTGCTGGTAGGGGTTGCGGAAGAGAAAGGGAAAGGCAAGAGAAAAAAGATAGGATCTGACGGAAATGCGAAAAGAGGAAAGTGAGGGGGAGAGTCGGATGTGGAGAGGGAGTTTATTCCAGTGTAAGGGGGCAAGCAGAGAGAAGGAGCGAAAGTGAGAATGGGCGCAGGGTGGAGGAGGGACAGCATGAAGATAGGCAGCTTGTGACCAGAGCAGGCGTGATGAGACATTTGAACATTATGGCGGGACCCTGAGATCCCATAAGCCCCCGGCTCTCGCATGAACTGCATTGCGACGTCATTTTATGTCTGTTGAAGGCGAACGATACGGCAATCTATTCCTCTCGACGAGCTGTACACGATGCGCTAATCAAAGTTTTGTTTGTGACTACAGAAATTTTGGCAACGACGGGTGCTTGGTGAAGAACGAGAGGATTGATTTCTGGTGGGTTACAGCGTTTATGTGCGCGGTGGGATGAAATCGCCAAAAATAAATGTAAATAATTATTTGCGATTTTTTTCCCCCCTATTTTTTTTCGTTTATTCGGGACCCCGGCGCAAATCCGCAGTTTAAAATCCCATTCGAGACGATGTTGAAAGAAAAGGTAAAATAATACAAGTGGGCGGGCGGGCGGACGTGGCGCTGTGGACTAGAGCTGCACCAGTGCGAATTTCGGAAGGCCGTACCACGGCACCGTGGTTTTTTTTCCGGGTGAGCGAGCGTGTGAGGGAAGTGCTGCTACCAGTTAGGGGTGCTGACTCGCCTGGTAGACAGGAGGTCGTGGGTTCGATCCCGATACCCTGACGCTTGCATATGTAATGCGGGCGTAAATGGGCGGGGCGGATATGACGATCCGAGAGGGAGGAGTCAGGGTGACGTGGGGGAGAAGTTATAGCGGGGAGACAGGAAGTTATCTGGGGCAGTCGGGGGAGTGAAGGGTGGTGAACACGTTGGGTGGTCGCCGTGCCTCAGCCTGGTGGCTGAGGGGCTCATGACGGCGCCAGCCAGCGGGGTGGAAGAGAGAGTGGAGGATTGAGGTAGGAAATGGCGAGATAGCCATAAAGGCCACGAAGGGCTGACGTTGGGAGGTGGCGAGATCGCCACGCACGGAGGAACAGGGAGCAGAGATGGAGCTGCTGGGGAGCAGCCAGAGGGCTGTATCAAGAGCCTGCAGCGGAGCTGCAGGAGCGTGGAAGGCTACGGGAGCGAAGGCAGATGTGGGGCTGCCAGGGAGAGAGTCTCAGGAGGAGTGCCGTGTGGGAAGGAGAACGCGAACCCCAAATAAAGGACACGGAGTCAGTAAGAAGTGTCTAAGTCCTTTTATTACACTGGAGTCAGAAGTGAAACGGCATCTCAAAACAACTGAGAGAAAGAAGAAAAAAAAAAAAAGAATATTCCTGCTACATCATCCGACGACGACGACCTTCCTCAGACGGTGGACCTGCCTGCGATGGAAGAGGAGATCCGTTCTGGAACGAGTACGGGTCCGGGTGAGCAAGGTGTCGCCGCGTCGGTGGACCTGTCAGCCGGAGGACGCCAACTTACGATGGAGACAGATGGCGATGCAGATGGGGACCTTGAAAATCGTGCTGGCGCAACTGTGTGAGTTCACCACGCCGAGGACGACGTCGGGGAGGCCCGGTGGTGATCCGCAGGCCTCTGCCTTTCCTGCGCTGCCAGCGCCATTGCCACGTGGCACGAAGACGCCATCTTGGGCGTGGCAGGGGAGAAACGGCGGGAAGCCGCCATCTTGTCTTCACCGCGGCGGGAGGACGCCGCCATCTTCGACATCGCGGCGGAGAGGCAGCCTTGCGCTGCCATCTGGAGGTGCCGCGGGGTGAGCAGCCTGCTGTGAGCTGCTGGTTTTCGAGGGGGTGCTGCGAGGAGAAGACGCCGATGCTGCAGCTGCTGGGGCGGGAGCTTCCCGTCCTGGCTCGGGTGCGTGACAACGGAGCCGTCAAGTCGCCGAACGAGTTCTGCGAGGCGTCTCAAGTTGCCACCCTGCCGTCCTCTTCTTGCTGCAGCCCCGGGCGAGTCATAACGATACGCACCCGGCCTTAACACACACCTCACTCATCTTTCGAGGGCCGGGGGGCTATTTTGGTTTTCTCTTATGACTCGATTGTGCGGAGCGCGGTTCGGACTGTGTGTATATGTGTGTAATAACGATGAACGCGCTATCTGCTTGTTGCTTGGTGTCAATAAGTGTGTGCGTGTGTTGAGAATGGACGGAGAGTCTGCTGTATTTGCTGAGTGTCAAATTGTGTGTGTGCGCTGCTGCGTGGAGTTGTTATCTTAATGGTGAAGTTAATTATTAACTTGGGAGCGTCGGGTATCTTGCGCTGTATTATTTGTGGGCTACCTTGTGCGATGGGCTTAATTGGAAAAAAATATATATATTTTTTTTTTGGTGTATTGTGCTGCGAGGTGCTGTGTGCGATGCGATTGTTGCAAGAGAGAGAATAATTGTGTTGTTGCTGCAAAGTTACGACAGGATTAATGGTGTGTTGGTTGCCTGCAGATCTGCTTGCTATTGTGCTTAAATGTACGCGTGTGATCGCGATATGCTGATTGCATGTGCTGTTATACCGTTCTGTATGGTTATGGGGTGCGATGCAGTGGTTGACTATTGGAATTGAGATTGTTATTATATTGTGCGTACTTGTTGGAAATTGGTAACAAATTGGAGGGGGACCCAAAAATTTGGTTGTATGGGTGTTGTGCACACGAGATTGCGTGTATATTATAGGGGTAATTGAGCTTTTTGAAAATGAGAGTGCGCGATGACGCCGTTGTGGGTGGCTTAGATGTTAATGCTAATGGGATCGTAAATGGGCGCCAAGTGGCGTCGTGTATTGGTTGATTGCATGCAGCCACGAGTTGCTTTGCGAGTTGGGTTGTGTAACTAATGTGGTTGGTAAAATATTGGTTAAAAATTCCACGATATGACAGCTGTGCGCAGCAAGCTGGGGCTGTGCGTCTATCGTTGGTGGGGTTGTTATAACGTGACGGGGGATGCGTCTTGTGACCCCCAGTTAAGGGAAGCTGGGGTGCACGAATGGAGAAAACTGGCCACGTGTTCGCACGCTGGGCCGCCATTTTGCGCGCACGCGGGGTATGGCGACGATGCGCTTTGCGGAAAGGGCCGCCATTTTGAGTGCGCGCGAGATATTGCGCGAACGCGCTGGGCGAAGGGGGACGCCATTTTGAGCGCGCGGGAAAAACCGCGGTGGGGCAAGTATTCCATCTGTTATGCCTGCCATTGTTGATTGGGTGATGCACGAGTTGTGGTCACATCGGCCTATGGCTGATGGCTGACCTGACAGCCCGGAGGCGAAACCTCCGTGGTATGTCTTAAACTAATGGGCCATGTGCTCATATGGCTCGGGGAGTCATGGTTCAGTTGTGCGGTGGCAGACTGAACCTGGTGTGCCGGGGGCTCACGGGATCTGGGTTAGGGTGTTATTGTCTCTATAAGAGAACACTGCCCCGTGGGGGGAGTCCATGGGGTCTGGCATTGCCGGGGGATGAACCTTCCCTGGGCTATAAAGCATCGGACTATACGAGGCTGGTGTGTGTCCATCTCTGATGGGATAGTAAGGGAGGAGCATGGCCGAGTTGCTGCTCATCCCCGAAATAGCACTAGCTGAGAGTATGGTCAGTGGATGTTGCTGTGGGTTGACGACCACGGTGGGGGTTAGGGCGAGTTAAACGTTACCGCTGGGGAGCGTGGCTCTCTCCACGTGAGGGTGTGCGATTAGGTGTTTTGTTGGGTTGCTGAGAGTGACCGTGGGTACATGCTGTGTACGTGCGATGTCTGTGCTGGTCCTCAAGGGAGGACTGCTGGTGGGTAAGAGCAGGAAATTTTGTTGTTGTTGTTGTCACGTGTAAATAATATTGTTGTTAAAATGTAAATACTGGGGCATCGATCGCGGTTAATTTGGGTAATTATTGGGTTTTTTTTTAAGCGGGCCGGATTTACATCATCTCCACTACCCTGAGGCCGGGTGGCTGTCGTGTACGACATGCGGATGTGCGTTGTTGTGCTGTGCCTCAGGGGATTGGATTCTCCTTCTCGTCACAGATTCTTCAGCTCCCGTCGCACTGGGTGTTACCTGGTGTGCTAGCTGGATGAGGACTTGAAGGAGCAATTGAGCGCCGTTCGTCATTCTGCTCTACCACTTGCTCTTTGACGTTGGACTTGAGCCGAGCGGATGGAACTGCAACATGGACACGCACTAAAACATCACATTTCTGGGTTGTGCGCGTTGGGTTGTGCGCGTTGGCCGTTCTTGCGTGTCAGTTGCCGTTTTGTTCATTGTGCCATTCTTGTTGATGTTGCGCGGAGGACAGGCCGGTGTTCTGTTCCAGTTCCTGATACCTCCCCTTTCGTTGCTTGTGTTGTTGTTGTTATAATCTCCGTTGTGTCTGGGGGACTCCTGATTGTGATGCCTTCGCCCGCATTATTTTGTTCTGTTTCAGCCGAGGACGGCTGGGATTTTCTCTACGGGGGAGGGTAGTGTAATGCGGGCGTAAATGGGCGGGGCGGATATGACGATCCGAGAGGGAGGAGTCAGGGTGACGTGGGGGAGAAGTTATAGCGGGGAGACAGGAAGTTATCTGGGGCAGTCGGGGGAGTGAAGGGTGGTGAACACGTTGGGTGGTCGCCGTGCCTCAGCCTGGTGGCTGAGGGGCTCATGACGGCGCCAGCCAGCGGGGTGGAAGAGAGAGTGGAGGATTGAGGTAGGAAATGGCGAGATAGCCATAAAGGCCACGAAGGGCTGACGTTGGGAGGTGGCGAGATCGCCACGCACGGAGGAACAGGGAGCAGAGATGGAGCTGCTGGGGAGCAGCCAGAGGGCTGTACCAAGAGCCTGCAGCGGAGCTGCAGGAGCGTGGAAGGCTACGGGAGCGAAGGCAGATGTGGGGCTGCCAGGGAGAGAGTCTCAGGAGGAGTGCCGTGTGGGAAGGAGAACGCGAACCCCAAATAAAGGACACGGAGTCAGTAAGAAGTGTCTAAGTCCTTTTATTACACATATTTAGAGTCTGCGTGTTCTCTCCGTGGTCGTGTGGATTTTTTCCGAGTCCTACGGGGTTTCCTTCCACATTTAGAATCAACGTGCGTTTAGAGTATTTGGCTGCTATACATTTGCACGGGATAAGCCACTTTGTTGAGCTATCATTTGTGATAACCAGGTCGCTTCTAAAAAGAGCTTAGTATACCTTACCACCCACCCATTCACCCATCCACTCAGCCACTCACCAACTCACTCAAAATCACAATCGTCAGGAGTTTATTTCAGTAAGTTAGGATTGTAATTCCCTAGTAAATAGCATCAAAGTATTCCACACAATTTACAGATTCACAAAAACTAACTTAATTGTAATAACGTTGTACGATAAGGCATCAACTTACGAACACCCGACTTACAAACACCCGACTTACGAACACCCGACTCACAAACACCCGCACTTACGAACCCGCTTCCATTATTTTTTTTACATTGACTTAAAACCCGAACTCGCACTTGCAAACTGAGCCATTTAACTATTTTGTTCAGCAGAGTAATTTTCCGCGAGATGTAATGAGTAAGCCTCGCGCTGGGAGTGTGTGTGTGTGCACGCGTGTGTTTGTGAATGTGTGTGTGAAAGTGAGTGTCGACTCAGCCTCAAATGAGTACCTGGTGCAGTGTGTAAACATCGCCACTGGAGAGATAAAAGCGCTACTCACCCCTTTGTGTGCCGTGCCGGCCTTCATAAGCACTGCTCTTCAACGGTTTGTTATGGGGGATCGTTGTCGTTGGAGTGTGTGTTTGTGTGCGTGCCCAGTGTGTCCGTGTGTCTTTGTGTCTGTGTGTCTGTATTTGCACGCATGCCCCGTGTGTGTGTTCACGTGTTTGTGGGTGTGTGCAATTGTCGTGACTCACTGCACCCCTTCCGACAAGCAAGCCAGCATCAGGACTCAAGGTAAGAAAGTAAAACTGATTTTTTTCAATGTTACTTTATTTTATGTTGTATTTACTAAATAGTATCTTTCACAGTGTTAATGCAAATGTACAATATTTCTTATTTATGAGTTTAACAATGCTTTATTTTTGTTGAACCGTAAAACATTCAATAACAGTGACCGTATGAGCATTTAAATACCGTACATTGCTGTGTTCCGACTTACGAAGCGTTCCACTTACGAGCGGGTCTCAGAAATGAATAATGATCGTAAGTCAAGGACCGACTAAAAATGACATTCGCACTTTTTGACTTTTTTTGACATTTTAATGATAAGAGTAAGTTTAAATGGGGGTGCCAAGGTGTATATATTGTGATTTTAAAAATGTTAATAAAATATGTTGTCTAGGGGTAGGTATGTGCGATTATGTGTGTGTGATCTCGTGTCTAGAGGTATGTATATGTGATTGTGTGTTTGTGTGTGTGCAGTTATTATGTGGTGCGATTATAATTATTAATGGCTCTCTCGTTGTCTAGGGGGTATGTATCACCAATCGTGATAATGTCAATGATTCTTGCTTCAACATTTATGATTCTCACTTTAACAATTGTGTTTAATTATGTCAGGTCTCTGGATGCAGATCTCACCGCAGGATACAGTTCGTTATTACGGCAATGAAGCACGGATTTCAGTAACTTTCATCTCAACTTACCCTAACATCAAATTCTTATAAAAAATAGCGACTACAGTACCCATGCAAAAAATACGTACTTATCATTCCGTACTGGATTATAAAATCATCAATGGTCAAATCTCACGATCACGTGGTTAAACCAGAACATATTCTTAGGTTTTTTCGGTAAAGTCACGTAGGTAAAAAACATTAAAAAGTAAAATAAAATAAAATTTCAACCGTGATGACGGTTACAAACTGAGTAATCATTGGAAAGATGTGATTAACCATGGAAAAAAGATTTAACTACACTTATTTGCCAATCTTATTTGACAGACAACCATCACAGTTTTACCATGTCTAGTGGTGGTCTCCCTGTTACAGGTTGAGTCACAAACTGCACCTCTCCATAACAAAGGCTCATAACAAAGACTCAGCCTTTGTTATGCAGTCTATTCTTAGTCTTAAGCCTCACCTTACCATATTAATAAAAGTATGCGGCCCTTGCTCCACCACCTCCTCCAACCATTATATAAACGGAGTGGTGGCTTCTGCAATCTCTCATTTACTTGATTCAGCTGTCGTGGCTGTGACGGTACCACCTGAAGACGGAAGCTTGTGTTGCCTCCGAAACGTCGTGATTTTTATTTTATTTTACTTTTTAATGTTTTTTACCTACGTGACTTTACCGAAAAAACCTAAGAATATGAATCATTGCAGTCACGAAAGCTTCAAATCTAGAATAAACCAGAACAATAGGCAGAAGCTCAAAGTGTCAATATTAGCACAGAATGCGTTGTCATCGAATACGTATCAAATAGTTAGAAAACATCAACGATCGAAGCTCACAATCACGCGATTCAGATAAAACAATAGGCTGTCTCATGGCAATGTGACCATACACAATTCCCTCGTTATGGTGTGTGAGGCATGCAAGCTGAGATTCTTCTTGGCCCACAATCTGTACAAGTTACCGTTAAAAAATAGTGAGTGTATGGTTAATGTTTCTCCTTCTTTCTTCTTTCTGAACAATAGCGCAAGTCCCACAACGATGTGTAGAACAGCAAGCTTGGTTCACAGTTATAGTGCGCGCGTGGCCCTGCTGCTCGCTGCTGCTTCGCACTCTTGTCTGTGCATCGTGCTCGACCCACAGCTGGAGGGTGCTCGGGGCTACCGAGTCAGCACGCTCGTGGTCAGCCGTCAGCTGCTGCTCTGCACGTTTGCAGGTGATCTGCACGCCAGGCTCGATCCGCAGTTGGAGTGCTCTGTGGCCACGCTGCTAATTTCTTGTCAGCAGCTGCCTGCTTAGCACGAGCACCATTGCCTCTCCCCCCACCCTCAGGAGGAATCCTGCTCCTCGCTCACTCTACAAAACTCATTAGGCTCATAGAACATCAGTCACCTAGACAATACAACTTTTCCAGCCTTGGACAATATTTCATGCTCATTCGATGTTGGTGTATAACTCAAATCTCCACTTAACTTCTCACACGTCTTAGCTGATCACAGTATTATATTAAATTGCATTCGCATACGTCTTAGCTTCTCACAACTCTTAGCTAAAACTTATCGAAGTCCTTGACTCTGCAAGTGACGCAAAAACGCCAACGCAGAACTCTACACTGAACGACACAGAGCCTTTGCCTTTGCAAAACTCTTGACACTTGGCTGGTTACGGGTGCCCCCGGGGTTTGCCTCTGCAAGACTCGAGACTCTGGTCGCTTATGAGGACCATACCCCGGAGTTGCCTCTGCAAGACTGACTTGTATGATTTTGGGTGCTGTTTATATAGAAGTTATAGCTCATGTGATTAATTACCTAAGACAACTTTACGGGTCAAAGTTCTCCTCCCATCTTTGCGCGCGTGGTGCATCCATCGGATCACCCTGAGTTCATTCCTGCTTCTGGCTCCATAGGCATTCTGCGGCCTGATGTCATAACCCCGATCAAACTTCCCCCTCTGGAGGTCATCCCACGACTTGTGTGGGCACACACCCACTTCATCGCCCCTAGGCGTGGTGTGTGTCTGTTGCCTTGTTTATTGTGAAACGGCCTTCCTCCCTCTTTAGGTCGACTTATCCTTAGTCTGTATTCCTGCTGCAGTATGTAATGACAGCCACAGGGAAGGCAAAGGCGGTCGGGCAGTCTCTGGTTATACTCCTGGAGTACATATTATTTTGGTCGTGTAGAATTTAGATAAATCGTATTATGTATATTTTCTGAATTATCCTTTGGTTCAATACTTCAATACAAAACTTCCATAATTCGTTATCAAGTTTATATGCTTCGCCCAGATCTCAATGCACTAATTTATCCTAATTTTGGAGCTTTCGTGACTGCAGGAATTATTCTTTGGTTCTTTCGGTAAAGTCACGTACAAAGATAAAATAATAAATTAGCATGTGTTTCAATCGAAACGTCGTAGTATGCTATTATTTAATTTATTATTTTATCTTTGTACGTGACTTTACCGAAAGAACCAAAGAATAAGCACTCATTTATGTGTAGTGACATCGGGGATGTCACTGTACGGTGCAGGGCCGGAAGGGCCGTGCCGTTCGATGTTCCTACATCGTGGACAGCACCGTGGGTGGCGGTGTGTAATACCAGCCCTTGCGGGGCTTGGCGAGCACTGGGATAGTGCGGGCACCACACGCAGCGTGTGGTGGGGGCTCCCCCGAGGAGGACGGGGGTGAGTGTCAGCCCAGGGGTAGGGTTGCCCCGGGCCATGGCACTCTGGTTGACCCCATAGACACGTGATCCAGTGTCCACACAGGGGGCCCAGGTGGGGGGGCTAGTGGGTGATCACGTGTCCGGGGGGCGCTCTTGAGGGGGATCGAGAGGGAACGAGAATGCTCGAGAAGGCGGGTGGGGCCGAGGGTCGGAGCGGCCCCGACCGTAGGGGATATAAGGTGGGTCCCTGAGAGGGACCGGGGTCGCTGCATTATACAAGCTGGAAGCTCAACACCTACAAGCTGGAAACTCAACATCTACAAGCTGGAAGCTCAACATCTACAAGCTGGAAGCTCCAATCTACAAGCTGGAAGATCAATAACCACAAGCTGGAAGCTCAACATCTACAAGCTGGAAGATCAACATCTACAAGCTGGAAGATCAACATCTACAAGCTGGAAGCTCAACATCTACAAGCTGGAAGCTCAACATCTACAAGCTGGAAGCTCAACATCTACAAGCTGGAAGCTCAACACCTACAAGCTGGAAACTCAACATCTACAAGCTGGAAGCTCAACATCTACAAGCTGGAAGCTCAACATCTACAAGCTGGAAGATCAACATCTACAAGCTAGAAGATCAACATCTACAAGCTGGAAGCTCAACATCTACAAGCTGGAAGCTCAACATCTACAAGCTGGAAGATCAACATCTACAAGCTGGAAGCTCAACACCTACAAGCTGGAAACTCAACATCTACAATCTGGAAGCTCAACATCTACAAGCTGGAAGCTCAACATCTACAAGCTGGAAGATCAACATCTACAAGCTGGAAGATCAACATCTACAAGCTGGAAGCTCAACATCTACAAGCTGGAAGCTCAACATCTACAAGCTGGAAGCTCAACATCTACAAGCTGGAAGCTCAACACCTACAGCGGGAAGCCCTATGTCTCAAGCTGAAGCTCTTCGTCTTACGAAGCAACCGCGTGGTCAGAGACCCGAGTGAGGGTTCGACCCTTTGTAGCTGCAACTCCTCCGTGTAGGGTGTAGTCTGGAAGAGGGACAGTTACCCCTGTGTATTACGGTGTTACAATAAAAGTGTTGCCTCTAAATAGAACAACGTCTGTGACTCAGTTGGACCCACGGCATATGGATGTTAATAAAACATGCAACTAGTCGTATTCAAAACCCCTGACTATGTGCTGTATTGTCATGTAAAAATATATCCTATCACAAAAGTTAACGTTTAATATCTTAACGTTTAAGAATATTCATACGCAGTGGTTGGCATTTGACCGTTTCAACTTTCCAGGCACCGGCGTTTGTTAATTCAGAGAGTGAAATGGCAAGAGACATTCTTGTCTCTTTGCCCTGTATTTGCTCTCTCAGAAATCCCCTGGGTCACTCGTTGCCCATGCAAGGGTCATTCCTGTATTGCCGGTCATGAACGTGTTCCTCCTGTGCTACATGAGTGAGGTTAAATATACTTAAGCTTCAAGGTCCTCCTGAGCTCTGGTTATTCTCATCATGCACATCTGATCGATGTCTCTTGTATTGTTTACCTGCTGCTCATTATAGTGCTGGTTTGGCTTCATTATCTGTTTTTCCGACTTTCGGCATGCATCGGACCCATATTTGTCTCCCTGGAGCCATGACATTTAAAATAGACAATATAATACGTAATATATATTTTAAAGGCATATATACAACATATCTCTCTTGCCTGGTATACAGGAGGACCATGGGTTCGATTCCGACCCTGGCGACACCTGTTGTATATTTGGAGTTTGCATGTTTTCTCTATCTCTCTCCCCGTGGTGGTCGAGTGGATTTTTCTCCGGGTCCTCCGATTTTACCCTCCGCACTTAGAATCGACGTCACGCATTTCGAGCACAGTAAACCCTCTCTATCAACGAGGGCTACATTCTTGAAAATGCTTGCGAATACAGAATTTGCAAATGCAGAAACCTAATGGTAAAACATTGGTTACGTTCCTGGTATGAGTGAACATAGGGGGGAAATGGTAAACGTTTAATAACATAGACGATAATAAATAATACATTGTTCGCAACAATGTTTTTTAATTAGCTGTGATGATAATGATGATTTGACTATGGTGGTATTGGCGATGGTGAGGAATTCAGGACAACTCCTCAGGAGATGCAGGCGCTTGATAACAACGCCACGCAGCTGTTATCATTCCAGCACTGTGGGGAGAGCTCCCCGCGACACATTCCCCGATTGCATTCACGCTCTTAATAATGGACCTCGCAGTCGACTCGTTTATACCAAAGCGTATAAACGAGTCGACCGTCGTAAGTACGTGTAAAGTAACAATCTATATATAAACTTTATCTGTGATGAATGCTGCACTTCCCGTCCTTATCATGCAGGGGCGCGTAGGTATGAACGACGGCGGCACACGGACAGACGTTCAATTACGTTGGAATCGATCTGCAGAACGAAGCGATTCGGTGTTGATTTTACTTGTTCGGAGGCGCCCCCAAACAACTAGTGCACAATAAGCGCGTTGAGAGCGGGATTACTGTGAGACTGAGGACAAAACGTTCTGGTCTGGCACTACGTACACTCGCGAATACTGGAGTCCGGCGAGTTGCGAATAAGGAATTAGTATACTGTACCGTTTAGTAGCTCGCGAATATAAGAAACTCACGAATTCAGAACTTGCGGATAGAAAGGAGAGGGATTACTAAATTTGGCTGTTATACATGTGTAGTGACATCGCAGGATGTCACTGTGTATGCCGGCCCTAGAGAAGCACGGCGTGCGGTGTCTTGACATCGCGGACACCACTATGATGTGGGTGCAGTACCAGCCCTAGAGGGGCTCGGTCAGCGCTGATTGACAGCGCTGAATGCCATCACGTCTGGCGTGCAATGCCAGCCCTAGAGGATCAGGTGTGCGAGTGCTGGCCATAGGGAAGGGGTTACTGGAGGCCGTGCACTCTGGTTGACCCAAGAGGACACGTGACCGGTCAAGTCTACAGAAGGGCCCAAAGTGGGGGCTGGGTGGTGGTCACGTGGTCTGGGCCGAGATTCTGCTAGAGGGTTCTGGAAGGTGGTCGTGGCCAGGGGCGGAGCCGGCCCCGCCGCAGAGAATGTCAGCCGGGTCTCCCTGAGGGACCGGCTGGTGTTGTTCATCCTGAAGAAACCTTCCTCTACGTTCTACGTCCTACAGAGTCTCCAACACGAAGACCTGGACCCAAGCTGCGGTCCGGTCCGTTGTAGCTAGTTACGTTGTAATTAGTGTAGTTAGCCTGGTGGTCACCACCATACATTATTATTCTGTTAAGGGGCAGTTACCCCGTTCGTTGGTATTAAGAAATGTGTTGCCTCCAAAGAGTACGTCTGCGACTCGGTTGAACTCACTACACATTCGCACACGATGATGATAGCCACTTCGTAGAGCTATCATTTCTGATAACCAATTCGCTGAAAGAGCTACATAGCTCAGTGGGTCTTACCTGGTCAAATAAACAAAGTTTACAGTTTGTTTTAGTTTAGATTGCAGAATGATGGAGATGTCAAGAGAGTGAACATCGTAGGCGTTCCAATCACTTTGGGGAAGCAAAATTTACTGTTTTTGATCCCAAATTGTGCGTTAAATCTGGCGAACTGTTAACAATCAGTGAATGAGTGGATGGGTGACTGAGTAGGTGAGTGAGTTGGTAGCCTCTAGTAGGGTTGTAGGGGCAGGTGCTGTGAGTGGGTTGGTAAGTGGTTGGATGGGTGAGTAAGTGGGCCAGTGGATGGCTGGGTGGGTGAGTGGGTGGGTTAGTGCGTGAGTGAGTGGGTGGGTCAGTGAGTAAATTAATGAGTGGGTGAGTGAGCGGGTGAGTAGGTCATTGGGTGGATGCGAATATTAATGAGTGAACGAGTGGGTAGGTGAGTGAGTGGGTACGTGAGTGAGTGAGTGTGTAGTTGAGTGAGCGAGTATATTAATGAATGAGTAGGTGGTGAGCAGGTGAGGAGTGAGTCAGGGCGCTCGCTGCGGTCGTACGGTGAGCAGCGCGGTGAGCGCGGTGAGCGAGGCCAGGCAGATGCACGCGCTGCTCACCAGGGCTAATGCCATCACTGACACTGTGCAGTAGGGGTCGGCCCTGTGGATTTTGGAGGGCTGACTCCGTGGATTGTGGGGGGCTGACCCCTTGGATTGTGGGGGGCTAATTTTGTAGATTGTGGGGGGTTGACTGCGTGGGTTGTGGGGGGCTGACTCCGGGGATTGTGGGGGGCTTGTCCTGTGAAGTGGGGGTTGCGGGGGGAGGGGAGGGGTGTGGGGGGAGGGGACACACGTGACATAGGTAAAGGTTAAAGTTCGCCCCCTCGCTGTGGCACCGATCTCTCCCCTTCAGTCGAAACCACGCTGTGGAGCCTGACACCTGTGGTTCTGATTATTTTGACCAAATTGGAAAGACCACGAACTGTCCTCTCGTGGAAGCAGTGGCATAGCTCCCTCCTCGCCCTTGCATACATCGAACACTTAAGCCACGAGCTTCAATACAGAGGGCGGAGAGTTCGAAGCTTAATATGCGGTGTGCCCAACCCGCCCCTATCCACCAAACCCTGCCATGCCGTCGATCTCGAGACTTTTGCTTGCAGAATTTATGCCCCACACCTCATTCTTGTTCTGTGATGGGTGCTGTGTGCCGGGCTCGAGCTGAGTTGAAATAAAAACAATAAAAAGTTTCCCTTCTCTCCTAAGTAGCTTCTCATAGGCTGGTGGGGCAAGTGCTGTGAGCAGCGAGTAGTAGCAGCAGCACCTGTACACACTCACTCACACACTCATTGACTCATCAACTCATCAACTCACTCAATCTCTCACCCACTCATATATGCACACACTTACCTACTCATATATACCCACTCACCCACTCAGTTACCCACTCACCCACTCATATATACACACACTCACCCACACACCCACTCAGTCACCCACTCATATATACACACTTACAGAGTCGCCTGCAGATCTGCCTAACAACTTGTTATTGAGTCTCGCAGATTGTTCTATGGCTCTGAGCATCAATGATTCGACTCGTGCGCCCCTTGCTCTGTGGTGCGTCGTGAAGGGTCCTGGTGCACTCCAACCACCCATCAGCGAGTCAACCCGGTCTGTGCACAGCACTTGCGACGTTCATTGCCAATAAAATAGTAACGATTAAGACGGCAGTTTTCAACTGGAAGGAAACGGATTCTCCCGGTCTGCCATCTGAGTTCTATCAACCTGGAATTGATGCAAAACTCGAGACCCTGGCACTAATGTCGATGGTAGAGGTGTCGATATTCATCCAACGGCTGCCAAATAAAACATCGCCGCTCGACTACATCCACACATTGATTCTCAAATCATGCTCAGATGCACTTGCGCCACTGATTGTTTCCCAGACACCACTCCTGAAAATAATTGGTTTGAGCGATAGTGATCCTGGAGACTATCGCACAATCTCAAACCTGAGTATGATTTCAAAGCACCTGTGTCCGAGGCGGTGTCTTCTCCACATCGCTACAACGGGCAGATTCAGCATATTGAAGTCGGCATACTGGAAGACCCACAGCACTGCGACAGCTCTATTAGAAATCACTGATGACCTCTACAAGATCATGTCGCAGTGTTGGTTGGCTGCGATCTCTCAGATGCCTTCGACAATATCGACCATGATATACATATTGGGCAGCTAAGGTCAAGGTTCAGTGTATGGGGTTCGGCACATGAAGTGGATTCAAGCATACCTACATGGTCGATCACAGTTCGTCAAGCTGGGCGACGAACACTCATTGCCGATGCCATGCCTAGTTGGCGTACCACAGGGGTCCGTCATCAGGCCCTTCCTATTTTCAAAATACGTCTCTCCCATCACCAATGTCATCCCATAAATATGCTGATGATACACAAGTGTACGCTGCAGTGAAGGGAAAGTTAGATATGGAGAGACTCGGTACCTCAAAGATTGCACGCGAGTGGTGCACGTGTGGTTTGCACGAAGCAAAATGTTACTTAATCCAGAAAAATCGGAGGTCCTGTTGGTTGGTATGTGGAAGGAACAGGTGTGGTGGTTGCAGACTCCATGATTCAGTTTACTACTCATCTTGAGCATCGGCACCATACTCAACCAGAATATGCCCTCTGATCACCAGGTTAAAAATCTCGTCAGGTCCTGCAATTTTCATTTCAGGGCTCTAAGACACATTCAACCACTTTTGAGCCGTGAAATAGCCAACACGGTGGCGTGTAGTGTAGTATCGACAAGGCTTGATTATTGCAACTAGCTATGGGATGTCTGGAAAAAGCATTCCCAAGCTGCAGCGTCTGCACAATTCGCTGGCACGATTTGCGTGATCCGACGATGTCCATCCAGTGCTCACCGAGCTGCGTTGGCTTCCAGTTGATGAACGAACGAATACATTATAAGGTCACACTCATTACACAGAAAATGTTTGTCACAAATGAACCACAATAACTTGCTGATCTCATCAAGGAGCATAAACCATGACGCAAACTCATCATTGCAGTAGCTTTTGGCTAACAGAGCAAAAACGATAATTGCATCGCGTGCTTTCAGAATTGCTTTTGCAGCCATCTGGAATGTTCTTCCTTTTCCTATCAGGACACCAATGGAGTTATCCACTTGAAATCGTCCAGATTGAAAACTCCTTTCTTTAGAACTGCTTGTTGTGTTTAGTTTTGTCCTTCTCCCGCACCTCTGATTAGCATGGGTGACTACAGTACATACAGTGCCAAAGAAGTTCAAATAGTAACATACATACACACACCCACTCATATATATACACACATTCACCCACTCACCGACACACACAGTCACCAACTCACTCCGATTAGCAAGGTTCGCCTCGTACGGTGCGAAAGAAGTTCAGCATACATACAAACACACTCACCCACTCACCCACCCACTTACTCACCCACTCACTCAATCACGATGTGGTGGGTGGGCGGATGAGTGAGTGAGTGAGCCAGGCTAGGGTGATGGATAAAAGTGAAGGGTTAGGAGGAGGCTCACCGCACCCCAGAGTTGTATTTCGCAGGCAGCCAGATGTCCCCTGCGGTACCTAGTGGTAGAAGAGAGGTGAGTGGGTGAGTGGACGAGTGGGTGGGCGAGTGAGTGTGTGGGTGAATGGGTGGGTAAGTGGGTGGGTGGTTGAGTGGCTGAGTGAGTGAGTAGGTGAGTGGGTGGGCAGTTGAGTGGGTGAGTGAATGGGTGAGTGGGTGAGTGGGTTGGTGGGTTGATGGGCGGCTGAGTGGGTGGGTGAGTGGGTTTGTGGATGGATGAGTAAGTGGATGGGTGGGTGAGTGGGTGGGTGAGTGGGTTGGTGGATGGATGAGTGAGTGGATGGGTGGATGAGTGGGTGGGTGACTCAATGAGCTAAGCTACAGCTCCTCTTGCACGCTCACTCACCCACCCACTCCAGCCACCTGCTCACCCACACACTCGCCACACCTCACCTGGGGCTTCAGCGTGATGGGGGTGTTGCCATAGACCCAGCAATTGCACGGGAACTCAACGGTGACTCCAGGAGATTCATCAACCTCCACCCGTTCGAGGTGCCATGCTGAGTAATACCCAGAGCCGTCGTGCCAAACTGTGACGTCAAAGAGGGGCCCCACGTGGTCCCCAGTCACGTGGAACTCGTCTGTCTGAGTAGGAGAAGGCGATTACGGGTGGGTGAATGAGTGCGTGGGTGTGAGTGGATGGGTGGGTGAGTGAGTGGTTGATCTACACAACTTAACAATAACATAAATGAGATTTAAATTTGACTTTTTTTTCATACACAAGTGAAATGAAACATAATTTATTAAAAATTACAATTGCAATAATTATATATTTTTCCGAAATTATTTTTTCCAGGTAAGGCCCACTGAGCTATATAGATGTTTTTCAAAAGCGACCAGGCTATCACAAATGCAAGCTCAACCAGGTGGCTGATATGATCATCATCGTGTGGGAATGTATAGCGGCCAAATAATCTAAACATGTTTCTACACTCACAGAGACCGACTGAGACCCATTCTATCAGAGATCCATAGACCCACATAAACCCATACTCATAGAAACCCACAGAGACCCTTACAGACCCATTCTCATAAGAGACCCATAGACCCCCAGAGACCCATAGACCAATAGGGACCCATAGAGTCCCATACTCACAGAGACCTACACACCATAGTGCCCATAGATCTATATAAAGCATGAAGCCTAGTCAAGGCCTTGCCTCCACCCAAGCCACAGTAGTCTCATAACACATACAAACATACACCACTACAAAAGACTAAGCTGCCCTGTGTAGCCTTAACAGACTGTTGGGGTAAGTGCTGTTAGCGAGTAGCGCATATGAAGGCCGGAACAACACATGAGGGGGTGAGGCGGTCAGCATCATGTCCGATCGCCTTCATCTCCCCAGTGGCGATATTTACGATACACCACACCAGGTACTCATTTGAGTCTGAGTCTACCAAGGCAGGCACAAGACCGGTTCAGATCACTGTCACTGGTAGTGTTGGTCGTGAGAGGGACTCGAACTTCAGTTGCCGGGATCGCAGCGCAGCATGCTAACCGCTGGGCCACCACTCCCCACTCATACACACTCACTTATGGACTTACAGACTCACACAGACACAGACTCACGCACGGGCTCACAGACTCACTCACATGCTGACTCACACACAAAGACTCGTGGATTCACGGACTCACATTTATACACATGGACTCACAGTCTCACTCACGGACTCACGGACTAACATACACAAGGACTCACATTCATATACACGGGCTCACACTCATACACACGGACTCACAAACTCACTCGCCGACATGGAGTAACGCTTGGTACCTGTCCGTATAGGAAGGGAGTGAGTCCTGTGGTAGATGCGGAGAGGGTGGCACTTAGGGTGTCACACGCTCCTCTAATCTTCACGCTGATCTCAGCGCCGGTCCCAGCACCCATCCAGTCGCTCGTGAGAGTCCTCACCTTGTACCTAGAACTCACCACTGGCCCCCCTGGGGGTGGTGAGTGGGGGGTGAGTAGGCAGGTGAGTGAGTGGGTGAGGTTCTTTACCTCATACATAGCCTCCATCACTGGTCCCCAGGAGCGTGGTGAGTGGGGGAGTGAGTGGGGTTTGTGAGTGGATTAGTGGGTGGGTTAATGGTGAGTGAGTGAATGAGTGGGTGGATGTGTGAGTGGGTGAGTTTTTATTAACCTTACCTGGGTAGATGGACGCCAATGCTAGTAACATAATGGCTTGCACCAAAATCACCTCCATTTCCCCAACTTTAGTGCTGTTGAGACACTGAATGTGGAAAACTCCTGGACTATTCTATGGTTGTGATTACAATAGCTATATATATAGGCCTGGTACATTTGGTGAATAAAATAAATATTTAATTCAAATGTTCCGTGATTATAATATTTTTTATTATATTCATATTAAATATATATTTAAGATAGTGCTGAGTTGCATAAGTAGCATGTAACTTCCTGGAAATACTAAACCACAATTTGGGGAAGTTGTAGAATGTGGTGTACTGTGGATGGGTGAGTAAATTGGTGAGTAAATGAGCGAGTGGATGATTAGGTGAGTGTGAGGATGAGTGTCTCCATTAGTGGGTAAGTGGGTGAACAATTGGGTGAGTGGGTAGGTAAGTGGCGGAGTGGGTGAGTTCGTGGCGGAGTGGGTGAATGATTGGGTGAGTGAGTGGGTGGGCGAGTGGTTGGATGGGTGGGCGAGTGGTTGGATGGGTGGGCGAGTGGTTGGGTGGGTGGGCGAGTGGTTGGGTGGGTGGGCGAGTGGTTGGGTGGGTGGGTGGGCGAGTGGTTGGGTGGGTGGGTGGGCGAGTGGTTGGGTGGGTGAGCGAGTGGTTGGGTGGGTGAGCGAGTGGTTGGGTGGGTCGGTGAGTTGTCATATACCCAGGTTTTGGAAGCGGCCAATGTCGAGTCCACAATCATTGATCAGATCCTGGATCAACCTTGACCAATTCAACGTTAAGGTCCAGGGTATGGCTCGATACCCGATATTAGCAACAGTATGGCATCTTCTTGGTTCTTTCGGTAAAGTCACGTAGAAGGGAAGTAATAAAATAATACAAATAAAACATAATAAAATAATTCTCACGACGTTTCGGCCACAACGCAAGCAGCCGTCCTCAGGTGAAGAACATGTCTGTCGATAAGACAGAGTCTGAATGACACGTCCTAGGCTTGGAGCGTCTATTTAAGCTGGGAGGGAGGAGGAAGAGCGCCTTGACAAAAGAATTTGCATATGAAGAGGACTTTAGCATATTTATGGGAAATGCAGGAATGCGACTAGTGCTACTTGTGAAATACGTAGGAGGTGGGCGGGGGGTTTTCAAGGTCATATTATGCCCATGCATTATGCAGGATTAGCAGCATCAAAGGGAGGGGGTATGGGTAGCATTAATAAAGGGAAGGAATGTTGTTTAGTTACTGCAGCTACATACTATTAACATTCCTTCCCTTTATTAATGCTACCCCTACCCCCTCCCTTTGATGCTGCAAATCCTGCATAATGCATGGGCATAATATGAGTTTGAAAACCCCCCGCCCACCTCCTACGCATTTCACAAGTAGCACTAGTCGCATTCCTGCATTTCCCATAAATATGCTAAATTCCTCTTCATATGCAAATTCTTTTGTCAAGGCGCTCTTCCTCCTCCCTCCCAGGTTAAATAGATGCTCCAAGCCTAGGACGTGTCATTCAGACGCTGTCTTATCGACAGACATGTTCTTCACCTGAGGACGGCTGCTTGCGTTGTGGCCGAAACGTCGTGAGAATTATTTTATTATGTTTTATTTTTATTTTTTTATTACTTCCCTTCTACGTGACTTTACCGAAAGAACCAAGAAGATGAATCCCTGCAGTCATGAAAGCTTTAAATCGAAATTTAACAGTATGGCAATTAAGGTGTTCTTACATGATCGTCTGGATGTAGGGCAGAGGAAGAACTGACAAAATCTGCAGAACAACTGGTCGGGTAGGGTCGGCATTTCCGCAGCAGATTGTAGCATAGTCGGCCGATCAGCACTCCCTTCTGGACGTTGGATGCTGGGCCAAGGCTGCTGGCGAGTCCCACCACAGTATCGGCGATGTTTAGACGAGATAGAATTGGTTTGTCGATCCAGACCAAGATAAATTCTGGGTATGGCCCCCCCATTGTCCGGGGAAGAGGGGGGGGGGGCATTGCTTGACCAAACCGCTCGGCTCGCTCAGTTGGAGTCGCTGCAAAGAGCAAGGCGACCGGCAAGCAGCAGCATAAGTAGCAGCGTCACCATCGCAAGGTGTTGCTGCTGTTGCTAATGTTGCTGCTGTTCTTACTGCTGTTGTTATTTTAGTTGTTGATTCTGTTTTTGCTGTTGTTGTTGCTATTGCTGCTGTTGTTACTGTTACTGCCTTTACTGCTGCTTTAGGGCCGTCCATAAATGACGTCACGAAATTTTTGACGTTTTTTGACCCCCCCCCCGTCACACAGCGTCACAAAAATCAGACCCCCCCCCCTCAAATATGACGTCACAAAGCTCTGCCCCCCCCAAACCATATTTTCATTTTGAAAATAAAACATGCTTCAAATCGCTTTAAACTATTGTCATTGTCGTGTGTATTTATTTAAAGTTGCGCATTTTGATGTGACGTCACATTTCTCAAACCCACCCCCTCGTCACAAATGTCTGACCCCCCCCCCAGGTGCGTGACGTCATTTATGGTCCCTTATGCAGCTTTTGTTGCTAACGCTGTTGCTGTCATTACTACTGTAATAAAGGACTCGGACGCTTCTCTCTGACTTCGTGTCCTTTATTGGGTTCTTGTCTTTTCCCTCACGGCACTCTCTTATAGACACTCTATTTGTAGCCCCCGGCTGCTATCGCTATTGTAGCCTCCTTCCTCTCCCTGCAGACTCGCTGCTATCGCTATTGTAGCCCCCTTCCTCTCCCTGCAGACTCGCTGCTGACTCCTTGTGCAGACCCCCGCTGCTAACTCTATATGCAGACTCTCTTGGCTGCTAACTCCGTATGCAGACCCGCTGCTGACTCCGTATGCAGACCCGCTGCTGACTGCAGCCTCCTCGCTGCTTCGGGTCGGTCACCGCTGGCCGACGGTGCCGATCCTCGCTCCCCGTGTCCGTGGCGATCTCGCCACCCTCCGCTCTCGCCCTACGTGGCCTTACTCGTTCCTGGTCTCCCGTCACTCCTCTTCCTCTTCCGGTTCCCCTCCCTCTATAGACCTGACCCCTCTCCCCCACGTGACCTAACTCCTCCCCTCATGACGTCACTTCCGGAGGGCCGTTTACGCCTGCATTACATCACCCTCCCCCGTAGAGAAAATCCAGCCGACCTCGGCTGAACTACAACTTGACAAGCAATGCGGGTGTAAAGGACCAACACGTTAAAAGACACGAAGCATGCAACAACAATATAACAAGAACACAACACAAGTTTCTACACTATGGGGACCTCATTTGCCAGTAAAAATATGATAATTGGTTCTTTACCCTTCTATCTGGCAACAAAACTGACACCTTTTTACAAGGAGTCATGTTTGCATAGACCGCAATACCTGCAGTCATAAATACAAACAAAAGACATAACTCTGATAATGTGCACTGTCCCTGAAGTTGATTGGTGTGGACCAATCAACTTCAGGGACAGTGCACATTATCAGAGTTATGTCTTTTGTTTGTATTTATGACTGCAGGTATTGCGGTATATGCAAACATGACTCATTGTAAAAAGGTGTCAGTTTTGTTGCCAGATAGAAGGGTAAAGAACCAATTATCACAACACAAGTTAACGAAACGTGAGGGATTTCGAGCGAGTACGGGTAGCCGGGCCGTCCCGGACGGTCGGCAGCCCACCCTCCGAGCGGGAACGTGGCAGGGTTTTAAGGGCGACAGGAGCAAGTTCGTCCGTCGCCATTGGAGGCCTGCCACCGTCCCGATCACGTTCAGAGACGTCCCGTAATCGCGTCCGCGGAGGGGTAGGAAGGGCTGCAGGTCCCGTAGCTTCCGCGGCCCCGGTCGGCATCCCACGAGCGGAACGCCCTCCCTCCTGCGGCGTCACGGCCGGCTTGTCTGTAAGGGGTACGACAGGCGCTCTTGCAAGGTCAGCAGGCACAGCAAGGGCGAGTCGGCAGCAACAGACCCCGGCAAGGCAACCTCAGGAGATGACGCATCGGGTCGCGGGGCAACGTACGGCTTCAACCGGGATGTATGCACGAACCAGCGCCGCGAACCAACCCGAACACGTGCCGACTGTGGGTTGGGAACCTCAATAAGGCGGACCGGTCCTTGCCATGGTTTATGTAATTTAGGAGAGGTACCTGGCCGCACCTGTGGGCAATGAAGCCAGGCCAGGTCCCCCGTTTTCCAGGGGCACTCCCCCTTTGAACGTCGAGCACACCGCTCGTTCCGGGCCTGGGCTTTGGCCGTAGCCATGCGGGCTCCTTCTCTCGCCTCAGTGACACGGCGAACGTTGTCCTGAATATAATCAGGAAGAGGCTTAACAGGTCCCCTCGCTCCGGTTCCCAACTGCTCATTAATCGGCGGCACGTTTTCACGGCCGTACATGAGAAAGAACGGCGAGTATCCAGTAGCCGCGTGCGGCGTCATGCGATACGCCGAAAGCACCCCAGGGATATGCAAATCCCAATCTGATTGTTTTTCACTGACTGTATGGCACAGCATGGCGGACAGGGTCCGATTTAACCGTTCCACCATACCATCCGTTTGTGGGTGGTAGGGGGATGTCCGTACCTTTTTAGATCCAAGAGCCGCACACACCTCCCCCAACAATTTAGACGAAAAATTCCGGCCTTGGTCTGTAAGGAGCCGCTCCGGCGCCCCCTTGTCCATAACATACCCAAATAGAAAGGCGTCTGTGATAGACGCCGCTGACTGGTCAGGCAAAGGCCAGGCCATCGGCCAGCGGGAGAGGTACTCCACCCCCACCAGCAAATATTTATTTCCCCTAGCGGATGGCGGAAAGGGTCCCAAAATATCTAACGCCACCAATTCATTAACTCGAGATACCTGAATAGATTGTATCGGCGGCACATATGGATGTTTAGGTGGCTTCCGGCGGGCACAATCGGGACACGCGCGAACGTGACCGACGACGTCTGTCGTCATGCCGTGCCAATAATAATCTCGCTGCAGCGTCAATAAGGTCTTCTGCACCCCCAGATGTAAAAGTGTGTCACAATGCAGAGTCCTAATCAATTCGTATCGCAATGATGCCGGTACAACAAGACGCCAGCGTTCCTGTATCCCTTCCCTCCACATCAGCAACCCATCTCGGAGAGCGGTTTCCGGTACACCACCCGCACCGAGTTCCCCACTCGACTTCTCCGGCCGCTTTCGTAACGTTACCAAGGATTCATCCAGCATTTGCTCCCGAATCCACACAGACCTCGGGAGACGCAAAATCCCATCAGCCGGTCCCCCGTCAACCGGTCCCGGCTTAAGCGGAGCTTCAGGCACATCAACTGCCAGCGCGACAGGCTGAGGGGGGAGCTGGATCGGGCCACACCTATGCGTCCCCGACGCACACGCGCAAGGGGATTTTTGCGGCAACCTGGAAAGTGCGTCCGCATTAGCGTGACGCACACCCTTCCGATGGTGAATTTGGAAGGAAAATTCTTGCAGCGTGTCCAGCCACCTCGCCAATTGTCCGGATGGCTGGTCCATCTTAAGAGCATACTGCAAAGCCGCATGGTCCGTGCGGACAATAAACGACCGACCGTACAGATACGGTCGAAATTGGCGTAGAAAAAACACAATGGCCAAAAGTTCCCTGCGAGTGACGCAGTAGCGGGTTTCCGCGGGAGACAAAACCCGACTACCATACGCCACCATGCGTTCAACTCCACCTTTTGACTGAGACAACACCGCCCCAATACCAGTGTCACTCGCATCCGTATCCAGAATAAAAGGATGTTCAAAATCCGGATAATCCAACGTCGGTGCAGTAGCCAATAAATCGCGCAGGCTCCGAAACGCCGCCTCCTCCGGCGGTCCCCAAGCAAATTTGTGTCCCTTCCCCGTAAGGAGATGCAAAGGCCTCGCGATAGTAGCAAAGTTCGGAACAAACCTCCGATAATAAGAGGCAAACCCCAAAAACCGACGCACATCACCCACCGTGGCTGGGGTTGGCCAATCACGGACACACGCTGTCTTCTCCGGATCCGTGGCCACCCCGTCCGCACTAACAATATGTCCCAAGTATCGAACGGAGTGTTGCAGTAGGTGACATTTCTTTGGCTTGAATTTCAAATTAGCAGAACGCATTCTGGTGAATACTGCCTCCAACCGCAGTAAATGCTCATCAAATGTGCGGCTGAAGACGATAATATCGTCTAAATATATCAGACATGTCTCCCACTGCAACCCCGTTAATACCAACTCCATCAACCTCTGAAAAGTGGCAGGGGCCGCATTCAACCCCATCGGAAGACAGTTAAATTGGAATAACCCCTGCGGCATACGGAAAGCAGTCTTTTCTCGCGAGGGCTCGTCAAGGGGGAGCTGCCAGAAGCCCGAAGAGAGATCTAGCGTTGAAAAGAACTTAGCCCCCGACAAGGCATCGAGAGAATCGTCCATACGCGGCAGGGGATACGCATCTGCTACCGACACTTTATTCAACTTACGAAAATCAACACAAAATCGCAATTTGCCATCCTTCTTTTTAACCAACACAACCGGCGCGCCCCACGGGCTGTTAGACGGAGATATAATGTCCGCTTTCAACATGTCATCCACTGCCCCTCGAACATGCTCACGCTCAGCCGGACTCATCCGACGCGAGTTCAGGCGAATAGGGGCAGCGTCCCCTGTGTCGATGTGATGATAAAGCAGCGAGGTGCGTCCCAAGTCCAAATCGTCGGAGCTGAACACATCCGAATAACTCGATAATAATTTATGAATCGCACAACGCTGTTCGCCGGAAAGGGCTGAATTCTCCCCACACAATTCAGCGATCCAACGATCATCCACCGCTCCATCGTGTGAAACACCACCCACCAGCCCCCCGTCGGGCAGATCACTCTGAGCCGTAAACGCCGTAGTGGCATGTGCCACAACGGTACCAGCCGGCACACACACACTTTCAGTACTCGCATTAAGCACCTGCAAAAATGGCCGCTGATCTGGCCGGACAATAGTTTGCGCCCCCACTAGCGCCAATCCGCCCGTAACAGCGGCGGACGGCGACAGCAAAACCCCAAAAGCTCCCTGCCGACCCGGCACCGGTTTCCGATATCGTAAGGGAATGAGCATCTGCGAGCCAGGTGGAATATCAACCGAAACTTCCGATAACGCCTGCACCTGGGCGACAGGAGCCGGTCGCCCCCAGGCGGACGGTAAAAATGCCAATTTCCGGCCCCCCGGTAATTCAATGCAGTTTTCATTGATTCGAATTAGAATGGGCATCTTAGCCAAAAAATCAGTACCCAACAGGCAGGGAACCGCAAGGGACCTCGAAATTAACACAATTCCCGAGGCCGAGACTCCCCCGATAGATATGTTAGCGTCCACCTGGCCCACGATGCCCATGCTACCCCCGTTCGCAGCGACGCAGGAAGCGTAAGCCGGCCTCACGGCCCCTGGTGGGATGTTCAAAAGATGGAATATGACATCCGAAATGATGGTCGCGGACGCACCGGAATCCACCAAAATACGTACGTCCACCCCTTGGATGGAGCCGGGTACCGTGGACGAACCGGTAGCGGCCGAGACAACCCGCCGAGCCAGCTTACGCCACTGCGTTACCGAGCGACAAGGCGCAGATAATGGCCTTGCGTTTTTAACAACATCCGCGTCGCACAACAACGGCGATGAGTGAGGTGTCAGGCCTTGCCGGGTGTCTGGTGCGCACCGACTTGCCTGTGCTGTAGAACTTTTCTTGGGAGCGTCCGCTGTCGAGGCCTCCTGCTGGGGCGGACCCGGAACGCGGGCCCAGCAGTCCCTGGCATAATGGCCCCGACGCCCGCAGCGGAAGCACTCGATCTCGTTGCGGCGCGCAGCGGGCACCCCGTCCCGACGCGGCCATACCGGCGGCGCAGACCGCGGCCCCGGCCCACCCCGGCCCGGCCACGGAGCAGCGGCCGCGGACAGCTCCTGCTGGCTGCTCCCATCCGGCACGTACACGGCCTGTTTAGGGTCCCACCCTAAGGCACCCCCCTCGACGACAGGACCACCCGTCCACGCTGTAACTTGTTTCCAGCGGCGAAGGTTGAACTGGGCGTCCAGACACTTCGCCGCGGCCCGGGACGTGAGCTTTTCATGACCGCACACCGGCATAGGAATGCCGAGATCCCGGGACAACTCCAACATTTTCCCAAGGATGAGAGGTTCCAGCAGGTCAGGCTCCGTCTCCGGGTAAGCGGCCATAGCAAGTTCCAACACCGCGCCCCTATACGCTACCGGTGACTCCTCGGGTGCGCGTTGTCGTTGCACAAACCGGCGATGGGCATCATCCGGCGGCTCGTACGCGTCCGCCATTTCGTCGAACACCCCTCGCAGAGTCTTCTTCTTCGCGGCTTTTATAGAGCGAAAAAAACGAACGGACTCATCATCAAGAAGAGTCGGAAGCACCTCCAGTGCCTCGGAGTCCGTCCACCTCGCTGTACGTACCGCTGCCAGAAATCTACAGGCGAACGCACTCCAATCGCCCCCGATGGAGAATTCCTTGACAGTTGTTAAATGACGACTGCGACTTGCTTCCGTCAGCCGCTGACTCCTCCGGTGGTAAATTTAACATGGCGTCGCAACGCGGTGTCGACAAGATGGCGGCCGACCGTCGCGGCGGTCCCAAAATGGCGGCTTCCCGCTTTTTGTCGTGCGCCACGCCCAAGATGGCGTCTTCGTGCCGCGTGGCCGATGGCGGCGCCATCGAAGACGACCCGGGCTCCTGCTGATCACCAACATCTCCTTCCAACGCCGCCCTTGGCGTGACAAGGTCACACAACTGTGTAATGACGTTTTTAAGAGTTACCAGTTGCTCCGCCATCTGGGTCCATCTTGAATCCGCGTCCTTTGGAGCAGACGGGTCCGCCGACACAGCGACCTCTTGGACTCCCGGACCTGCACTCGTCCCATCACGGATCTCTTCCTCTGCCAGAGTCAGGCCGACTGCAGGAGGAAGATCGTCGTCGTCGGAAGATGAAGCCGACGCCGGAGATGGAATATTCTTTTTCCTCAGTTGTTTCGCCATGCCGTTTCACTTCTGACTCCAGTGTAATAAAGGACTCGGACGCTTCTCTCTGACTTCGTGTCCTTTATTGGGTTCTTGTCTTTTCCCTCACGGCACTCTCTTATAGACACTCTATTTGTAGCCCCCGGCTGCTATCGCTATTGTAGCCTCCTTCCTCTCCCTGCAGACTCGCTGCTATCGCTATTGTAGCCCCCTTCCTCTCCCTGCAGACTCGCTGCTGACTCCTTGTGCAGACCCCCGCTGCTAACTCTATATGCAGACTCTCTTGGCTGCTAACTCCGTATGCAGACCCGCTGCTGACTCCGTATGCAGACCCGCTGCTGACTGCAGCCTCCTCGCTGCTTCGGGTCGGTCACCGCTGGCCGACGGTGCCGATCCTCGCTCCCCGTGTCCGTGGCGATCTCGCCACCCTCCGCTCTCGCCCTACGTGGCCTTACTCGTTCCTGGTCTCCCGTCACTCCTCTTCCTCTTCCGGTTCCCCTCCCTCTATAGACCTGACCCCTCTCCCCCACGTGACCTAACTCCTCCCCTCATGACGTCACTTCCGGAGGGCCGTTTACGCCCGCATTACACTACTATTGCTGTACCACAAGACAAGTTCAGGCTGAATGTTGCAGCAACAGGGGAAGCACACAACAAAAAGTAGTCCGTTTTAGCCCATCTGCGTGCTTTGAAACAATTCAATTTGAATCGTTAAGAAGTTTGAAATAAAAAAGAACAACACAACAAGAAAAAAGATGAATCTCCTCTTTGGGTCGGCTCGATGTGAGTCTATGGGTCTGTGTGGTAAGTCTATGGGTCTCTGTGATAAGTCTATGTATGGGTCTCTGCGGTGAACCTATGGGTTTATATGCGAGTCTGTTGATCTGTGTGGTGAGTATGGGTCTCGATATCGAAAAAATATGTAAATCACGGATAAACTGATGTCTAAAAAGTAAACAGTCGATTTTCGAGCAGATTACTGCTTCACCACAGCTATGATGGATGTATTAAAACATTTTTTCTTCAGTAACCTGGAAAAACGGGCACTATTCCTTGACTTGTCAGAAGCCTTTGAAACTGTTGACCATGGTGCTCTACTCACAAGACTTGGTCAACTGAAATGTTCAGACAGTACAATCAAATTAAATTTCGATTTAAAGCTTTCGTGAGTGCAGGGATTCATCTTCTTGGTTCTTTCGGTAAAGTCCCTGTTCTTCACCTGAGGATGGCTGCTTGCGTTGTGGCCGAAACGTCGTGAGAATTGTATTTTATGTTTAATTTTTATTATTTTATTATTTCCCTTCTACGTGACTTTACCGAAAGAACCAAGAAGGTACAATCAAATTGTTTAAGAGCTATCTCTCAGACCGTTCTAAAAAAGTTACATTGTGATAAAATCTCGTCCATATATAGTCCACTTGCACTGTAAGTTGACTGTTCTGTCATTACACATGTTAAAATAACAAAGGGTGTTCCACAAGGTTCCGTGCTGGGTCCAATTGTTTTCCTTATATTTAAACAATCTTGGACAAAACTTCAGCCGCTCAGAATTAAATCTCTTTGCTAATGACATTGTCATGCTAGTGTAACCAGCTTGTCATATCCCTCTCCTCCCATGTTCATAACGAAGGGACAGGCCGGTTAATAAAGACAACAATAATATACCATATTCTTTGGTTCTTTCGGTAAAGTCACGTGGATAGTCTGCATTGTCTTCTGCCCTCCACTTTCGGATCGAGCGACTCCACCACCGAGGAACACCAAAGGGTTGCGGAACTGCAACTCTTTATTTCAAAGTGTTCTGAGGAGCATTCCTGCAAATGTAATTATGACCAGATGCACACCAATCGACCCCAGGTTACACAACACCTCACTGCTCAATCCCTGGACAGCGTCCATGTGAATCTGAATAGATACCTGGTAACCTTGAATTGATGACTGCACTGGTGGACGTGGCCTACCGTGCAGTCACGTCAGTCTATTGGTACAATCCATGGTCATGATTAACTCCATGGATAATTATACATGTGATTCATTACATTAAGCTCATACTGGCTACATTCACCCCTTCCCCCTCTTTCCTCGACCACACTACAATTGCAGCACTCCCGTTTTAAATAAAAAAATATCTATTTTAAAAAACATTTTTTAAACCCGCTTTTAGCTTCTTTTTGCAGAACCTACCTGGCCACAAACGATAGCTCAACGAAGTAGCACATCGTGTAGAGATTCATAGCAGCCATCCAGCAGTAGATCGATCGTCACATCGTAAACATTAATGTAATGTAGTAATGGAAGAATTCCACACGACTCCAGGAAGTGGCTCCGAAGCTTGCCATAACGTAAGGGACCGTGGCAAGGCAAATTACAGCCAACGACTGTGGACAATTAGACCCAAGCTAAAACATAACATGTGTAGAGGAGTAGAGGAGAGTAGTGCCGTCGTGTGCGCTGTCCAGTGCGATGACTTCACGGGACGTGGGGTCACGCGCGCTGGACAGTGTACATGACGTCACGTCTCCTAGGGTACTTAAGGGATACCCCGTGACGTAAGCGGGGTCACTGTGGGAACGGGTAAAGTAAACAGGGTGAAGAGGGAACCAGGGGTAGAGAGAGGGATCGAATAGGGAGTCTGGGGAGAAGCCGGTGGTAGCCGTAGAGGTGCTTCTCTCTCCGCTCGGTGGAGTCGGCAGAGTCCACGATCTGACACGAGAGAGAGAGACCGGAGCTAGCCGGCAGGGACCCGGACTCAGAGTAGGACCCCTAGCCCCTGGGAGTTGGGTACCCTGTGTAATATTGATAAGCTTTAATAAACCCTGGCGAAAGCCCTTAACTTACCTCCGTCTCCGAGTACGTCCGTCGGAACTACTCAACACATGTAAAAAAGAATGTTTAAAAATATATATTTGTATTTTGTATGATAGAATATAGTAGTGTCATCAGTATGACATAAGTATATCAAGTTTGCATTCGATACCACATTGGGAAGTGGGTTAAAATTGAGTTACAACATTTTAAGATACAACAACGACAACAACAGAGTGAGATAAATAAAAGCGTGTAAAAAAGTAGAACCCATCAGCATCTCTTACGACAGAGGCCACTAGACGACCCAGCATCTGGACCCAAGTATACCTCTAGGACTTGGTCTCCTTATCACAGCTTAGTAGCTATTCGATTTACAAGTAAGGAAAACATAGAGGATGATCAGTCCCTGTTGTCTCCTAAGTTGAATGTAGTGCCTTATACACCCCACTGAACTTGGTCACTCTTCTGCCTGAGCCTCCTGATGCTTTTTGCTTCACCAAAATAGCCTACCCCTCCGAACAGGCAATAGGGGAAGAACAATTAAAAATGTGGATAGTAAATTAATAAAACTCATGAAATCCTCAACAAATATGATAATGGCTACCCATATTTAGCATTGATTGCGATTTCCTTTGCCACAAACCCATCTTACCAAATTAGTCGGGTTATTGTTCGCACTTCCCTTCCAGCCCTTGTTCTATATGAACCCCCTGGCGCATTGTCATTTCCATCTGTTCCCACAACTTGTGTCACTCGAGCTACATTGCAACTAGTACCCAAGTCCCTGCCAGAGGTGGGCGACAAGACACGGGTCTCATTTTGTCGAGTATTATCCAGAGCAACTCAAGTTCCCACTTCAATTTTTCTTGAGCATTCACATCTCCCGGATCCACAGAACCTCGAACCAATCACAAATCCTGAGAATCCTGAGTAGTCCAATCTCCAGTATTCTGCAGCACCTACGATATTGTGCGCTCAAAAGGCTCTTCATTCCCTAATGAAGCAATTGAGCTGTTGTATATATGCCTTTTCAAAAACATATATTAAGAGTGATATTGCCTATTTATAATGTAATAGTTTTTATTACTGTATGGATTCACGGAGTAAAAAAAAATGCAGTGACCCATACCAACGACTGAGCACATCTGCCACCACATTTTCCCGACCTGCAATACGATTGAGATCAAAATCATCAGGTGCAAGCTTCCCAGTCCATCTCTGCTCACAAGCATCCAGCTTAGACTCCGTGAGAACATATGTCAGCGGTTTGTTGTCCGTCCACACAGTGAACAAACACTCCATTTAAGTGCCAAGAACTCCAGCCTATGGGCAGGATATCACTTCTGGGCACCACTGAGAGTCTTGGAGGCAAACACTATTGGGCGTGCCTTGTCACACCTCTCCTGAGCTTGTGACAGTACTACATCCAGACGCATCCACTGATACAACGGTTTGTCGAAATCTGGGTGAGCCAACACTGCGCAGTCCACTAGGCCACTTATCAAGTTTTCCAGGACCTTGTCACACCCAGGGGTCCAGTCGGCAACATTCAACTTTCGGTACGGCACACGAGGGTGTGGGTGGCCAACACCACGCCCGGCCGCTTTTGATTCCCCAGTGGCGATGTTTACACACCGCACTAGGTACTCATTTGAGGCTGAGTCGACCTAGGGAAGACCCTCGGACCGGTTCAGATAATCGTCTCCGGCGTTGGCCGTGACCGGAATCGAACTCAGCTCGCCAGGTTCGTAGTGTCACCGCGCTATCCACTGCGCCATCGCTCCCCACTACTACACTATACACGACACTATACACTACACTATACACTGCATTACACACTACTATACACTACAATATACACTACTATACACTACACTATACACTACATTATACACTACCATACACTACTATACACTACAATATACACTACTATACACTACTATACACGACACTACTATAGACTACACTATACACTACACTATATACTACTGTAGTGACATTAGGGATGTCACTGCATGGTGCCAGTTTGAGAGGGCCGTGGCGTGCGATGTCCCAACATCGCGGACAGCACCGTGTGGGTTGCTGTGTGATGCCGGCTCTAGCACAGCACGGCGTGCGATGCACCGTCATCGCGTACACCCCGTAGGCGGGTGTAGTACCAGCCCTAGCGGGGCTTGGTGAGCGCTGGGATAGCGCGGGCACCACGCATTGCGTGTATTGCGAGCTCCCACAAGGGGGAGTGGGAGAGTGTCAGCCCAGGGGCAGGGTTGCCCTGGGCCATGGCACTCTGGTTGACCCCGTAGACACGTGATCCGGAGTGTCCAGAGAGGGCCCCAGGTGGTGGGGGGGGGGGGGGGGGGGGGGGTGATCACGTGTCCGGGAGAGCTCTCGAGAGGGATCGAGAAAAAGTTAGAACGCTCGAGAAGGTGGGCGGGGCCAAGGGCAGAGCGGCCCCGACCCGGGAGGATAAAAGGTGGGTCCCTGAGAGGGACCGGGGTCGCTGCAGTCTACAAGCTGGAAGCTCTTCGTCCTACGAGGCATCAACACGTGGTCGGGACCCGAGTGAGGGTCTGACCCTTCGTAGTTGTAACTCCTACGTATAGAGTAGTTAGCTGGGTAGTCACCACGCTAGGCTGTATCTGGTGAAGGGGCAGTTACCCCTTTGTGTTAACGGGTTGATCTTACAATAAAAGTGTTGCCTCTAAAGAACAACGTCTGTGACTCAGTTGGACTCACTACACTACTATACACTACTCTATACACTACTATAGACTACACTATACACTACTATATACAGACTCTAGGCCTTCCAGGGGTATTCCCAGCGTGTCCTGGGTTTGCCCCGGGGTCTTCGCCCAGTGGGACGTGTACAATGTGTATTCATATTTAGTGACTTGCTTACCAGATTTCACTATTGTTGCACTCCAACCGTGTGTCTGTGTATTGTTACGGGTTGGAACCTCCTGGTTACACCAGTCCACAGGGGATTATTGTGTCCGTCCGTCCGTCGTGCAGGGAGGGGCTGGGTGGGGAGGGAGGGGCTGGGTGGGGAGGGGCTGGGTGGGGAGGGTGGGGCTGGGTGGGGAGGGGAGGGTGGGGAGGGGCTGGGTGGGGAGGGTGGGGAGGGGCTGGGTTCGGAGGGTGGGGAGGGGCTGGGTGGGTAGGGTGGGGCTGGGTGGGGGTGGGAGGGGTAGGGCTGGGTGGGGAGGGGCTGGTCACCCCGTGGTGCCCTTATAAAACTCAACGTTTAACCTACTCACGCAGGCTTGTGCCCGCCCTCACAGTCGGGCATATTTGCGGAATACACCACGCCGCCGTTGACCCTGGACATTCACCGAGCAACCCAACGTTCCTACCAGCTCCCTCCGCAGGAATGTTTGTTATAGCTTGCTGATTGTGACGCCACGGCGAATCAGGGCGGGCGAGAAACAGTGACTGCGTTTCCTCCACCTATCCCGTTCGTCTTATTAATCAGTTGTTTTTATTGCACATTTTTTGTTTCAATACAAATAAAACGTGCCGTACGCGCTCGTATGTACGTTTTCGTTAATGTACTCCATTCGATATCGTCAATAAACATCCCTCAGTGAGCCAATATTCTCGAGTCTGGACATTTGAAATGCCGGGAATCTGCGTACTTCAATTTTTGTAATGTGAGTTGTGATGACGTCATCGCGAATCAATGGTTACGAAATCTCGACTGTGTCCCTCACGTTGTAGCTGTATTATGTATACATTTAAAACAATTCATACATTATAAATATAATTTAACATTATTATAGTCGTGTAGAGGTCGTTATTTACTCGTAAAAGTGTTTCATAATTGTAATGTGTCATTTAGAGATTGTGTAGTAAACTACAGATTCGATGGTCGCGAATCTCGAGACTGCGTCCCCTTTCTCGTGCACTTGAATGCGGGGAGTGTCGTCATCGCGAATCAGCGTGGGCGGGATAAGCGACTGCGTCCTCCGCTTCGACTTTATATTTATTAATTAAATACTTTGAACGCGTCACATGTCTTTTTTTACCATCGGTTACACCTCGCTGCGCGGCGTGTAGTAACATTATTTTTTTAAGATGAACAATTCGCGTCGGTCAAACGGCGACAGCCGATTCGCCGTTCCTAACACATTTCAACGAGGGCTGGGGGGAGGGGTGGGGGCAAGGGGCGTTGCCGAATCAGCGCGCGCGCGAACCCGCGGCCTCGCCCCTCCCCCTCGCTCGCCCCGCCCCCTCGCTCGCCCCTCCCCCTCGCTCGCCCCTCCCCCTCGCTCGCCCCGCCCCCTCGCTCGCCCCTCCCCCTTCGTCTCTCTCTCTCGACGCGGCCATCTCGTCTCGCAGGCGCCATGAAGTGAGAGCTCCCGCGCAATCCGCCCGCATCCTCGCCCTGCCGCCTCCCCCGCGAGGCCGCCGCGGCGCGCAGGGGACGCGCGAGGGGGCCGCGATGCGGCGCGGCGGGTCGTGGACGCGCGATGTTGGCGGCGCGGGGGAGTTATTTCGGGGCTTGTGTTGAGGGATGAGCGAGTGTGCGCTGCCTCCCGGCGTGCCGTGTACAGTGTCTCTGTGTGATGGCGACTTGTCTCTCTGTGCCAACACTCTCGTGTCTCTCTCTGAGTGTGTGGGGGGCGGATAGCGCTACGAACCCGGCGATCGGAGTTCGATTCGCGCTCACGGCAAACACCGGTGACGATTGTCTGAACCGGTCCTGGGCCGCCTCCCCTAGGTCGACTCGGCCTCAAATGAGTACCTGGTGCGGTGTAACAAAAGTGCTGGGGAGACAAAGGCGGCCGGGCGCGGTGTTGGCCACCCACCCCCTCGTGTGCCACTGTGCCGGCCTTCAATAGGCGCTCGCTAGCAGCACTTGGGGGCGAGCAGTCTTACACGGGGATCTTTGTATTGAGTGTACAGTGTCAGTACGGTATAGCATTTAGTGTGTCTACGTGAGTATTAGTGTATGAGTTTGTATCTGAGTGTACTGTAGTGTGAGTTAGTGTGTCTACATGAGTATTAGTGTATGAGTTTGTATCTGAGTGTACTGTAGTGTGAGTTAGTGAATCTAAATGAGTATTAGTGTATGAGTTTGTATCTGAGTGTACTGTAGTGTGAGTTAGTGTGTCTACATGAGTAGTAGTGTATGAGTTTGTATCTGTGAGTGTAGTGTGAGTTAGTGTATTTACGTGAGTATGAGTGTATTTAGTTTGTATCTGAGTGTACTGCAGTGTAAGTTAGTGTGTCTACATGAGTAGTAGTGTATGAGTTTGTATCTGAGTGTACTGTAGTGTGAGTTAGTGTGTCTACATGAGTAGTAGTGTATGAGTTGTATCTGAGTGTACTGCAGTGTGAGTTAGTGTATCTCCATGAGTATTAGTGTACGAGTTTGTATCTGTGAGTGTACTGCAGTGTGAGTTAGTGTATCTACATGAGTATTAGTGTATGAGTTGTATCTGTGCTGTAGTGTGTACACACACAAGCGGTCGTCATCGGGCAATGACGATTTGTTTTATTTTATTTCTAACTACGTGACTTTACCGAAAGAACCGAAGAGTATGGGCCTTAACTGGTAAAATAAAAATATCCGTACACGTGTTCCACACGCGACACGTTGAAGGGAACCGGTGTAACACGGAACTTACCTTTAATTATAATGCGCATCATTTTATCTCATCGCTATAAAATTTGCATCTTATAACTTTATCTCAGTTTATCATCACATTTTCTCACATAATTTCATCACTTTATTTCTCTCGATGTAGTAGTGCAGAGTTCCAGATGCAATTCGTGGATAGCCAACATCGCTGATAGCGAGTTCGTGAATAACGAGGGAATATCCTGTACAGGGACTCCTCTACTTACGAACGTGTTGGGTTCCAGAGGTCTGTTCGTAAGTTGAAGTCCAACTTTACTCCTATCGATACACTAAACACAGGTAATGGCTTTAAAAGTTGTATACTCTACTGTAGATGTAGATGCCACTGGTTCTTCATGTTCTGCAGATGTAGATGCCACTGGTTCTTCATGTTCTGCAGATGTAGATGCCACACCACCATCCATCTGTTGCGTGGCGGTTGAACTTACGACACTTGGTCCGAACAGGCAACTGGATATACGGCAGGTCTGTTCGTATCTTACAAAGTTCGTAAGTCAAATGTTCGTAAGTGAAATTCCCTGTACAGTGATGCCTTGATATACAAAGTACAGCAACAGCTCTCAGCTGGCATCCATGGGTAATGGGGGGTGCCGGTTAACCAAATGTGCCGGTTATCCGAAAGTCATGCTTATGGTTCACCACATTATTCAAGTACATGAACACTTTTCAAGAAATAAAGCCTATGGTTTAACTACGATGTAAAAAAATATATATTATTTTACAGAGGTACTCACAAGTTTAAGAGTATTCTAAGTAGATTGTACAGAACCAGTGTGGGGCCTTTTAGAGTAGTACAGTATACAGTAGTACAGTATACAGTGGTAACAGTACTGTATGTATAGATTTGTAAGAAGCAACACGGCACGGTAAGATGCCGGATGGCCATTGGAGTGTTTCTGGATCCTTCATTCACCATTCAATCCATCATCACTTGTTATCAATTTCGCTCTCACCGATTTCAAGCATCACAGATTTGCCCATTGCTTCCTCTCGTCTATTTCATTCACCTCATCTCCACCAGTACGTTCATATGTACTTTTGTTAATTGTGTAAAGCGCCTTGGGTAAGCCACGATATAAATTATAAGATGAGCGAGTGGTTAGTGCCGCACTACGCTATCAATTCGGCATACCCCCAAGTTTGAGAGCAACAATCTGAACCTCTCCTTGACTTCCGCGAGGTTTACAGAGCCTGGTGCGGTGTGCAATAAACATAATTACTACTGGGCGGCCGCACATTGTTTTGACCAGACCACTAACAACGGTCTGTGGGCTACTCGTGAGAGCTTTGTTATACGGTTCAGTGATGGTGATTGGATGAGCGTGTGGGTGAATGAGTGGTGATGGTAGTAGCTATAGAAAAGAGACAGAGATGACTGGCTGTGCGTGTGTGAGTACTGGTAGCAAGAGATGAGAGACACGGGGTGACTAACCATGTGTGTGTCTGCGCAGGCTCGAACTGTGCAGTTTCAGTGGCTACAAGATCTACCCAGGTCATGGGGTCAGATTCGCCCGCGTGGACGGCAAGGTCAGAAACCATACCTCACCACTCGTGTTACTGCCGTGTGAGAGTCCGTATGAGTCTGTGACTATCTCTGTGAGTGTCTCCTTGTGGGTCTGCGGTGTGTATCTATGCAAGTGTCTTTGTGATTATATGAATCTATGTACGAGTCTTTTGTCACTGAATTTTGTGTGCCTGTAAAAATACGTTTATGGGTCTCTATACGACTGTCTCAGCACGAGTCTGTGTCTGTATGTGTCTAAGTTTATGCGTAACCATTTTGTCTCTGCGAATCTTGTGTCTTTGTAAGCCTGTCTCTGCAGCTGTGTGAGCCTATGAGCCCTATGACTCTCTGTGTGTCTGTTTATTTGAGTCTTTGTGTATCTGGTACCATGGTGGTGAGATGTTAACTACCTCGCTTGATATTCAGGAGGTTGTGGATTCCATTCTGATCCTTACACCTGTATATTTGGAGTTTGAATGTTCTCCCCATGGTCGCGTGGATTGTTCTACGGGTCCTCTGATTTTTCCATTCACATTTAGAATCAACGTGCATTTAGAGTTATTTGGCTGCTCTAAATTTCCAGATAAGCCACTTTATTGAGCCATCATTTGTGGCCAAGTCCATTCTGATAAAGAGATACATAGCTCCAGTGGGCTTTACCTGGTATAAGAATAGTTTAATAATTAATATTAAATTAAGTTTCTTGCACAAGTGTGCGTGAGTGGGTCTTTGTTTGAATGTGCCTCTCTGTCACCGAGTCTGTGTCTTTGTGCGTGTGAGTCTGCAAATCTGTCTGTGAGTGTTATTCTGTGCAAGTGAACCCTGTGAGTCTTTGTCCCTTGAGTCTGCGTCTCTCTGTGCGAGCCTGAGTCTCCGTTTTGCTCTGTCCCCAGGTTTTCCAGTTCCTCAATGCCAAGTGCGAGTCTGCGTTCCTCTCCAAGCGCAATCCGCGGCAAATCAACTGGACGGTCCTCTACCGACGCAAGCACAAGAAGGGCCAACAGGTGAAGTGGCCGTCTCTCTGTCTCGCCGTGTCTCGCTGTCCCCCCCCCCGTCTGTCTCTCTGTGTCTCACTTTGTCTTTCCGTGTTTCATCGAATCTCCCTGTGTCTTGGTATGTCTCTGTGTGTTCCTATATCTACGTGACTGTGTGTCTAAATCTACTTGTGTCTGCGTGTTTATTTATACATGTCTGTGTGTATCTCTGTCTATATGTGCGTGTGTCTATCTACGTGTCTTTGTCTATATCTGTGTCAGTCTCTCTCTGTCTCTGCGTGTCTGTGTGTCTAAATCTATTTGTGTCTGTGTCTCTGTCTATATCTCCTTGTCTATGTGTGTCTGTGTGTATCTGTCCTATATCTGTGTGTGTCTGTGTGTGTGTGAGCAGGAGGAGGTGTCTAAGAAGAGGTCTCGCCGTGCCGTGAAGGCTCAGCGCGCCATCACAGGCGCCACGCTCTCCGACATCCTCGCCAAGCGCAACCAGAAGCCCGAGATCCGCAAGGCTCAGCGCGAGCAAGCCATCCGGTGGGATTGGAGGGGTGTTTTTTTGTCGTGTCTGTGAACACAGCACGCAACGGGATCCATTACGTCTTGTATTTACAAAAAAGTAGGGAGGGAGGCGAGGGAGAGAGAGGATGGAGGGAGGTGAGAGAAGGGAGGGGGTGGAGCAAGCGGGGAGGGAGTTTGGGAGGGATGGGAGGGGAGAGAATCACTTTATTTATATTGGAGGAATCTGGTGAGCTGTATTGCTCTTTTTCACATGTCCAGTAAAGAGGGGGGAGGGAGGTACTGGAGGAAGGGGAGAGTGGGAGGGGAGAGAGGGAGCAATAGCAGCGAGCATCTATGAATGCTGACACGGTACACAAGATGGCCAGCACCATGCCCGGCTGCCTTTGTCCCCCTAGTGGCGATGTTTACTTACCGCACCAGGTACTCATTTGAGGCTGAGTCGACCTAGTGGGGAGGTCCGAGACTGGTTCAGATAATCGTTGCTGGTGTTGATGGTGGCCACGAGCGGGAATCGAACTCGGATCTTTGCCGGGTACCGAGTTTGTAGCGCAGCGTAGCGCTTACGAGAACTCAACTTTGTAGTTTACCAGGTAAGGCCCACTGAGCTGTCGAGATCTTTTTCACAAGACATCCGGCGATAACAAATGATAGCCCAACGAACGAGAAGTGGCTTACGTGGAAATGTATATCGGCCAAAAATACTCTAAACGTGCTTTCTAAATGTGGAGGGAAACACTGGAGGACCCGGAGAAAAATCCACGCGACCATCGGGAGAGACACGCATACTCCAAATTTACAGCATGTGGTCAGGGTTAGGATTGAACCCACGACCCCCTGTATACCAAGCGAGGTGGTTAACGTCTCCTAGCCACTGCACTGCCCAAGCTACATCCGCAAGCTTGGTCTTGTAGGAGTGCGTAATGTCAGTGGCGTTAGTTGCCTCAAGACGAGCGACACTGGACCGGTTTTGACATTCATTGCCTCATCAGCGGAGGCGGACATGTGGTGTCTTGAGACCGGTCCACCGGAGGTCTGCTCCTCTTGAACCGATGTCGTGCGCGCGCGGCTGAAGGGATGTGTAGAATAAACGCTTCGATGTAGTTTCTGTTGAGAGAGAGCCCTGTGGAGGAGGTGATGGTGGTGAACGATTCAGATTGTTAATCCTACTGGTGGACATCTGTGGGTGAAAAATATCTTCATAGCTAATTGGATTCTAAATACAGATTCTTTTTAAGATTCTGATACTTGACATCGGTGACAGAGCATCATAGCTCATTGGATTCCTCCAGTCTAAATAGAGATGCAGTGGCTGGGGGCCCAGCGTCGCGTTCAAATTCGGACCCCCATCCCCCACGCCACGGACTGAAGTCTCCCACGCACGCTCTCTGACCTCGCCGTGCCAACTCTAAAGTAGGGCCATCGCCCGAAACGTTGCCTCTTGCATTCCTAACGTGCGCCTGGTGTTACGGAACAACGCGTTGAACTTATATCTCCTATCTGTCGCGTTCTCTCAGAGCTGCGAAGGAGGCTAAGAAGGTGAAGACTGGAACCAAGAAGTCGGCCACAGCTCCTGCCAAGGTGAGGCTCACATTGGCCACGTCGGCCTCCATGAGGCTTCAGTGTTAATCACCGAGGCTCCCCATGGGGTTGTGTTAATTGCCGAGGCTCCCATAGGGTTCAGTGTTAGTCACTGAGACTCATAGGGTTCAGTGCTAATTGCCGAGGCTCCCATAGGGTTCAGTGTAAATTGGCGAGGCTCCTGTAGGGTTATCACTGGTGTTGGTGGCCATGAGCGGAAATTGAACTCCAGGCGCCGGGTTCGTAGCGTAGCGCTGACCACTACAGGACTGCTCCAACAACTGCCATTCACCACTATGTGACGGTGATGTCACCATGGCGCTTGTGCCATGCTATGCACTTGAAGTGCGCTAACCGTTGCACTACACTTACACACACCACCCAGTGTGTATGTAAGGATGTGTTGATACACATCCTTACATACACACGACACTCACCACCCTAAACACATCCACACAACAACCGCTATTCACCACTAAGTGACGGAGACATCACCATGGCGCCTGTGCCAGGCCATATGCACTTTAAGGCAACGTGAAGTGTCGAACACCCGCTGGCAGGAGGTCACGGGACAGACCCAGATGCCATGGGTTAACTGACTGTGAGATGACTGTCAAATGCACCACCTGTGCCAACTTTCTGCGTTTTAGCCGCCGCATTTACTCACACACTCGCTCTCACACACTCTCACACACACTCTCACACACACTCTCACACACACTCTCACACACACTCTCACACACTCTCACACACTCTCACACACACTCACACACACTCTCACACACTCTCACACACTCTCACACACACTCTCACACACACTCTCACACACACTCTCTCATGTACTTGCTCACTCATATTCTCACGCACTCACACTCCGAGATATTCGTGGAGCCAACCCTCTCTCCCCCTCCCTCTTTCTGCCAACAGGCTGCAGTTAAGGCTGCCCCCAAGCAGAAAATCGCCAAGACGATGAAGTCGGCAGCTCCCAGAGTTGGGGGCAAACGCTGAAGTGGGGGGGGAGGACATCCCTCAAAAACACCCCTCCACAGAGTGAACATCATGGAGTTACCATCACCAGGGGGTTGATTTGTTTTGTTGAAAATAAACAAGTTTGAGTTCTTGAGTGAATCTCCTATGAATGCTTTGATCAAGTGAGAGTGTCTATGCTGACGGTTTGATTTGCTCACTCAGGATGGGTTGGACGTTTCCGCTAATGAACCCTGGAGCGTGCCACTAAGAGAGGGGGTCCTTACCATCAGCCCCACCAAAACGAAGCACCTGCCTGAGTATTTTATGTAATGAAACACTCCACCCCTCATCTCCCCATTGGTGATGGGGCAGTTGTGGAGACAGTGGAGAGTTTTCTATACCTGGGCAATGTACTTATGACCAGTACTAGTTTGACAGCAGAGGTGTCACTGCCCGTCTGATTCAGTATATTTTCATCAGCTGCTTAATGCTTTATGAAAGCTACCTGGCCTGTCGCTCTACACGAAGCTCCGGATCTTCTCGGCTACAGCAGTCATTCCCTCCATGCTTCCAAAAAACTTGAATCACGAATGCAACATCTGCACCGGTTATAAATATTCAGGCTGGTCTGCCTACTATCCTGGGCTTAACCAGGCTGGGTTTTGTGAGGAACTCGTTTTCTGCTTGACAGGTGAGGTTGCGTTGGCTGGATCATGAAGCCCGCATGCCCAAAGCAGCTTTTGTTTGGCATAATAGGGGGTTAAACGGGCATTGCACGAGCCGGTACAAGCAGTGTCAAGAATGGCCTCTGGAGGAGGAGGCTCGTGAAGGACGCTCCTGGGCAGTCGGAGGCAGTTACCCTTAATAACTGGACACAGTCCCATTGGTGAGCTCCACGAAGCAAAGCTGCCAGCTGGGATGAGTAGTGTTTAGGCGTAACCGCCATCGAAATTTAACTCCCTTTCGTTTGCAAACTTCCATCCCTGAAAAGTATATTTTTATTAATATGTAAATGTACCGTGGACTCGGTGTCTCATTGATACTCAGCTGGTGGCATTCCCCGGAGCAAACAGACCTGCAATCATGAATCCTTCCACCATTGTCCCAGAATTCCACAGGCCAATCGCGTTACTAAATAAACCTTCACAATGGTTCGACTCTCAGGGGTCTGTGGTTGAGTCATGGCTCAGCACTCCGTTATTGGGATTGATGCGTGATTACCCCACCATCTCGGATGTATTGCATCCCCACCCCCCTCCCTTTGGCGAGATGTTATCTCTTACCTGGCATGCAGGAGGTCGTGGGATTCATCCCGACACGATGACTGCTGCTACATTTTTGGAGTTTCTGCGTCTCCCTCTCCGTTTTGGTCACGTGGGTTTGTCTGGGAGTCCTCCATTTTTTACCTCCACATTTAGAATCAAAGTGCGTTTAGATTTGAAGCTTTCGTGACTGGTTCTTTCATTAAAGTCACGTAGGTATAAAATAATTCTACGTGACTTTACCGAAAGAACCAAATTTATTTGGCTACTAGTATACATTTCCACATGATAAGCCACTTCGGTTGAGATATCACTTGTCAGATCGCGTCTGAAAAGTAGCATATAGCTAAGTGGGCTTTACCTGGTAAAATAAAACATTTTAGTTTTAGGGATGAAAACTCCCTGGGGGAGAGGCCATCTGGTACCGCGTCTGCCGTGTGTATTTAATGCATGAAACCTGACTTCGGCATGCACAGCCTCGGCGCCACAACTCTAAGAATCTTGCACCGATTTTGCAACGTTACAATTGCAGATTTCAAGATTGCAAGAAAAACAGTTTCTGAAATAAACCCACCGACTCAGGTACATTGCAGCATTAAACCGCGACACCAGTGGCAGCATCCAAATGGATTTACGTTGCATTGAGTGAGGTCCCACAGCACTGCAAAACTTGTTAAACTCTTATTTTACGAGATAAGCGGCCGTCCAATAATGACGTCACGCACCTATTTGGGGGGGGGGGCAGACATTTGTGACGATGTGTGACGAGGGGGGGGGGTGAGAAATGTGACGTCACATAAAAATGCGCAACTTTAAATAAATAGACAACACGTTCTACCTAATTAAATAGACTTTTTAATGTTTTCTCCTACAACATCAGAGTGCAGCGCCGCATTAAATATGCACTACAATGACAATAGTTTAAAGCGATTTGAAGCATGTTTTTTTTTGTGGGGGGGGGGGGGGTGCAGAGCTTTGTGACGTCATATTTGAGGGGGGGGTCTGACTTTTTGTGACGCCGTGTGACGAATGGGGGGGGGGGGGGGGGGGGTCAAAAATGGTCCAAAATCACGTGATGTCATTTATGGACGGCCCCGAATTCCCACTGAGCCTATGAAGCTGTTTCAGAAGCGACCTGACCAGAAAGAGCTCAACGGAGTGGCCGATGTTTTAGAATTTATAGCACCAGCCAATTTATCTAAATTCACCACGCAGACATTCATACTCACATCAATCCTGACTCACCACAGAGATCCATGGACTCACCACGCAGAGACCCATACACTCATCACACACACGAATAACCTCACTGCACAGAGACCCATAGACTCGCCACACACGGACCCATATACTCACACAGAGCCATACACTGACACTGAGATCCAGAGACTCACCAAACTGATCCAAACACTCACCACACAGACCCATAGACTCACCACATATACCCATAGACTCATCACACAGAGACCCATAGACTCACACAGCAATAAAATAACACTGATTCATAAACTCAGGACGTCGACCTATAGACGCATCACACAGAGACTCATCACACACTAATATACTCACTGCACAGAGGCCCATAGACTCCCACACAGCCATATATTGACACTGAGATCCATAGACTCACCACACAGACCCAGATTCATTATACAGATCAATAGACTCACCAAAGAGATCCATAGACTCACCACATAGACCTATATACACATTACAGAGAGACCCACAGACTCATCACACACCAATAGACTCACTACACAGAGACCCAGAGGTCCCAGACTCACCAGAGAACGAGACTGAACACACAGAGAACCAGACTGACCACACAGAGATCCAGACTAAACTAAAAACTTTACTCCTTCATTTGACCAGGTAAGGCCCACTGAGCAATTAGCTATTTTTCATAAGTGACGAGGCCACAAATGATCGCTCAACGACGTGGCTTTATCGTATGTAAATTTATAGTAGCAGCTAAATAATCTCAAAATCTGAATATTTATACTGGAGGAATCCGATGAGCTATAAACCTCTTTATCACAGGGAACTGGGTTAGCTTCTTTTTCAGAATCGACCTGGCCACAATAATAAAATTATCGCTTGCAACCTTCCACAGCGAGCTGAGATCAGACCACTGTTTCAATGAGGTCCTGGATGTACACCCACCACCGGAATGGAAGAATGGCAGGCGCATTTTACAGATGACAAGCTTGTGGTCAGTGGGCAGATCAGCTCCACGTTAGGTCCTGGTGTCAAGGACCCACATCCGCTGTTGTGTCACTAGTCCAGCAAATGTTCTTGCTTGGACCTGGTATGCATCCATGATGTTGTGTGGATGCACCGATGCCAGAACAGCGTGTTGGTAATTACAGGCCCATGGGCTGCACAGAAGTCTAGCAGCCTCCTACCATTGTTATTGAGCTGATCTGGCCCATGCCTTCCATAACACCAGCCTAGGTGCCAGCATCATGACCCCACGCGGGCATTAAAGTCACCCAACAGCATGATTCTATCCCGAGGGGCCACTTTAGCGCACACCTGATAGATTTCGATTTAAAGCTTTCGTGACTGCAGGGATTCATATTCTTGGTTCTTTCGGTAAAGTCACGTAGAAGGGAAATAATAAAATAATAAAAATGAAAAATTCTCACGTTTCGATTGCAACACAAGCAATCAACATCAGGTGTGAAAACTACAGCAAGACAATTTTAGCTGAAGTGGGAGAGACGCTGTGGTAAGGGGTTATATAAGTTAGAGGGGGGAGGAGCAAGGGAAGGGGGGGCGTTGCGTGGAATGCTTCTGGATGGGAGGGGGAAGAGGGCGGGGCTAGGAGCAGAAAACCAATGCCTTTCTAGCCCCACCCACTTTCTGACTCATCGGCCTTGCCTGGATCCTTCCACTGATGTTCATCTTCGGTGGGGGCATAAGTAACAACCACTACCACCCCTTGACACTGGTTGATGGGAAGGCGAGCCCACAGTAACCTGGGGCTTCCAGCTTCCCACACCTCACCGCCACACTGCCGCCCCCTTCATTCTTTGGGTCAGAAGAACCACTCGCTGTTGTTTGGCAGTTTATTGCCCCGAGTAGAGGACTGCCCACCTCTGGCTGGAGCCAGAGCCAGTCCACCAGATCTCCTGAATACCGCAGAGATCCAGGTGGTACCAGTCCAGCTCCTGACAGAGGAGTGACAGCCTCTCCTCCGCAGTGAGCATTCAAACATTCCACATGGCCACCCGTAGTGGCTTTTTGATGTTTCTGAAGAAACCCCGAGGGTAAGGAATTAGTCTCCTGGCTCAACCATGTAAATATATATATATATCCACACACCACACACAGACTTGCACACACAGACACAAGCCAGTGGTGTTCTGTTAGTCTGATGAGACCTTTAATAATCTTCATCATCATCATACATTTTTTTTGTACAAGAGAAGCCCCACTCATAAATACAACCGCTTCAAGCAGCAGCAATACCATCTACTACTACCACAGAGACACACAAAGATACAGAGACAGCAAGAGCGACGGACAGAGATACGGTGAGAAAAGTGATGCACAGATACAGACATGGTGTGTGCATGTCTCTGTATTCACATGCAGATTATATTGAGTTTTTTTTTTAAATCAATAACTCTAAACTAAAAATAAAATAGATGCCCCCATAGCTTTGGGTCCCTGTCTACCGTCTCCCAGTCCTCGTGTTTTCTTGCTCTCATGTCTCTGTGTCTCCATGTCTCCATCTCCGCATATGTGTCCCTGTGTATGTGTGTCCCTGTGTATGTGTGTCCCTGTGTATGTGTGTCCCTGTGTATGTGTGTTCCCCGTGTGTGTGTTCCCCGTGTCTCAGACTTGGTCTCGCAGTTTTGCCAAACGTTGAGACAATTCATCCTGAAGACACAGAAATGAAAAAATATGGTTAGTGAGCGAGAGACAGTGGGTGAGTGGATGGGTGAGTGAGAGAGTGAGTGACATTGGGTGAATGGTTGTGAAGGTTGGTGAGTAAGTGGCTTGGTGACTGAGTGGATGAGTGTCTGAGAGAGTGGGTGAATGGGTGAGTAGGTGGTTGAGTGGGCGGGTGAGTTGGTGAGTAGCTGAATGAGAGGTTGAGAGTGGGGGGTTAAGTGCATAAGTGAGTGCGTGAATGGGTAAGTTAGTGAGTGGGTGGGCATGCGACTGAGTTGGTGAGTGGGTGGGTAAGAGAGTGGGTGAGTGGCTAAATGGGTGAGTGGCTAAATGGGTGAGTGGGTGGGTGAATGAGTGGGTGAGTGCATGAGTGGGTGGGTGCCTGAGTAAGCTGGTGAGTGGGTGAGAGAGTGTTTAAGCGCATAAGTGACTGGGTGAGTAGGTGGGTGAGTGGATAAGTTAGTGAGGGAGTGGGTGAATGAGTTGGTGAATGAGTTGGTGAGTGAGTCAGGGGGGTGAGTGGGTGAGTCGGGGGATGAGTGGGTGAGTGCATGAGTGGGTGAGTGAGTGCGTTAGTGAGTGGGTTGGTGAGTGGATGAGTAAGTCTTTGGGTGAGTAGGTGATGGAGTAGTTGGGTGAGTGGGCGAGTTCGTGAATGGATAAGCGAGTGGGTGGTTGAGTGAGTGGGTGGGTGAGTGAGCGAGTGGGTCAGTTTGCAAGTTAACACGTGGGTGAGTAGGTGGGAGAGTGGGTGGATGAGTGGCTGGGTGAATGGATCGGTGAGAGTGAGCATGTGAGCGAGTGGGTAGGTGAGCGAGTATGAGGGTGAGTGAATGGTGAGTTAGTGCATGGGTGGGTGAGTTGGTGAGTGGGCGAGTGGTTGAGTGGGTGGGTGGGTGGGTCAGTGGGTTAGTAACTCTCACCTGCTCTGTGGAAGCCACACTTGACCCAATGGACCCGGCCTGACCCTGAGGCAGCTCCATGTTGAGATCCAACCTGAAACGACAGTTGACACCGAGTCACGGAGCCGCAGCTGCATTGCCATGGCTGGTGGCAGCGGTGGTGATTGGAGTGGTGGTGATGGGGTTCGTGATAGTGGTGGTGATCATGGTGATGGTAAAGATGATGATGATTACAAGCTCATGGGCTACACAGAAGTCTTGCAGCCTCCTGCTAACCATTGTTATTGAGCCGATCTGGCCCATGCCTCTCAATCACTCTAGCCCAGGTGTCTGCATCAAAACCCAAACCGGCACTAAAGTTACCCAAGAGGATGCCTCTATCCCAACAGATCATAGAAAGCATCCGACTCATCAGCTTTGCCTGCATCCATCCACTGATGTTCATCTTCAGTGGGGTCGTAAGCAAAGACAACCACCACCACCATCATTCCTCACCTCCTGCTGATGGCGAGGAGAGCTCAGTCGCCTGGCACTCACAGCTTCCCACACCTCACCTCCACGCTTCCACGCCTCCCATTAATTATTTTATTCAGAAGCAGAGCCACAACCGATTGTTTGTCAGTTTTCTGTCCCGATTGGAGGACTGTCCACCCCTCACAGTAACTGGAGGCAGAGCCGGTCCACCGGACCTCTTTTAATCCAGAGGTCCAGGTGGTACCGGTCCAGCTCCCGACAGAGGAGTGGCAGCCTCTCCTCCACAGCGAGGAGATATCTGCCTATTGACCATCGACTTGTCATTTGTATGAAGAAGTGCCTGCCATTCTTCTACTGCAGTAGTGGGTGTTCACATAGGACCCCAATCAAACACTCAATAGCGTTTGCAGCTGAGATTGGCATTGTCCTCCACTCCTCCCGATGCCGAAGGGATATGGGCGAGGTTCAGGACTGGCTCAAGCAGCTGCAATAAGGTTTATCGTAGCCTCCACTCCGAGGTTCGGAGAGCCATGCGATGCTGCAAGGATGAGTGGGGGTTGCGGGTTGCAGAGGAGATGGAATCTGCCTCAGTAGCTCGTGATCACATATCACTCTGATTCCATCAAAAAAGTAACTCGCAGTGCCACACTTATCTTAGGGGAAATAATGGTGATCCGATCTCCAACCCCTAGGGGTAAGTTTGCTGGTTTTCTGAGGATTTCTGTGAAGTCTTGGGAGAAGGGAACCCCTCAGTTCAGATCAAATCATGGGGGCAAGCAGGGATGACCCTGCTGGGGCTGCTGTGCCTCAAAACCTAAAAGTAGCCGCTTCCTGCGATTAGTTGTTTCATGTGCAAACTGTTGAGGAAGTATGAAAGGATATCCAGAGTCTAAGACTTGGTAAAGTACTGGGAAAAGATGGCTTCAAACTGCGGAGGATGGCTTTTGTGTGCAGACTGCCCTATATGACATCATTACAACAGTCTGGACCAATGGACGGGTTCCACATAATTGGAAGGATGCCCAGGTGTTCTCTATTTTAAAAAAAAGGTAACCGCACTGATTGCAATAACTACCAGGGCAGCTACCTCCTCAGTGTGCTGGGAAAGGTCCCGGCCAGGATTATATTTTATTCAACATCGCCTTTCCAGGCACACTGAGGAGAGGCTTGCAGAGCCTCAATGTGGCTTCAGGTCAGGGCAATCCTGCACAGACGCCATTTTCCATCTCCGTCTGCTACAGCAGAGGTGTAGGGAATTTCAGTAGGTCCTACATCTTTGCTTTATTAACCTGGTCAAGGCCTATGATACTATCAATAGGCCAGGGCTCTGTGCTTTCGGGATCCCTGACTCTCTGCTCACGATCATTAAGAACCTTCAGGATGATGGGCAGGCCCGGGTAAAGCTACGTGGCCCGAAGTCCCGGAGTCAGAGCCATTCCCTGCTCACCCACTGTCACACCTAGTCTGGCACAAGTGCCGTAGTGATGTCACTGCCACTTGGTGGTGAATGGCGGCTGTTGTTGCTGATGATGGTGGTGAGATGATGAAGATGGTGGTTATGATGGTGCTGGTGATGGTGTTGATGATGGTGCTGGTGATGACGATAGTGGTAATGATGACGGTGATCGTGGTGGTAATGATGATGATGATGGTAATGATGGTGGTAAATATGGTGATGATGGTGAGATTGATGGCGATAGTGGAAATATTGGTGATGGTAGTAGTGATGGTGATGATGGTAATTTTAGTGATGATGGTGTTGATGGCGTTACCCAGCCTCGTCCGCCATTTGGTGCATAAGCCCTTCAACTTCATGCTGTGAAATGACAAAACATCACCATTAGTAAAAGCAGCTACATCACGATCATCATGCACCTGACTACAGCATAACACACAGCATCCCGAGGGCATCACTCCAGCATCACTAAAGCATAGCACACTGCATCCCTACAGCATTACATAAAGCATCACACACAGCATCACACACAACATTACACAGCATCACTATAACATCACTACAGCATCACTATAACATAACTACAGCATCACTATAACATCACTACAGCATCACTATAACATCACTACAGTATCCCACTACAGCACCACGACAGCATCACGAACACCTTCAGTCGTCCCATTACAAGAAACCACTTGACTCAGCAGAGTTCAGGGTTGAACCAGGAGCCGCATCTATCAGAGGTGCAGCTCTGGCCTGGCTCAGGCACAGACTGGCCCTGCTGATGAGTCACTGAATGTCGAAACCAGTCCTAGAGTGATGAGTGTGTGAGTGGTGAGTGATTCGTGGCGAGTGATATTTGGTAAGTGAGCAGTGAGTGAGTGGTGAGTGAGTGGTTAGTGAGTATGTGGTGAGTGCGAAGACAGTGATGAGTGATTGGTGGGTGAGCGGTGAGCGAGTGGCAAGTACCTGTGGAGTGGTGAGTGTGGTAGAGCTGCTCATCGTGTCCTCCATCTGTGCAGTTTGAACGTCCAGGGTCTCAAACTGAGATTCAAACTTATCCATGAGTGCCGAGATCTGGGACACGGGGAGGAGACATAGTGAGTTGACACAGTGAGATTCAGGGAGGACATACGGGGAGACAATGAGAGAAATGGGGAGGTATGGGGAGACACAGCGACCCTAAACCCCCAAGGTGGCCGAGAAGTCCATGACAGACATCGGTAAACTTCATCCTCGAGCATTTATTGTTCTGGCTGTCGATTTGAAATTTGTTTCACCCCTAGACAACTCCGAGTGCACTGGTTTGTGACCCATTGTTACCCAGCCTTCTAGAGGCCCAAACATCCTCGACTACATCTTTGTTTCCAGGAAACATCATGGCCACGTGAAGGTCGTGAAGCCTGTAATCAAAACTGACCATCTGACAGTAATCGCGCATTCTGGCCCCACGCAAATGCCAGCCAACAAAACCAGATTTCCCTACACCTTCCGGAAAAGGGGCCCCACTCAACATGGCAGGTTTCTTGCCAACGCTGATAAACTTGAAACGCAGCTCCTCCTGTCATCCGAATCCGACACTCAAGCAGCCTTCGACCATTTTTACACCGCCGCACTCGCTACCCTCAATGAATTCCGCCCAGAAGGCTCTTCAACCCTCACCGCACGTGATCCATCTTTTGTTCCACCTGAAATGAAAGCTGACCTGCGACTCAAGAATAAATTGATGCGAGTAGGCCCACTTGAGGAAGCCATTGCACTTGCAACTCGCATCGGCAGAAACATTACCAGTCGCAATACCACTGCAACTTGTCACGGCAGATCCTGGACTGGATGCGAAGGGGATGTGGGCTAATGTTCGGCGCCTCTCTCGCCATGAGTACTCACGTGAAGTAACCGCATCCATCACTGCGCACACCATTAATGCCCATTATGCCACTATTTCCCATGATCACCCATACACTCTCACCAGTAGGAAGTCCCCAGCTTCAGCTGCCAACCCAAACCACCACATCTCTGAGCAGGAGATATTCACCATTCTGGACAAGCTTTGCCACACAGCCACTGGCCCCGACAACCCCCCAGCCCAGTTTCTCTGTTTTGGTCCCTCGATATTTTGCCGGCCCATTGCGCAGCTATTTCATTGGTCTCTCTCCTCCTCGACTATTCCTGGCTAGTTGAAGCGAGCCTCCATCAATCCATCAATCCTATAACGAAGATGTCCACCCCTTCCAGCCTTTCTGACTTCAGACCAATATCCATCACTTGTTTGATCTAGTTATCTAGGATGCTTGAAATGATTGCTGTAAGGACATTCATCTATCCCAGTCTGCGCAACCCGCCACCCTCCTGGACTTTCTCTGATAAATTTGTTTTCCACCCTTCAGGCTCCACCACTGCTGCCCTCGTCGCCACAAACAAGTAGGTTTGTGTCATCTGCCTGGACTTCAGCAAAGTCTTTGACACTGTCCATCATGCTTGTTGACTTGAGAGACCCTCAATCGTGAATGTGATAGACACGGTGAGAGACACGGTGAGAGACACGGTGAGAGACACGGTGAGAGACACGGTGAGAGACACAGTGCGACACGGTGAGGCACAGTGAGAGACACGGGGAGAGATATGGTAAGAGATACGGGGAGACATGGTTAGGCACAGTGAGAGACACGGTGTGGAACAGGGAGAGACACGGTGAGAGACACGGTGAGAGAGTCGGTGAGAAACACGGTGAGAGACACAGTGAGACACGGTGAGGCACAGTGAGAGACACGGGGAGAGATATGGTAAGAGATACGGGGAGACATGGTTAGGCACAGTGAGAGACACGGTGTGGAACAGGGAGAGACACGGTGAGAGACACGGTGAGAGAGTCGGTGAGAAACACGGTGAGAGACACAGTGAGACACGGTGAGGCACAGTGAGAGACACGGGGAGAGATATGGTAAGAGATACGGGGAGACATGGTTAGGCACAGTGAGAGACACGGTGTGGAACAGGGAGAGACACAGGGAGAGACACGGTGAGAGACACGGTGAGAGAGTCGGTGAGAAACACGGTGAGAGACACAGTGAGACACGGTGAGGCACAGTGAGAGACACGGGGAGAGATATGGTAAGAGATATGGTAAGAGATACGGTAAGAGACACGGGGAGACATGGTTAGGCACAGTGAGAGACACGGTGTGGAACAGGGAGAGACACAGGAAGAGACATGGTGAGAGAGACGTGATAAGAGACGGTTGAGAGACACGGTGAGAGACACGGTGAGAGACACGGTGAGAGACACGGTGAGAGACACGGTGAGAGACACGGTGAGAGACACGGTGAGAGACACGGTGAGAGACACGGTGAGAGACACGGTGAGAGACACGGGGAGAGACACGGTGAGAGACACGGTGAGAGACACGGTGAGAGACACGGTGAGAGACACGGTGAGAGACACAGGGAAAGACACAGGGAGAGACACGGTGATGGACGCGGTGAGAGACGCGGTGAGAGACGCGGTGAGAGACGCGGTGAGAGACGCGGTGAGAGACGCGGTGAGAGACGCGGTGAGAGACGCGGTGAGAGACACGGTGAGAGACACGGTGAGAGACACGGTGAGAGACACGGTGAGAGACATGGTGAGAGACATGGTTAGGCAGTCAGAGACATGGGGAGGCAGTCTCACCTTCTCTAGGTTCATGCTCTTCAGAGCAGCGTCCATGCTCTTTACTACCCCAGCCATAGACTTCGTGACCTGAGAGAGGTAGAGAGATACACAGAGAGAGACACAGAGCCATGAGTGATTGTCTGAATGTGGGGAGTAGTGGCGTAGCGGGTGGCACGCTGCGCTACGAACTTGACGAGCCGGGTTCGATTCCCGTTCACGATCAACAGCAGTAACAGCAATTATCTGAACCGGTCCTGGCCCTCTCCGAGGTCAAATCCTCAAAGGAGTACCTGGTGCAGTGTGTAGTAAACATCGCCACTTGGGAGACAAAGGCCGCCGGGTGTGGTGCTAGCCACCAACCCCCTCGTGTGTCACAGTGCAGGCCTTCACGAGTGCTTGCCCCAAAAATTTGTTAATGGAGGATCTTTATCAATATATGTGGAGCACCTGGCCCGGAATGCACCTGGCCTGGCACAAAAGCCATGGTGATGTCACCGCCACTTAGTGGCGAGTGCCGGCTATTGTTTGCTTTGTTGTGTGGGGAGAAGTAGTGCAGTGGTTATTGCACTGTGCCACAAACCCAACGACCCGAGTTTAATTCCCCGCTCACCGAGGTCGACTCATTTTATGTATGCTGATGAATTGGTAATTGCTGCTAATTCTGAGGAGTTGGAGATTCTACAGACGAATCTGGAGTGTCACTAAGAGGTTAGGGCCTTACCATCGAACCTGACCAAAACAAAGCACTTGCCTGGGTATGTTATGTCAAACACTCCACACCCTCCACTCCCCATGAGTGGTGGGGGCAGTTTTGGGGAGAGTGGAGAAGTTCCTGCAGCTGGGCAGTGTGCTTATGACCAATTGCGGTGTGGCAGTGCAGGTCTCACTCCAAATCAGACGAGCGGCATTATCTTTTCATCGGCTGCGTAACGCTGCTGTGTCGAAGCTACCTGGTCTGTCGCTCCATACGAAGCTCCGGGTCTTCTCGGCCACAGTTATACCCTCTCCTTTGTCTATGCTTGCAAAACGTGGACCCCTTTCAACAAACCTCTCTGCTGGTTTGAAACATTCAGGTTGGCTCGCCAACAATTCATCCTTGTATTAACCAGGCTCGATGGTGTGAGGAGCCCGCAATTCTTTGAAAGATATGGACACAGTCCCATTATTGAGCTCCTCTTGCAGATGAGGCTGTGTTGGCTGGGTCATGTAGGCTGCATGCCCAGCTGCTGCATGCCCAAGCAGCTTGTTTGGCTGGATAGAGGAGGCTAAACGGGCACGGCACGGGCTGGAGTTGAGTGCAGCTGGTGCATCTGCCAGTGATCTCAGTCAGTTAATCCATGGCACCTGGGTCTGTCCCTTGACCTCCTGCCAGCAGGCATTCGACACTTCACGTGGCCTTAACATGCACATAGCCTGGCACAATCGCAGTGGTGACGACACCGCCACTTAGTGGCGAATGGCGATTGTTGTTGCGTCTGTACATGTGTCTTTGTGTGCCTCCATGCGTCTTTGTGTGAGTGTGCATGTATGTACGCGAGTGCGTGTCTGTAAGTGAACATGTGTCTCTACGTGCACGTAGCGTGCATGCGCAGTGTCCATGGGTTTGGCACCTTGCCCATGGTGACGGCTGTCTGCACGCGGGCCGACACGGCATCCACACGAGCGCTCATGCGCAAGTAGTTGAGCGATTGGTTCTTCTGTCGGATCGCATTCTCCGCGTGGATCCGCGCCACCTCCATGTTGCCCTTCGCGATCGCCTACACAACACGCACGCGCCAGGCTAGGTGCACACTCATTCAGATACTCACATATACTCATGTGTGCACCAGGATAGGTAACATGTTCACACTCGCACACAGATATGCATACATGTGTGACAGTCTAGGTGACGCTCATTCACAGACATGCGTGTGTGCCATGCTAGGTCAGAATCTGAATCTTTCAGAAAGTTTGTTTATCCGAGAGGAATCCGATGACCTATAAAGCTCTTTTTCACAGATGTCCAGTAGGACATCAAGGTGCACACTCACTCCCACTCACTCACTCACTCACAGACACGCATGTGTCTGCCAGGCTAAGAGAAAGCTCACATACTCACAGCCTAGGTGCACAACGCAAAGATCTCCCCGTATAGCCTTGACAGACTTTTGGGGCAAGTGCTATGACAGAATAGCGCCTATGAAGGCCAGAACAGTACACGGCGGTGTGGGTGGCCAGCACCACGTTTGGCCCCATTTGTTTCCCTGCTGGTGATATTATCTCTACACACCGCTACACCAGGTACTAATTTTTGGGGTTCGTAGTGCAGCACGCTGCTCGCCAAATCACTCACAGACACGCCCTTGTGCCAGGCTAGGGGCATGGTCTCCCTCTCCGCCCCCCCACATCCCATGCCAGGCTAGGTGCACACTCCCTCACCCTTTTCACTTTAGCCTTTTCAGTCTTCTCCTCCTTGTCGCACTTCTTGGAGCTCCGGGTCAGCTCCTTCGCCGCGAACTTCAGATTGAAAAGGTGCTCTGAGGTCACGGTCAAGGGGTCAACGGTCATCAGCAAGACCATCGCTCTAACCACAACCACCACCACCACAGTCAACACAACAGCCACCACCACAACCATCACCACCACAGCCGCAACAACCACCAGAGCCACCACAACGACCACAGCGACCACGACCATCATCACAACTCCCATCCATCACAGTCATGGAGCTCACACCAGCACAACCACAACAGCCACCATTCGCCACTAAGTGGCGGCGACGTCATCACGGCGCTTGTTGCCAGACAAGGAGCACTTTGAGGCCACGTGAAGTGTTGAAGGCTCACTGACAGGAGATGACGGGACAGACCCAGGTGCCATGGGTTGACTAAGATGACCGACAGATGCATCACCCGTGCCCCCTACTGTGCAAACTTGCTTCATTTTCTGAGTGAGACCTCTGCTGTGAAACTGGAGTTGGTCATAAGCACACTGCTCAGGTATGGAAAGCTCTCCACAACTGCTCCTTCACCAATATTGAGTTGAGGGGGTAGCATCTGCAAGTAAATGAAAACAAATATCATTGACAACCTTCACCAGCGAGCTGAAACCAGCCCACTGTGGGTTTGAATGGGGTCCTAGGTGGACGCCCACCACCACAGTGGAAGAAAGGCAGGCACAGATGACAATCTGATGGTAATTGGGCAGATCAGTTCCCACGGTAAGTCCTGGTGTTAAGGACATGGACCTGCATCCGCTGTTAAGTCACTTTAGAACTATTTTAAACTTAACAATTTTTTATTTTACCAGGTAAGGCCCACTTAAGCTATTTGCTCTTTTTCAGAAGCGATATGACCACAATTGACAGCTCAATGAAGTGGCCAATCTTGTGGCAATGCATAGCATCAGCCAAATACTCTAAAACGCATGTTTCTAAATGTGGAGAAAAAAACCACCACGGGGAGAGACACGCAAACTTAAAATAAACAGGTGTCAGAGTCGGGATCGAACCCATGACCTTCTGTATACGAAGCGAGGTAGTTAACATCTCGCCACCATGGCACCCTCCCTACCTTTTGTTGATGGGAACACGAGCCCACAGCAGCCCGAGATGTACAGCTTCCCACCTCACACCCATGCTCCCACACTCCCTTCATTCTTTTGTTCAGAAGCAGAGCCACTCCCTGTTGTTTGGCGATTCCCTACCCTGAGGAGGACTGGTGTTGACCACTCAGTGACTGGAGCCAGAACCAGTCCACGGGACCTCCTGTATTCCAGGCGGTGAAGTTTTTTGTTGATGAAACCCGATTTAAGAGCATCTTGGCTCACAGGGTAAAAACAATAAACTAAGCTCCCAACAGAGGAATGGCAGCTTCTCCACAGTAAGCATTCAAAATACTTCACTCACATCACCAAAGATCCCCCGTGGAGCCTTAACAAATGGCTGGGGCTGGTTAGCGAGCACCTATGAAGGCCGGCACGGAACATGAGGGGGTGGTGTGGATAGGACCACGCCAGACCGCCTTTGTCTCCCGCGTGGCCAGGTTTAAACATCGAACCAGGTATTAATTTAAGGCCGAGTCAACCTACGGGAGGCCCAGCACCGGTCGCCGGGTTCGTAGTGCAGCACGCTAACCACTGCACCTCACAGCATCAACACCATCATCGACACCGTCACCGACACCACTAAAGACAAAAGTTCCCCGTATAACCTGAACAGGCTGTTGGAGGAAGTGCTGTTAGCGAGCACCTATTAAGGCCGGCACGGCACACAAGGACGTGGGTGGCCACCACCACGCCCGGCCGCCTTTGTCTCCCTAGTGGCGATATTTATACACCGCACCAAGTACTCATTTGAGGCTGAGTCAACCTAGGGGAGGTCCAGGACCCATTCAGATAATCGTCGTGTCTGGTGTTCGTTATCGGAAATCGAACTCGGGTTGCCAGGTTTGTAACGCAGCGCGCTGACAACCTCTACACTACCGCTCCACCGACTGACATCATCACCATCATCATCATCACCACCACTACCCACCATCATCACCACCACCATCATCATCATCACCACCACCACCCACCATCATCACCACCACCATCATCACCACCACCATCACCACCACCATCATCACCACCACCATCATCATCATCACCACCACCACCCACCATCATCACCACCACCACCATCACCACCACCATCATCACCATCACCACCACCATAATCATCATCACCACCACCCACCATCATCATCACCACCAGCATCATCACCACCACCCATCGCGCTGGCCATTGTGACCCTCGAAAGTTGTTGTAGTGGTGGTAGTTGTTGTAGTGGTGGTAGTTGTTGTAGTAGTGGTAGTTGTTGTAGTAATGGTAGTTGTTGTAGTGGTGGTAGTTGTAGTGGTGGTTGTTGTAGTGGTGGTAGTTATAGTGGTGGTTGTTGTAGTGGTGGTAGTTGTTGTAGTGGTGGTAGTTGTTGTAGTAGTGGTAGTTGTTGTAGCAGTGTAGTAGTGTAGTAGTGGTAGCAGTGGTAGTTGTTGTAGTAGTGGTAGTTGTTGTAGTGGTGGTAGTTGTTGTAGTGGTGGTAGTTGTAGTAGTGGTGGTAGTTGTTGTAGTGGTGGTAGTTGTTGTAGTGGTGGTAGTTGTTGTAGTGGTGGTAGTTGTTGTTGTAGTGTTGGTTGTTGTAGTGGTAGTTGTTGTAGTTGTTGTAGTGGTGGTAGTTGTAGTAGTGGTGGTAGTTGTTGTAGTGGTGGTAGTTGTTGTAGTGGTGGTAGTTGTTGTAGTGGTGGTAGTTGTTGTAGTGGTGGTAGTTGTTGTAGTAGTGGTGGTAGTTGTTATAGTGGTGGTAGTTGTTGTAGTGGTGGTAGTTGTTGTAGTGGTGGTATTTGTTGTAGTGGTGGTAGTTGTTGTAGTGGTGGTAGTTGTTGTAGTGGTGGTAGCTGTTGTAGTAGTGGTGGTAGTTGTTGTAGTGGTGGTGGTAGTTGTTGTAGTGGTGGTAGTTGTTGTAGTGGTGGTAGTTGTTGTTGTAGTGGTAGTTGTAGTGGTGGTAGTTGTTGTAGTAGTAAGTGGTTGTAGTAGTAGTGGTTGTAGTGGTAGTTGTTGTAGTAGTGGTTGTTGTAGTGGTAGTTGTTGTAGTGGTAGTTGTAGTAGTGGTAGTTGTTGTAGTAGTGGTAGTTGTTGTAGTAGTGGTAGTTGTTGTAGTGGTGGTAGTTGTTGTAGTGGTGGTAGTTGTTGTAGTGTTGGTTGTTGTAGTGGTGGTAGTTGTTGTTGTAGTGTTGGTTGTTGTAGTGGTAGTTGTAGTGGTGGTAGTTGTTGTAGTAGTAGTGGTTGTAGTAGTAGTGGTTGTTGATGTGGTTGTGGTAGTGGTTGTAGTAGTGGTAGTTGTTGTTGTAGTGTTGGTTGTTGTAGTGTTGGTTGTTGTAGTGGTGGTAGTTGTTTTTGTAGTGTTGGTTGTTGTAGTGGTGGTAGTTGTTGTTGTAGTGTTGTTTGTTGTAGTGGTGGTAGTTGTTGTAGTGTAGTGGTAGTTGTTGTGGGTGTTGTTGTTGTAGTGGTGGTAGTTGTTGTTGTAGTGGTGGTTGTTGTAGTGTAGTGGTGGTAGTTGTAGTGGTGGTAGTTGTTGTAGTGGTGGTAGTTGTTGTAGTGTAGTGGTGGTAGTTGTTGTTGTAGTGGTGGTAGTTGTTGTGGGTGTTGTTGTTGAGGCCTGGGCGCCGCTACTTCCGCAGCAGAGGCAGGATACTCTCCATGGCCGCCGACATAACGATGTCGCTGCTTGTTGCTGCTGCTGCTGCTCCTCGCTTTGTCGTGAGAGAAGTCCGCTCGTCAACCTCGTCTAGCGACTCTGGACTCAACAACTACGAACTCACGACTCTGGACTCACGACTCTGGACTCAACAACTACGAACTCACGACTCTGGACTCAACAACTACGAACTCACGACTCTGGACTCGCCGCTTACAGTTCGCATCCAGAGCTCAGACAGTAGCAGACCACGGCGCGATGTGATTGGTCGAGGCGTTAATTTTATGTTAATTTATTTGCGGACATCCGATTGGTCGCGCGTGTGTGATGATTAATTTATTCGCGGAGCTCGTGTCGTGATTGGCTCCATGCAACATCATTATGTTAATTTATACTCAGAGCCGCCAACCAGAGCTCAAGATGTGGTCGCGAGATAATAATATGCTAATTTATGTTGTGGTTATCACGTGTGGCCAGGGAGCCAATGGGAAACAGCTATCGACCATTCGGAATATATTGATGATGGATTGCGCAACGGGGGGGGGGGGGGGGGTGCAAGGATTACGTCACTAGCGCGCGTGACGGGGGTTACGTCACCGGGGCGCGTGATGATGGTGACGTCACGGGGTGTTCCCCCGTACATTGCGGGTGACGTAACCGCGGCGCGTGACCGCGCCGACGTCACGAGGAGGAACCGCACCCCCCGTATAAAGAAGTCCTTTGGGGGCTGATGGGATGCGTCAAGAGACAGAGAGACACAGGGAAACACGGGGAGACACAGGGAGACAGAGAGACATGGGGAGACACAAGGAAACAGAGAGACACGGGGAGACAGAGACACGGTGAGGCACAGGGAGACACAGGGAGACAGACAGGGAGACACAGGGAGACAGAGAGACACGGGGAGACACAGGGAGACAGAGAGACACGGTGAGACAGAGAGACACGGGGAGACACGGAGACAGGGAGACACGGGGAGACACAAGGAAACAGAGAGACACGGGGAGACAGACAGACACGGTGAGGCACAGGGAGACACGGGGAGACACATGGAGACAGAGAGACACGGGGAGACAGAGAGACACGGGGAGACACAGGGAGACAGAGAGACACGGGGAGACAGAGAGACACAGGGAGACAGAGAGACACGGGGAGACAGGGAGACACGGGGAGACACAGGGAGACAGAGAGACACGGGGAGACAGACAGACACGGTGAGGCACAGGGAGACACGGGGAGACACAGGGAGACAGACAGAGAGACACAGGGAGACAGAGAGACACGGGGAGACACATGGAGACAGAGAGACACGGGGAGACAGAGAGACACAGAGAGACACGGGGAGACAGACAGAGAGACACAGAGAGACACGGGGAGACAGAGAGACACGGGGAGACAGAGAGACACGGGGAGACACAGGGAGACAGAGAGACACGGGGAGACACAGGGAGACACGGGGAGACACAGGGAGACAGACAAAGAGACACAGGGAGACAGAGAGACACGGGGAGACAGAGAGACACGGGGAGACACAGGGATACACGGGGAGAGAGACAGGGAGACACGTGGAGACAGAGAGACACGGGGAGACACAGGGAGACAGAGAGACACGGGGAGACAGAGATACACGGGGAGACACAGGGAGACAGAGACACGGGGAGACAGAGATACACGGGGAGACACAGGGAGACAGAGAGAGACGGGGAGACAGAGAGACACGGGGAGACACAGGGAGACAGAGAGACACGGGGAGACACAGGGAGACAGAGAGACACAGGGAGACAGAGAGACACGGGGAGACACAGGGAGACAGAGAGACACAGGTAGACAGAGAGACACAGGGAGACACAGGGAGACAGAGACACGGGGAGACAGAGATACACGGGGAGACACAGGGAGACAGAGAGAGACGGGGAGACAGAGAGACACGGGGAGACACAGGGAGACCGAGGGAGACGGGGAGACAGAGAGACACGGGGAGACACAGGGAGACAGAGAGACACGGGGAGACACAGGGAGACAGAGGGAGACGGGGAGACAGAGAGACACGGGGAGACACAGGGAGACAGAGAGACACAGGGAGACAGAGAGACACAGGGAGTCACAGGGAGACAGAGAGACACAGGGAGACAGAGAGACACAGGGAGACACAGGGAGACAGAGAGACACGGGGAGACAGAGAGACACGGGGAGACACAGGGAGACAGACAGAGAGACACGGGGAGACAGAGAGACACGGGGAGACACAGGGAGACAGAGAGACACGGGGAGACAGACAGACACGGTGAGGCACAGGGAGACACGGGGAGACACAGGGAGACAGACAGAGAGACACAGGGAGACAGAGAGACACGGGGAGACACATGGAGACAGAGAGACACGGGGAGACAGAGAGACACAGAGAGACACGGGGAGACAGACAGAGAGACACAGAGAGACACGGGGAGACAGAGAGACACGGGGAGACAGAGAGACACGGGGAGACACAGGGAGACAGAGAGACACGGGGAGACACAGGGAGACACGGGGAGACACAGGGAGACAGACAAAGAGACACAGGGAGACAGAGAGACACGGGGAGACAGAGAGACACGGGGAGACACAGGGATACACGGGGAGAGAGACAGGGAGACACGTGGAGACAGAGAGACACGGGGAGACACAGGGAGACAGAGAGACACGGGGAGACAGAGATACACGGGGAGACACAGGGAGACAGAGACACGGGGAGACAGAGATACACGGGGAGACACAGGGAGACAGAGAGAGACGGGGAGACAGAGAGACACGGGGAGACACAGGGAGACAGAGGGAGACGGGGAGACAGAGAGACACGGGGAGACACAGGGAGACAGAGAGACACGGGGAGACACAGGGAGACAGAGAGACACAGGGAGACAGAGAGACACGGGGAGACACAGGGAGACAGAGAGACACAGGTAGACAGAGAGACACAGGGAGACACAGGGAGACAGAGACACGGGGAGACAGAGATACACGGGGAGACACAGGGAGACAGAGAGAGACGGGGAGACAGAGAGACACGGGGAGACACAGGGAGACCGAGGGAGACGGGGAGACAGAGAGACACGGGGAGACACAGGGAGACAGAGAGACACGGGGAGACACAGGGAGACAGAGGGAGACGGGGAGACAGAGAGACACGGGGAGACGGGGAGACAGAGAGACACGGGGAGACAGAGAGACACAGGGAGTCACAGGGAGACAGAGAGACACAGGGAGACAGAGAGACACAGGGAGACACAGGGAGACAGAGAGACACGGGGAGACAGAGAGACACGGGGAGACACAGGGAGACAGACAGAGAGACACGGGGAGACAGAGAGACACGGGGAAACAGGGAGACAGAGAGACACGGGGAGACAGAGAGACACGGGGAAACAGGGAGACAGAGAGACACGGGGAGACAGAGAGACACGGGGAGACAGAGAGACACGGGGAGACAGAGAGACACGGGGAGACACAGGGAGACAGAGAGACACGGGGAGACACAGGGAGACAGACAGAGAGACACGGGGAGACAGAGAGACACGGAGAGACACAGGGAGACACGGGGAGACAGAGAGACACGGGGAGACACAGGGAGACAGACAGAGAGACACGGGGAGACAGGGAGACACGGGGAGACACAGGGAGACACGGGGAGACACAGGGAGACAGACAGAGAGACACGGGGAGACAGAGAGACACAGGGAGACAGAGAGACACAGGGAGACAGACAGAGAGACACAGGGAGACACGGGGAGACACAGGGAGACAGACAGAGAGACACGGGGAGACAGAGAGACACGGGGAGACACAGGGAGACTGAGGGAGACGGGGAGACAGAGAGACACGGGGAGACACAGGGAGACAGAGAGAGACGGGGAGACAGAGAGACACGGGGAGACACAGGGAGACCGAGGGAGACGGGGAGACAGAGAGACACGGGGAGACACAGGGAGACAGAGAGACACAGGGAGTCGGAGAGACACGGGGAGACACAGGGAGACAGAGAGACACAGGGAGACAGAGAGACACAGGGAGACACAGGGAGACAGAGAGACACAGGGAGACAGAGAGACACAGGGAGACACAGGGAGACAGAGAGACACGGGGAGACAGAGAGACACGGGGAGACACAGGGAGACAGACAGAGAGACACGGGGAGACAGAGAGACACGGGGAAACAGGGAGACAGAGAGACACGGGGAGACAGAGAGACACGGGGAAACAGGGAGACAGAGAGACACGGGGAGACAGAGAGACACGGGGAGACAGAGAGACACGGGGAGACACAGGGAGACAGAGAGACACGGGGAGACACAGGGAGACACACAGAGAGACACGGGGAGACAGAGAGACACGGGGAGACACAGGGAGACACGGGGAGACAGAGAGACACGGGGAGACACAGGGAGACAGACAGAGAGACACGGGGAGACAGGGAGACACGGGGAGACACGGGGAGACACAGGGAGACACGGGGAGACACAGGGAGACAGACAGAGAGACACGGGGAGACAGAGAGACACAGGGAGACAGAGAGACACAGGGAGACAGACAGAGAGACACGGGGAGACAGAGAGACACGGGGAGACAGGGAGACACGGGGAGACAGAGAGACACGGGGAGACACGGGGAGACAGGGAGACACGGGGAGACAGGGAGACAGAGAGACACGGGGAGACAGAGAGACACGGGGAGACAGAGAGACACGGGGAGACAGAGAGACACGGGGAGACAGAGAGACACGGGGAGACAGAGAGACACGGGGAGACAGAGAGACACGGGGAGACAGAGAGACACGGGGAGACACGGGGAGACAGGGAGACACGGGGAGATAGGGAGACAGGGAAACAGAGAGACACGGGGAGACAGAGAGACACGGGGAGACAGAGAGACACGGGGAGACAGAGAGACACGGGGAGACAGAGAGACACGGGGAGACAGAGAGACACGCTGTGAAGCTCTTTGTCACCGATGTTCAGAGTCAACATTGGGGGGGGGGGGACCAAACATTCCAGGGGGTCTGGGGGTCCCCCCCCCCCCCAGAAAAAAAAATCTACATTTGAAAACGAATTTCCTGCCTAAAATATAAAAACATTCACTAACACATAGGATTGACTTTTTATTTATTTTTAACAATAATGTCCAATAGCGTATTGTATTACAGTGCTCTGTTTTTTTTTTATTTTTTACCTTTTCTTGTTTCATGTCATGGCAGAGATTAGGGATTAATAAAGTACAATCATATACACAATCATATAAATATAAATCTGTGCATTGTTATATGAAGACAAGTCCAGACATTGTGGCCAAGGTTTAGCAAATTGTTGTTTTTATTTACATAGCATCGCAATTAGAATTTTTAAAAATATTTTTTATAGCAATATATTGGTGGGACATTTTTAGCATATTTGATTATTGGGGGGATGTGTCCCCCCCAACATATATAATTACGGCCTTGTTCAGTACACAGGGACACAGCGAGACACAGGGAAACACAGGGACACGGGGAGACAGTGAGACAAAGAGACACACGGGGAGACAGGGAGACGTAGACACGCAGAGACACAGCCAATCAGAATCTGTAGACTGGAGAAGGAATCTGAAGAGCTATGAAGCTCTTTGTCACAGATGTCCAGTAGCGGGACGCAGTCGGCGAGTTACAACTACAAACACAATACACAAATAAGCAGTTAGAGTGCAAAAGTTACTCAAAACAAATATAAATGAATTACAGAAGTTTATAACTATATTAATTGCATAAGTATACATTTGTCATCAACAAATGCAAGCTTGGGGAAAGGCAGCAATGCAACAACAACAGTCTCAGACCACACCAAGACAACAACATTCCCTCAATAACATTTCACATTAATACTGCACTATGTATGAAACACGGGGGGTTAAGGGTCAACGTTACAAATCACACAACAAGAACTACGTTCACCCCAGGGCCGAATGTTGGCCGAAGTGAAGTATGCTACAGCTTAGGGCCTCACATTGTGTGCATGGGGGCCTCTAAATACAAATAAAACATCATAATACGAAGTTTAAAGTTGTACTTAATAAGTTGAAAAATAAAGGAGATATCATGGGAAAAGAAGATTCTAAATATTTTCATTCCGATACGACAACAATTTACAGACATTCCTTGATGGGTCATCTTCAGCTCGCAAGGGCTTTGTGCCCCAGCACTGTCATTATCCGGGCTCGGCCGCCACACGCACGCGAACACGAAGACAAAGACCACCCGTGTAGCCTAAACAGACTGTTGGGGCCAGTGCTGTTAGCGAGGAGCACCTAAGAATCAATATTTATCCTGGAGGAATCCGATGAGCTATAAAGCTCTTGTTCACAGATGCCCAGTCGGGGGCGCGGGTCAGAACGTTACAACACAAAACACGATAGGAGGGCAAAGTTCAGAATAGCAAAGATAAGCAAATCAATCTTGATTTGAAGCTTTCGTGACTGCAGGAATCAGGTGGGACAACCACAGCAAGAATAAAACTGTTGAAGTAGGCCAGAGATCTGCCGTGGCACGAGGTTATATAGGCCTCGGTAGTAGGGGGGGGGGGAGATAAAGGAGGTGGGGGGAGAGAGGAGGTGGGGGAGAAAGGAGGTGGGGGGAGAGAGGGGGCGGGGCAGGAAGTGGACCCCACAACAGCACTTGCCGCCGCTAGGTCCGGGTCCCGCTGCTGGGCCTGCCTCAGCTGCTCGTCATCCAGGCCCGGGAATGCACAGCCGACGTCCTCTTGGATCCGACCGGGCGGAGCGGCCCGTCGGGCCCTGAGGTGTGGGTTACGTGCCCGCCGGGCGGTCCACTGGGTCCCTGGCTCCTTCTGCAGGGACCTCTGTGGCACACACGGCACTTTCTCTCAGCTCAGGGGAGTTTGACTCAGGGCGCTCCAGAGGGGCCGTTGCCTGTCGGCAATGCAATTTGGCCTGGGGGGGTCACCCAATCTCCTGGCACTGGGAAACCGTGGGACATCCCCACTAGGGGCCCCTCGGGTGAAAACCCATGGTACCAGGTGACCCCCCCACGAGACCCTATGCATGTGTGTGTTCAGTGGGGGTGTGCGTGCATTTGTGTGGAGGGGTGCGAGGGGATGGCAGCGCTGGCAGACATGTTCAGTTGCTGTGGCACCACACATTCTACAATGGGTTATCCCTTATCGCCAGTGGTAGCGAATGTTTTCATGGAGAAATTTGAGACAGATGCCATCCAGACATCCACCCTACGTCCTTCCTTGTGGAAGAGATATGTAGATGACACATTCGTCAACTGGCCACATGGCCTGCCAGTATTGAACCAATTTCTGAACCACATCAATTCCATACACCATCTATCAAATTCACCATGGAAGTGGAAAAGGATGGCAAGCTACCATTCCTGGATGTTTTGATCGAGAAGAGACCTGATGGCTCGTTGGGATACTCTGTCTACAGGAAAGTCAGACACACGGATGCCTATCTAAAGCCTGAATCCCACCACCATCCATCCCAGAAGAATGCCCTCATCAAAGCACTACACCATAGGGCCCGTTACATCTCCGACCAGTATCACATAGCCAGTGAGCTGGAGCACGTACACCAAGCCCTCAGGATGAACGGATATTCTGACCGTACAATCCACAAAGCTGTCTCCCCAGCCATGGGGAGACAACCAACTGAGGATCCAACCAATACCATCATTTTTTCAAATATAGCAGGGGTTACCAAAAAGATTTCCAAAATCTTAAACAAACACAAGATCCAGGTTCGTTTCAACACAGTACTCAAAATTCGTGATTTGATCCCATCTGTAAAGAATGCGATTCCTACTCGATTCCTGATATGCAATACCCAGGTGTCTATAAACTGAGTTGTGGCTGCGGCAGCAGTTACATTGGGCAAACGAAACGACATGTCTCGGACCGCGTTCGCGAACACAAGGCAGATCTGAAACACGGTAGGACCAATACCTCTGCCATTGCTGATCTTTGTTTTAATGCTGTGGGCTCACACGAAATTGACTTTTCCAAGACGAAGGTACTCTGCAAACCCACCGGCTATTATCAGAGATTTGTTCATGAAGCCATCAAGATATATAAACACGGACACAACTTCAACCGAGAAGATGGGTACAAACTGAGCAATCATTGGAAGGACGTTATTAACCAGGTAAAGTCTCAACTGACTGATGTTTCCATCCTACCTGCCTATGTCAGCTGTTATTTCTGACTCTCTCTGTGTCTTTCTCTCTCTCTCTGTGCATCTCTCTCCGATCTCTACTCCAGTACTCCAGTGACCAGGGTGCTGCTGCGGGGTACACTTTCTGCCCCGCCTCCTCCCCTCCCCCTTCTCTCTCCCCTCTGCAGCCGATCTCTCCAGTGCTGTCGCAGGGTCCACTTCACTCTAGTGATGCGGGTGCTCCCGCGGGGTCCACTCCTCTCTACCCCCCTGCAGCCGATCTCTCAGATCTCTCCAAGTGCTTCCGCGGGGTCCACTTTCTGCCCCGCCCCCTCTCTCCTCCCACCTCCTCTCTCCCCCCACCTCCTCTCTCTCCCCCCCTACTACCGAGGCCTATATAACCTCGTGCCACCGCAGAACTTTCGCCTACTTCAGCAGTTTTTTCTTGCCGTGGTTGTCCCACCTGATGACGATTGCTTGTGTTGCGATCGAAACGTCATGATCTCTTTTTTTTTCTACCTACGTGACTTTAGCGAAAGAACCAAAGAGTATGTAAGCAAATCACTTAAAAAAATATAAAGCTAATCTGTTTTTGCTTTATCTTACCAGGTAAAGCACACTGAGCTATTCGCTTCTTTTTCAAAAGCAACCTGGCCACAAATGATAGCACTTTGGCACACGAGGAGTGGGTCGCCAGCACCATGCTCGGCCACCTTTATCTCTCAAGTGGCGATGTTTACACATCGGACCAGGCTCAGTCGACCCAGGGCCTGTTTAGATAATCGTCACCGGTGTTGGCTGTGAGTGGGAATCGAACTCGGGCCGCCGAGCTCGTAACGCAGCATGCCAATCTCTGCACTACCACTCTCCCATACACTGACGCACACAAACACACATTGCACAACAACGGGCAGATCAATATTCGAACGCTAAACACAGCAACCTACTCACGCACCCTCTCACCGTTTAAACCACAGCACCACGCTGCAACGGTATTGGGCGCCGCTGTGGTACAATAAAAGCAGACTTGCGATGGAATAACCCATCTTGCTGATATTAGCCCATCAAATGAAGGGGGGCGTGTCACATAATTACTCCATCCATGTTCGTTAACTCTATAGATTATTATTTTTGTAATTATTAAACATTATTTAGATTATTTTGGTGCTATACATGTCCAAATGAAAAATAAGTTAATACCTCAGTGGGCGTTGACTGGTATAATGGGATGGTTTCGTTGTATTTGTATGTGTTTGGGTAATTTGTTTGCCATTCGTGTACTTTCTTGTTGCAACTTTCTTACCCGTCCCGACTAGAAATCTGCGAAAAAGCGCTTTCAAGCTCATCGGATTCCTCCACTGTAAATATATATTGATATTCGTATGCCCATTTTTATATTGACAATCCACAACACCATATATGGGCAAAGACACGCCCCTTTACCCAATGCTACGCCTACTTTATTCCAGATATGGCCAATCTCTGATCGGTGATTTTGTCGTGTGTATGATCTATTATAATTGGCCACATTTCGGATCAGTGATTTGCCGGGTGTACGATCATGTTATAATTGGCAAATCTCTGATCGGTGATTTTGTCGGGTGTATGATCTATTATAATTGGCCAAATTTCTGATCAGTGATTTTGCCGGGTGTACGATCATATTATAATTGGCAAATCTCTGATCGATGATTTCGTCGGGTGTACGATCATATTATAATTGGCAAATCTCTGATCAGTGATTTTGCCGGGTGTACGATTGTATTACCTGACTAAATCACTGATCAGCTATCTACCAGCTCTACGGTAGCATCTACCGACTCTGTAGTAGTAACTACTGACTCTACAGTAGTCTAATGACTATAGCAGTATCTACTGAATATGTAGTAGTATATATTAACTCTATAGTAGTATCTGCTGACTCTATAGCAGTATCTACTGACCATAGCCATATCTACTGACTCTGCAGCAGTATATACTGACTGTAGTGGTATCTACTGCCTGTAGTAGTATATACTGACTCTATAGTAACTAATGAGTCTATCATAGTCACTATTCACTGTAGTAGTAGCTGCTGACTCTACAGTAGTATCTACTGACTAAAGTAGTATCTACGGACTCTATAGCTGTATCTACTCACTCTGTAGTAGTATCTAGACTCTACATGAGTATCTACTGACTCGAAAATATTATATACCGACTCTACAGTAGTAAAAACTTAATTTGGAGCTTTCGTGACTGCAGGAATTACTCTTTGGTTCTTTCGGTAAAGTCACGTATAAGTAGTATCTACAGTAGTATCTACTAACTTTATAGTAGCTACAGATTGTACAGTAATATCTACTGACACTACAGTAGTATCTACCGACTATACAGTAGTAACTACTGACTCTACAGTAGTATCTAGTGACTCTGCAATAGTATCTAGTGATGCAGTGAATCAGATCGAACATGGAACAGCCAAATACAAGATCCACCATATAGCCTCGTAACAGGCTGTGAGAGGTTGTTAGCGAGCACCTACGAAAGCCGGGATGTACACGAGGGGGTGGGCTGACCAGCACGACGTAGGCCCAGCCGTCTTTGTTTCCCCAGTGGCGTTGTTAACAGATCGCACCAGGTACTCATTTGAGGCCGAGTTGACCCAGGGGAGGCCCGGTTCAGATAATCGTGCTGAGAACCAAACAAAGATCCCCCATATAGCCTGCCCAGACTTTTGTGGCAAGTGCTGTTCGCGATCACTTACGAAGACTGGCATAGCACACGAGGGAGTGGGTGGTCAGCACCACGCCCGACCACCTTTGTCTCCCTGGTGGCGATTTTTTACACAACGCACCAGGTACTCATTTGAGACTGAGTCGACTTAGGGGAGACCCGGGGCCAGTTTAGATAATTGTCACTGGTGTTGGCCGTGAGAGGGAATCGACCTCGGGTCGCCAGGTTTGGAGAGCATTATGCTAACCGCTGCACCACCGCTCCCCATGTGCTGAGAACACTCATACGATGTCATATTTTCTCTGTGCTGACCAACTTTCCTGTAAAGTTCATCAGTAAAAGCATTGATTCATGGTATTTATGAGAAACACCACTTATCTGCTTTGTTTAATATTGACTCTACACACGCGACTAGTGTCCACGTCAGCAGAACGAGCAGCAGCAGTTCATGGTTGGCCAGAGCTGCAGGTTGTGATATTCAATTCATGAAACCAACTCACTGGGTGAATTTAAATAATGATAATTGCCTTTTTGATCCAGGAAGCTCCACTGTGTTGTAGGAATATTTGTCAACAGGGTCCTGCTGCGTTGGGTTTTTAGCTTAAGACGTTCTCGGCCATTTAATGAGGAGTTGTGTTTATTATTATTCACGCGTGAGGAAACCGGAGCACCCGAATTTCTCCAGGACAAACAGTGCTGTAACGAATCAGCATTCTGTGGGGCAAGAATTGTGGGCGCCACGGTGGCGAGATGTTAACTACCTCGCTTTGTATGCAGGAGGTCGTGGGTCAACTTAAAATATTTTTTTTCTTTTACCAGGTAAGGTCCACTGAACTATATAGCTCTTTTTCAGAAGCGACCTGGCCACAAATGATAACTCAACAAAGTGGCTTTTCACGTGGTATAGGGTGTGTTGTGTGTGATGGATGAGGCGACAATGACAGTTTGATGGTTTGAGTGACAATGGAGTAAAAACAGCAGAGCTACTGGGTGGGAGACCTGCAGCAGCAGTCCGCTCTACCGTTCCTAGACACGGGGCGGTCTCCATGGACGAGGACGCTCCGCTGGGGGAATTCGGCTCCCTGGTCGAGCAGCACCGAGCGTCGTTCTTTGTGGATGAGTGCCACACCGATGGTGCATTAGAGGGGGGAGAAGGCTAGGGTAGTGAGTCATTCATTCAGCAGTGGAGAGACCCTGGCTGATGATGCTGATGGTGGATGAGAGGGGGGAGAAGTCTAGGAGAGTGAAGCATTCATCCAGCAGTAGAGAAATATAACTAACTATATGCACACGTTCTGGAGAGTAATTTGTTTTGAATACACTCACAGATTCAAGTTTAATATATAAACGGACATCCGAATACATTGCTCCTTATTAATATAAAAAACGGGCAAAAGAATATAGTAAACATAAAAAATGCCAGGTTAATGATAATTTGTGAGTTAATCGCTGTGAAGATTCATTGCCAATCGATCCATGGATCGAGTGATTCCATTGGTTAGTATAACGTCACGTGGCACACCCCCTTTTTTGATTAGCTAATATCTGCATGATAGGCGATTCAGTTGCAGTCCTTTTTGATTGTATCATAGCGTCGACAATCTTGCTTCACTGCAGGCAGATCTTGCTTAGCGAGATCCGTAGAGCATTGATTCGCTATGGCGCTCTTTGATCTAGAGACATTTTGGCGCTCCAGTTTCCTTCGTCGGGAATAATGATACTAATTAATAACACAACTCATCAATAAATGGCGGAATTTTTTTTAGATAAAAGCCAACGCAGCAGCAGCAGCACCAGGACACACTTGACAAAGATTCCCACCAATCAGTGTGGTTTGTACTGATTAACTTTACAGGAAAGTGGGTCAGCACAGAGAAAATATGACGATTTCGAGTCATCATGTGAGTGTTCTCACCACATGGGAAACGGTGGTGTAGTGGTTAGTGCGCTGCGCGACGAACCTGGCGACTCGAGTTCGATTCCCACTGACGGCCGACACCAGTGAAGATTGTCTGAACCGGACCTGGATGAGAGTTGGATTGGGGTCCGTCAGGGTCCCCACAGGACTTCTCTCCAACCAACTCGTGAAGAAATCCGCTCCACCCGAGCTCTTGGTGCACAGCCACTCCTCAAGCACAGTCACAACCACTGACTTTAACAACAGACATTTTAATATTCAACACAACACAAAAACAATCACAAAACAATAAACCCCCAAGAATCACCCAACTGCGTAATAAAGTCAGGACACTTCAGGACTGGTAACTCTTCTGGCCTTGTACCAGCGCAGCGTAGAGCCTCGGTCTTCTGGGTTCTGATGCAGTGAGCCGCTTACAGCCTCAGACCCCTGGTACTTTAGGTTGCAGAAATGTGGAGGCCTGGGAGGTTCATCAACATCAGCTGCTCCCTCCTTGAAAGCGCACGGCAGATGCAGGGCACGACCACCACCCAGACACCGCGATGACCGGGAGTTCCTTAAATACACATCTGCCTTAAACAATAGAATAACCTCACCATTGGAACCTCATTTGCCAGAAGAAAAAATATGATAATTGTTTTTTACCCTTTTATCCAGCAACAAAACTGACACCTTTTTTTTGTTTATAACCTGTTTATAATACAATTCCTAGTAGTAATAGGTTTTTACCCTTTCAACTGGTACAAAAACTGACACCTTTATATGTTTGCAGAGGCATTTGGTCTCTGTGTGTCTATGTTGTGTGTCTGTCTGTGTGTGTCTGTGTTGTCTCTCTCTGCTTGTGTGTCTGTCTGTGTGTCTCCGTGTCTGTATTTTGTCTCTCTCTCAAATTTAGTTTTACCTGATGACGATTGCTTGTGTTGCAATCGAAACGTCGTACTTTATTATTTAATTTATTTTATTTCTACGTGACTTTACCGAAATAACCAAAGAACATGTTATGTCTGTTGAAGGCGAACGATACGGCAATCTATTCCTCTCGACGAGCTCTACACGATGCGCTAATAAAAGTTTCAAAAATTAGTTTGTGACCACGACAATCTTGGCAACAACAGGTGCTTGGTGAAGAACGAGAGGATTGCTGCATGCCATACGGGATCCTTTCCCTGTATACAAAGTAACAATTATACTGTCTCTCCAATCAGCAGATACATTGCTGGACATTTGGACCTTCCTGAAGTGCTGATGTTACCCTCTGCAGAGCACCTTTCAAAAGTTCTGGAGAAATACTATCTAGTGCAGCTGCTTTGCATTTTTTAAGCTTCATGACAGCATGCCAAACTTTCTCTGATGTAGGAATGTCTGTGTTGGTTTGATAGTCTGAATCAAAATTGCTTGCAGTTGCAGTGTCTGCCAATTCAGGACAAGCATCTGCTGGTTGGTGGTTCAGCCATGCTGCATAATGTTCAGTCCATCGTGTGAAGACTTCTTCCACCGATGAGCAAATAGAACCGTATGATTTAGTGATAGGAGCATTGTCAGTATGTTTTCCACCTCCTCTGAGACGTTTGATGACAGATAAAGCTGTCCTCATGTCATTGTGTAACAGTCCCAACTCAACTTAATCAGCCAGGGAGTTCAGATACTTCTGTTGATCATCTGTTGTTCAAATTATGAAAATTCCCTGAAGCTTGTGATGTTCCTTGGTGTAACCAGCCTGGAAGGTGGCATCAGATAGCCAGGGTTTACAGACTGGCTTTCGGAAGCCCACCATAGCTTCAACAGCCAGTGCAATGGAGTCTCGTACATGGGACCAGGCACATTCGACATCAAAATCTTCTGGAGAGATGGTTGAGGCTGCCAAGAAAGCCTCAACTGCCCTGGATAATGTATCTGTGGTATCGAGGCTGTCCCTGAGTCTCTTGACATCATGCTGCTTAACGCCTGCATATTTCGTGGGTGTTGGGAACGGGTAACTTGTGCGACAACCAGCCTGTGGTCAATGTTAGCAGGTGCCTCTGTTCCACGGAAAACCCGGTATGACTTCAAGATTATTCTGTCCTTGGTCAAGATATGATCTATTTATTTAGTTGTGTGACCATCGTATGGGATCCAAGTTTGTTTGTGAATGTTTAATCTACGATACCATAAGCCGAAAAAAGAAGGACAGAAGTCTGTCAATGTTGTCGTGAAAGATTCGAAGCCGCTTCGGTTGGTGCCTGTAACGGCATTTAACTCTCCAAGGAGCATGGTTGTGTCACGTCTTGGGATAGAAAGTAGCGAGTCACTTTTTTGATCATAGAAGTGTTCTCTTTCATCAGCGCTTGACCGTTCAGTTGATGCATATACAACAATTACCGACAGATGTCCATGTCGATACTGTATCCTGGCCAGCAAGATTCGTAGTGAAAGGGGTGTCCATGATACAAGCGATTGATTGAGAGGTAACCTGCTGATGAGTGCGACCCCACAAACGCGATGTTGACATCCGGAATGCAGGATGGTTGTGCCATCAACAGTGGCTTTATATCTTCTTGTGAGTCTTGCCTCCATGATATCGGCGATTATGCTATTATATTTGGCCAGTTGGTTTACGATGGCCTCCTGGTATCCTGTCCCGTTCATTGTGACCACATTCCAGACACCAATCCGGAATGTTGCTCGCAGGTCTGGCTTGAAATGTTTTGATGTCCTTGCTGGCAACTCCATCGTGGCATAACCTTCACCAGTGAAGGGCTTTCAGTTATTCCAGTCATCCGCACATTGCCTGCTAGTTGTATGTAATGGACACGGTTTAAATTAGGTCCTGAAACCCTGGTGCTGTAACGTTTTATTTTTATACTACACGTTTGGGTTACCGAGAATACTCTGCCTCCATTGGGTAGGGGAGGCGCAGAGTGTCGTAAAAAGAACACGTTTGCCATTGACCCAGTGCGCAGATTCTTCTGCCTAAGATGTTAGAGACACCGCTGCTGCCCGATTGCTCCAACCATTGAGGATGACACGTATCCACTTCTGCCTGTTCTGCCATTGCAAGTCTTGTGCCAGAGCTCCGCACCATCTATTCCCCAGGTTCTACGACGTGGACGGGGGATGGACTTTTGGAAGCATTCTATCTAAGGGATCTTTTTTAGGTAGTATCAAAAGTATGAGAAATAAAAATAGGGTTTCCCCATTTTGGCAATAAAACAGGAGGTGTTAAGATGTTAAAATACCAAATAAATAACTTTAGCAAAGCATTAAAACTCCAGTAACCACACGTACTTTTGGTAAACTGTATAACTGCTCAACCCGAGCTATAAATGCTCTGATACTTGTGTAATGCGGGCGTAAACGGCCCTCCGGAGGTGACGTCAGGAGGGGAGGAGTTAGGTCACGTGGGGGGGTGAGGGGTTAGGCTATAGAAGGAGGGGAACCGGAAGAGGATAGGGAGTGACGGGGAACCAGGAACAGAGAGAGGCCACGAAGGGCGAAGCGGAGGGTGGCGAGATCGCCACGAACACGGGGGAACGAGGATCGGCACCGTTGGCCAGCGGTGACCGACCCGAAGCAGCGAGGAGGCTGCAGTCAGCAGCGGGGCTGCACAGAGAGTCAGCAGCGGGGCTGCATACAGAGTCGGCAGCGGGTCTGCATATGGTAGCAGCCAGAGGGTCTGCACATAGGGGTAGCAGCGGGAGTCTGCATAGGGGTAGCAGCGAGTCTGCAGGGAGAGAACGGTGGTTACGGTAGACGAAGCAGAGAGTCTGCGGGAAGGGAAAGGAAGCTATAATAGCAGTGAACAGCCGGGGGCTACAAATACAGAGTTATAACAGAGTGCCGTGTGGGAGAAGACAAGAACCCAATAAAAGACACGAAGACAGAAAGAAGTGTCTGAGTCCTTTTATTACACTGGAGTCAGAAGTGAAACGGCATGGCGAAACAACTGAGGAAAAAGAATATTCCATCCCCGGCGTCGGCTTCATCTTCGGACGACGACGATCTTCCTCCTGCGGTCGGCTTCACTTCGGCGGAGGGAGAGATCCGTGAGGGCCCGGGCGTCGAGGAGGTGGCCCCTTTGTCCGACCCATCTGCGTTGAAGGACGAAGATTTAAGATGGACCCGGATGGCGGAGCAACTGGCAACCCTAAAAACCGTCATCACAGAGTTGTGTGACCTTGTCACGCCAAGGGCGGCGTTGGAAGGTGATGGTGGTGATCGGCAGGAGCCCGGGTCGTCTTCGATGGCGCCGCCATCGGCCACGCGGCGTGAAGACGCCATCTTGGGCGTGGCGCACCACGGAAGGCGGGAAGCCGCCATTTTGGGGCCGCCGCGAGGATCGTCCGCCATCTTGGCGACACAGCGTTGCGACGCCTTGCTGAACTTACCGCCGGAAGAGTCAGCGACGGACGGAAGCAAGCCAAGGAGTCGCAGTCGTCACCTTACAACCGTCAAAGAGTTCTCCATCGGGGGCGATTGGAGTGCGTTCGCCTGTAGATTTTTGGCGGCGGTACGTACGGCAAGGTGGACGGACGCTGAGGCACTGGAGGTGCTCCCGACTCTTCTTGATGATGAGTCCGTTCGTTTTTTTCGCTCTATAAAAGCTGCGAAGAAGAAAACTCTGCGAGGGGTGTTCGATGAAATGGCGGACGCGTACGAGCCACCGGATGACGCCCATCGCCGATTCGTGCAGCGGCAACGCGCACCTGAAGAGTCACCTGTAGCGTACAGGGGCGCCGTGTTGGAACTCGCTATGGCCGCTTACCCGGAGACGGAGCCTGACCTGCTGGAACCACTCATCTTGGGGAAGATGTTGGAGTTGTCCCGAGATCTCGGCATTCCTATGCCGGCGTGCGGTCACGAAAAACTCACGTCCCGGACCGCGGCCAAGTGTTTGGACGCCCAGTTCAATCTCCGCCGCTGGAAACAGGTGACGGCGTGGACGGGCGGTCCTGTCGTCGATGGGGGGGCCGTAGGGTGGGACCCTACGAAGGCCGTGTACGTGCCGGATGCGACCGGCCAGAAGGAGTTGTCGGCTGCCTCTGCTCCGTGGCCGGCCCGGAGCGGGCCGGGGCCGCGGGCTCCGCCGCCGGTGCGGCCGCGTCGGGACGGGGTGCCCGCTGCGCGCCGCCCCGACGTCGACTGCTTCCGCTGCGGCCGTCGGGGCCACTATGCCAGGGACTGCTGGGCCCGGGTTCCGGGGCCGCCCCAGCAGGAGGCCTCGACAGCGGACGCCCCAAAGAAAGACCCTCCGGCACAGGCAAGTCGGTGCGCACCAGACACCCGGCAAGGCCCGACACCTCACTCATCGCCGTTGGTATGCGACGCGGATGTTGTAAAATACGGGAGGCCAGTATCTGCGCCTTGTCGTTCGATAACGCAGTGGCGTAAGCTGGCTCGGCGGGTTGTCGCGGCCGCTACCGGGTCGTCCACTGTACCGGGGTCGATTCAAGGGGTGGACGTACGTATTTTGGTGGATTCCGGGGCGTCCGCGACCATTATTTCGGATGTGATATTCCATCTTTTGAACATCCCACCGGGGGCCGTGAGGCCGGCTTACGCTTCCTGCATCGCTGCGAACGGGGGTAGTATGGGCATTGTGGGACAGGTGGACGCTAACATTTCTATCGGGGGTGTCTCGGCCTCGGGCGTTGTGTTAATTTCAAGGTCCCTGGCGGTTCCTTGCCTGTTGGGTACGGATTTTTTGGCTAAGATGCCCATTCTAATTAGAATCAATGAAAATTGCATTGAACTACCAGGGGGCCGGAAATTGGCGTTCTTACAGTCCGCCTGGGGGCGACCGGCTCCGGTTGCCTAGGTGCAGGCATTATCGGAAGTTTCGGTTGATATTCCACCTGGCTCGCAGATGCTCATTCCCTTACGATACCGGAAGCCGGTTCCGGGTCGGCAGGGTGCTTTTGGGATTTTGCTGTCACCGTCCGCCGCTGTTACGGGCGGACTGGCACTGGTGAGGGCGCAAACTATTGTCCGTCCAGATCAGCGCCCGTTTTTGCAGGTGTTAAATGCGAGTACTGAAAGTGTGTGTGTGCCGGCTGGTACCGTTGTGGCACACGCCACTACGGCGTTTACGGCTCAGAGTGACCTGCCGGACGGGGGGCTGGTGGGTGGTGTTTCACACGATGGAGGGGTGGATGATCGTTGGATCGCCGAATTATGTGGGGAAAATTCGGCCCTTTCCGCCGAGCAGTGTTGTGCAATTCATAAATTATTATCGAGCTATTCCGATGTGTTTAGCTCCGACGATTTGGACTTGGGACGCACCTCGCTGCTCTCTCATCATATCGACACGGGGGACGCTGCCCCTATCCGCTTGAACTCGCGTCGGATGAGTCCGGCTGAGCGTGAGCATGTTCGAGGGGCAGTGGAAGACATGTTGAAAGCGGATATTATATCTCCGTCTAATAGCCCGTGGGGCGCGCCTGTTGTGTTGGTTAAAAAAAAGGATGGTAAATTGCGATTTTGTGTGGATTTTCGGAAGTTGAATAAAGTGTCGGTGGCAGATGCGTATCCCCTGCCGCGTATGGACGATTCTCTCGACGCCTTGTCAGGGGCTAAGTTTTTTTCAACGCTTGATCTCTCTTCGGGCTTCTGGCAGCTCCCCCTTGACGAGCCCTCGCGAGAAAAAACAGCTTTCCGTACGCCGCAGGGGTTATTCCAATTTAATTGTCTGCCGATGGGGTTGAATGCAGCCCCTGCCACCTTTCAGAGATTGATGGAGTTGGTATTGACGGGGTTGCAGTGGGAGACATGTCTCATTTATTTAGATGATATTATTGTCTTCAGCCGCACATTTGATGAGCATTTACTGCGGTTGGAGGCTGTATTTGCCAGAATGCGTTCTGCTAATTTGAAATTCAAGCCTAAGAAATGTCATCTACTGCAACGCTCCGTTCGGTACTTGGGACATATTGTTAGTGCGGACGGGGTGGCCACGGATCCAGAGAAAACTGCGTGTGTCCGGGATTGGGCGACCCCGACCACGGTGGGTGATGTGCGTCGGTTTTTGGGGTTCGCCTCATATTATCGGAGGTTCGTTCCGAATTTCGCTACTATCGCCAGGCCTTTGCATCTCCTTACTGGGAAGGGGCATAAATTTGTGTGGGGACCGCCGGAGGAGGCGGCGTTTCGGAGCCTGCGCGATTTACTGGCTACTGCACCGACGTTGGATTATCCGGATTTTGAACATCCCTTCATTCTGGATACTGATGCGAGTGACACTGGTATTGGGGCGGTGTTGTCCCAGTCAAAAGGTGGTGTTGAGCGTGTGGTGGCGTATGGGAGTCGAGTTTTGTCTCCCGCGGAAACCCGTTACTGCGTCACTCGCAGAGAACTTTTGGCTATCGTGTTTTTTCTCCGCCAATTTCGACCGTATCTGTACGGTCGGTCGTTTATTGTCCGCACGGACCATGCGGCCTTGCAATACGCTCTTAAGATGGACCAGCCATCCGGACAATTGGCGAGATGGCTGGACACGTTGCAGGAGTTTTCCTTCCAAATTCACCATCGGAAGGGTGTGCGTCACGCTAACGCGGACGCACTGTCCAGGTTGCCGCAACAATCCCCTTGTGCGTGTGCGTCGGGGACGCATAGGTGTGGACCGACTCAGCTCCCCCCTCAGCCTGTCGCGCTGGCGGTGGATGTTCTCGAAACTCCGCTTACACCGGGACCGGTTGACGGGGGACCGGCGGACGGGATTTTGCGTCTTCCGAGGTCTGTGTGGATTCGGGAGCAAATGTTGGACGATTCTTTGGTGTCGTTACGAAAACGAACGGAGAAGGCGGGTAAGGAACTCGGTGCGGGTGGTATTTCGGAAACTGCTCTCCGAGATGGGTTACTGATGTGGAGGGAAGGGATACAGGAACACTGGCGTCTCGTTGTGCCTGCGTCATTGCGGTACGAGTTGATTAGATCGTTGCACTGTGACACACTTTTACATCTGGGGGTGCAGAAAACCCTATTGACGCTGCAACGAGACTATTATTGGCATGGCATGACGACGGATGTCGTCGGTCACGTTCGCGCGTGTCCCGATTGTGCCCGCCGTAAACCGCCTAAACATCCATATGTTCCGCCGATACAATCGATTCAAGTATCTCGGGTTAATGAGCTGGTGGCGTTAGATATCTTGGGACCCTTTCCGCCATCCGCTAAGGGAAATAAGTATTTACTGGTGGGGGTGGAGTACCTCTCTCGCTGGCCGATGGCCTGGCCTTTGCCTGACCAGTCAGCGGCGTCTATCACTGACGCCTTTCTATTTGGGTATGTAATGGACAAGGGGGCGCCGGAGAGGCTCCTTACAGATCAGGGCCGTAACTTTTCGTCCAAATTGTTGGGGGAGGTGTGTGCGGCTCTGGGAACTAAAAAGATACGGACGTCCCCCTACCACCCACAAACGGATGGGATGGTGGAACGGTTGAATCGGACTCTGTCCGCCATGCTGTGCCATACAGTCGGGGAAAATCAATCTAATTGGGATTTGCATATCCCTGGGGTGCTTTCGGCGTATCGCATGACGCCGCACGCGGCTACTGGATACTCGCCGTTCTTCCTTATGTACGGCCGTGAGAATGTGCCGCCGATTAATGAGCAGTTGGGAACCGGTGCGAGGGGACCTGTTAAGCCTCTTCCTGAGAATATTCAGGACAACGTTCGCCGTGTCACTGAGGCGAGGGAAAGAGCCCGCATGGCTACAGCCAAAGCTCAGGCCAGGAATGAGCGGTGTGCCCGACGTTCGAAGGGGGAGTGCCCCTGGAAGAAGGGGGACCTGGCCTGGCTTCATTGCCCACAGGTGCGGCCAGGTACCTCTCCTAAATTACACAAACCGTGGCAAGGTCCGGTCCGCCTCATTGAGGTTCCCAACCCACAGTCGGCGCGTGTTCAGGTTGGTTCGCGGCGCTGGTTCGTGCATACATCCCGGTTGAAGCCATACATTGCCCTGCGGCCGGATGCGTCATCTCCCGAAGTTGCCTTGCCGGGGTCTGTTGCTGCCGACTCGCCCTTGCCTGTGTCTGCTGACCTTGCGAGAGCGCCTGTCGTACCCTTCACAGACAAGCCGGCCGTGACAGCGCAGGGAGGAGGACGTTCCGCTCGTGGGATGCCGACCGGTGCCGCAGAACCCACGGGACCTGCAGCTCTTCCTATCCCTCCGCGGACGCGAGTACGGGATGTCTCTGGACGCGACCGGGACAGTGGCGGGCCTCCAATGGCGACGGACGAACTCGCTCCCGTCGCCCCTAAAACCCTTCCACGTTCCCGCTCGGCGGGTGGGCTGCCGACCGTTCGGGACGGCCCGGCTACCCGTACTCGCTCGAAATCCCTCACGTTTCGTTGAAATTGTATTGTGTTGTGTTCTGGTTATATTGTTGTTGCAGGCTTCGTGTCTTTTTACGTGTTGGCCCTTTACACCCGCATTTCTTGTCAGGTTGCAATTCAGCCGAGGTCGGCTGGATTTTCTTTATGGGGGAGGGTGATGTAATGCGGGCGTAAACGGCCCTCCGGAGGTGACGTCAGGAGGGGAGGAGTTAGGTCACGTGGGGGGGTGAGGGGTTAGGCTATAGAAGGAGGGGAACCGGAAGAGGATAGGGAGTGACGGGGAACCAGGAACAGAGAGAGGCCACGAAGGGCGAAGCGGAGGGTGGCGAGATCGCCACGAACACGGGGGAACGAGGATCGGCACCGTTGGCCAGCGGTGACCGACCCGAAGCAGCGAGGAGGCTGCAGTCAGCAGCGGGGCTGCACAGAGAGTCAGCAGCGGGGCTGCATACAGAGTCGGCAGCGGGTCTGCATACGGTAGCAGCCAGAGGGTCTGCACATAGGGGTAGCAGCGGGAGTCTGCATAGGGGTAGCAGCGAGTCTGCAGGGAGAGAACGGTGGTTACGGTAGACGAAGCAGAGAGTCTGCGGGAAGGGAAAGGAAGCTATAATAGCAGTGAACAGCCGGGGGCTACAAATACAGAGTTATAACAGAGTGCCGTGTGGGAGAAGACAAGAACCCAATAAAAGACACGAAGACAGAAAGAAGTGTCTGAGTCCTTTTATTACACTTGGATTGCTTTTGTACTATTCGACTTTTGACGTTCTCTGTCTGACACTGGTAAGACAAGGCCATAAAGAAGGCTGTCTCTGGTGTAAGCCAATCAGTTTCAAAGACAATGTCTTCTATTATCAGAGCGTGTTTGTTTGCATGTTTTGCGACATGCACGTTTGGTTAATGCAGATTTCATGCCTTGCAAAAGTTATCTCTTTGCTGTATCGACATCTTAGCACCTGTTCTGTTGCCATAATAACTATTCTTATGGAAGCATTCTGTGACAATTCTATTGTCAATCTGCACTGAGTGATTGTTTTTGACTGCCAGCAGAAGCATCACCCGTGTCTGCAGAGTAGACCCATAGACTCACACAAAAACCCACAGACTCACCACACAGTCCCAGAGTTAATATTGAACTCGGTAAATAAAGAGCACTGCTGGGAACTACGAACAATCAATATGTTTGCTGATCGACATTACGGAAAGGTGCAGGGTCAACGCGGGATCATTGCCAAAGTCCAACACCACTGGGTGAGGGCAAAGCTATAAAGCTCACTGTGACCATCGTTTGGCCATCAGGGCTGGTTCTGCTCCTGCGATTCACTTTCTGCTTTCATCATCGTGCAAGGTGAGCATGAAACCGACGATGTCGGCCTTTACTCCACCGTTGCAGTTGTCAGCGGGGCGTCAATGCGACGCGCAATGTTTTGCTCCTCGTGTGTCTCCACCCTCCCTGCCCGCAGATCGTGTATCGCACCAACCATGCTGAAGGTCTCCATCCTCTCCGTGCTGCTCCTCCTCCTCACTCTGACCATCGTCACTGCCAATGGGAACTTTTTCTCACAGGCTGCGGGAGGTAGGAGGCGCATGCCTGGGCACAGAAAGACCCATAGACTCACTACATAGAGACCCATAGAGTCACCACACACCGAAGCAAAGACTCGCCACACGTAGACTCATAGACTGACCATATATAGACCCATAGACTAACATTGAACTACAGATCCAAAGGGAGACCGATAGAATCACTACACAGATACCTGGGGCGTACAGATCGGTACATGCACACAGACCAATTGTTAATCACGGCTGGGCGCTAATGTAACCCATTATCTTAAGTCTACTCGTGCTGCAGTTGCTGTCGCTCGGTCCAGAGCTGTTCATCAACGATCATCACCACCGCCAGCCCACTGCTAAGCGATGAGAAATTAGCCACATTCACCCACCGGCTTTAACCCTCAGACGGGTGGGTAGGCACAGTTCCACGACTGGAGGGGAAAGTGCACATAAGCACGGTACACGATTGTGTGGGTGGCCAGCACTACGCCCGACGGTCTTTGTCTCCCTAGTGGCGATGTTTACGCATCGCACCAGGTTTTCATTCGCAGCTGAGTCGACCTTAGGGAGGCCCAACGCCGGATCAAATAATCGTCACTGGTGTTGGCCGTGAGCAGAAATTTATTTCGGGTCGCCGAGTTCTTAGAGCAGCTCGCTACCATCTACACTACCGCTCCCAACATACACACACACACATATACACACACACATACACACACACATATATACACACACACATATACACACACACATATACACACACACATATACACACACATATATACACACACACATACACACACATATACACACACACATACACACACATACACACACACACACACGTACACACACATACACACACACACATACACACACACATAACTTTGCTGAATCAATACAGAGCCAGTACTACATGGAGATTGTTTCCCACGGTCACCAATGTGCATTATTCTATATATCCAAGTGTCGTCGTGTGAGTTACGATCTGATTGTTGCATTTGCATCAATGATGTAGCGAAGCCCATAGTCCCCATCGGCCATTCTCCAGCAACTGGCTTTGTTTTTTCCTCTGTGCTTTTACCTCCTACAGGTACCAGAGATATGGTGAGAGCCTACCAGGACATGAAGAAGGCCAACCACAAAGGAGCGGACAAATACTTCCATGCACGTGGGAACTACGAAGCGGCCCAAAGAGGGCCGGGTGGGCGTTTTGCTGCGGCCGTGATTAGGTGAGTAATGCGACCAAGATGGAGCCTCACGGCATCCCGAGTGAGAGTCTTCATTACGAGGAGGGTCCTGCGATAGGATTAGTCTAACTATCTGTATATATGTATGTTGAATTTTTTCATCCGTACTTAGCCAACCTTGCTAATCGGAGGTGCGGGGGAAGGACAATAAACTTAACACAAAAAGCAGTTCTATAGAAATTAGTTTTCTTTATAACTCAAAAATTAGCTGTCTAGTGGGGTGGGAGAAACCAGGAGAGTAATTTCTCGTTTTATGCTTTCCTGAAAAGTGTTCACGGACAATACCAGTGACGATTATCTGAACCGGCCCTGGGCCTCCCCTGGGTGAACTCGGCTTCAAAAGAGTACCTGGTGCGATTTGTAAACGTCGCCACTGGGGACACAAAGGCGGCCGGGCTTGCGTGGTGCTGGCCAGCCCACCCCCTCGTGTATCATCCCGCCCTTAATAGGTGCTCGCTAACAACCTCTCACAGCCTGTTACGAGGCTATACGGTGGATCTTTGTATTTGTCTGTTCCCTGTTCGATCTGAGTCACTGCATCACCACCACTGCTGCACCTCTGTGTCCAGTGACGCCCGGGAGGCTCTGCGACCCGGGAAGGATTCGGCTGCCGACCAGGAAGCCAACCGGCATGGACGCAACGGGGGTGACCCCAACGTGTACCGGCCTCAGGGGCTCTCCACGAATTACTGAGCCCTGGCGAGCCTCGGAGCCGTGACCACTGTGACGACTCAACACACGTGGGTGTGACCTCCAGACCTCATGGTGAAGGAGGCTGCGCTCACGTTTAGCTCGAATTTTAAAACCAATGATTCAACTCGCACTGGGAGTTACTTAAAGCCTGTGTGTGGTTTTCTCTCCATAACATGTATCTTTAGCTAATTTTATTAATTATTGATAATTAACATTCACAATCCTTTGACAATTTACGGATTAATGACTTCCTACACAGCGTCAATCACGGAGGTTGTCTGACCGTACTTCACCATGCCGGTTAGCACGGATTGGTAAAGGGGTGACTAGGATGAAGTCTCCACGGTGGAGGGATGTTAACATCACCTGGTATACAAGATGTCCTGGTTTCGATCCCGACCCTGATGCCTGTATATTTGGAGTTGGTATGTCTCTGTCCCCGTGGTCACGTGGATTTTTCTCTGGGTTTTCTGGTTTTTCCCTCCACATTTAGAAACATGTGTTAGTAGTATTTGCCTGCTATACATTTCCACATGATAAGCCACTTGGTTGAACTCTCATCTGTAACCAGGTCGCTTCTGATAAAGAGCTTAATAGCTCAGTGGGCCTTACCTGGTAAAATAACAATTAAGTTTATATAAGATGCCACTTACTGCTGGCACTTTCATGATACGACTGTACCACGATGCCTGCTTACTTTTTCTGAAACATTTCATTTCCTGCCAAACTATTTCTAAAGTAAGGGTGATTGGACATCGAAATAATGATAATAATTACACTGCGTTATCAGAATCATAGATACGCATTTATAATAGTTAATTAAGATTTGCATATAGTGAACTGCTATTGAAGAACTTTAAAGAGCTTGTAGTCTCAATGCAAGTAGAGTAATGCAGAAGATAATACAATATTAGATGTCCAGGCAGACCTCACCCAACATTTGTGAAAAATGCCGCGTTGGGCAAAACAGCATTCAAACCTCATGGGTAAAATTGGGTTGCGTTCCTAGGTACGAAATGATCACCCCCTCCCTATTTGTTTAACTAATTCTGCCAGATATCTTCCTTGTTATTGTATTAAAGGATGCCGCGTCACTCTCAATACAATGTGTGTGTGTACACTCTTAATTTTTTTTATTTCACCTCAATACAAACCTCCATCTCCATTACTCTTCCCACACCACGGCTCTCGCTCATCGCTCGCCCCTGACACTGTGACTTGAACGTTCATGATCAGCCATCCAAGTGTATGTCTGACTGACATTAAAGGGGCTGCTTGCTGAAACGTTTTGAACATCCTTTATTCCCAATATAATCATACAAGAATAGCATTTGCATTTAGCAATTAACACCATCATACCCACATATTATAATCAAATATCAGAATCACAGTGTAAATTAATATTTTAAAGATTAAATGTTACAAGGTTCAGAAATCATGCGTTTGTATGATGCATTCGTACAATGTTTCATTTTGAGTTAGACCACATTGCAGTTTTTTTGGTCAAAATTATTGTCAATAACCCTCCACCACCCTGCGAGATGATCACGTTGATGAAGATATAACGTACGCGTGCCAATGTAGTGTTCAAGTTCTGGCCGATCTAAAGCTCCACGCTGGAGCCTTTTCTTTTTCTCACTCAGACTGCGTTGGACTTCATCAGGCAGCGATTTCACCACAAACCTGGTGCGCTGCTCATCTCCCCCTCCGCTTCCGTATCTGCCGTGACACAACCTACTGCCAAAGCGTGGAGCATTTCCATTGCCTTTGTCGTTTGCCTCTCTACTGCTTTTTAATATGTTAATTGTTGTTTCAAACAACTTGAAATAAATCCATTTCAAATGCATTCAATGGCCCTACGTTGCAATTAAGCATGTTTTTGTTACATTTTCATCCAATATGAGGGGCTCCTTATTTAGCGAATGATGTAAACTATGGATCTACGTGTAACAAAACAATACGTGGGACTTACACATTATACCAAAAAAATCATTTTTAACTTTCATGTTGAGAAATAGACCTACAACCCTTTAGTGCTATATCTCCAAGCAAAACAATGGGAATGTGTTATAGCAACAAATTGGTAATTTACAGTACTCGAGACTCGCAATGTACTGCTGTTTATAGCTGCATTGAACACGTGGGCACACGCACGGATGCACGTGTACGTAACAGCACACTGAGATCTCAATATTTATGTGAATCATCTATATTAACACAGACAGCCTTAATTGCTTAGCGCATCACGTGGGACGTGTAATGTGAATGCTTACAGTCATTCATCGCTTTTATGAACGCATCTGTAACGTGAGGCGATGAATTACCGTAGTTGGTGAATGTGATCACGTAGTATTACGGCTCTATCAGACTGCGTCTGTTCACTCTGTCGGATGTCTTGAACTACTGCTCATTGACAATGTAACAATGATATCTTATAACATCTCAAATAAACGTATATTCATAACCCCTTAACGGTATCCTGCATATTATGTAAATCCCACCCGATCTAATGCACTTCATGTAGTTGATCACTGCTGCGTGGTGAGGTAACTGCTCAGAGTGGGGGCGGAATATCGACCACGATGACACTGAGATGTGAGATGGCTGCGATACACGAACAGTGATTGTCTCGTGGTAAAGTAAAACAAAACCCCCTTAATTAGAGATGCGTGCGTAGTATGAGGTGTGGGTGAGCGGTGATCGGCGAAACTCGCACGAGTACAGCAGGTGACAATGACTCATGGAGCAGCAGTCTGAGCACCTTGCTCGCGATTGGTGGACCTTGCACGCGTGGGGAGAGTCGTCTCACAAGCAGGCGGTTAATTGCACGTTCACCATTGGTCGATTATTTTTGCATGCTTTTCAAATAAAGCAGCCGATTGTCTGGAACCGTGTGCCCATGACGAATCTAAAGCAAGTCGGTAGGCAGCCAGGCGTGATGGCTTACACTGGAACTGCGCTCCCATTGGCTAGGGATGGAGAGGAGAGCTCAGAGCCCAGAGAAGGAATGGCACCCGGTGACAACCGGCCACTACCAGGCAGTGCAGGCGAGCTCCATCAGCAGCATCAGTCGTTACAGCAGAAGTGGAGACTGAAGGCGAGCAGAGACTACTCAACAGCCCACTGAGGACTGCCAAGATTTACGCCGAGTAAAATCCTACACTGCACGATGTAGTGTGGTAGTGCAGGTGAATATGCTGTCCACCTGTAGAGAGCTGTAGTGTAGCGATTTAGCGCACTGCACTACGAACCCGATGCCCCGAGTTCTATTCCTGCTCATAGCCAACTCCAATGATAAATATCTGAACCGATCCTGGGCCTCCCCTAGGTCGACTCAGCCTCAAGTGACTACCTGGTGCGATGTGTAAACGTCACCACTGGGGAGACAAAGGCGGTGTTGGCCACACACCCCTTCGTGTGCAGTGTCGGCCTTCATAAGTGCTCGTTAACAGCACTTGCCCCAAGAGTCTGTTTCGGCTAACTGGCAGGGGGTCATTTTCAGTGGTAGGGACTTCCTGTGTGGGTTAGAGTGGACGTCAGGAGCAGAGTCAAGGCGGGAGTATGGGCAAGGTCAGGTCAAGGGCAGAAGAGGAGTGGGTTGGGACCAAGTGCATGGAGCAGAGGGACGCCCTCGGCGCTACCCTGCGGCAAGGAGAAGGTGCCACCAAGCAACACCTAAATTGTGGAAGAGAACCTTTTCGCTGTGGGTGGAAGCATCAGTGGACTGCAATGGTGGATGTTGTGCACTGTGGGTGTTGTTGAGTTGTCGCGGTGTCCGGCATGGAGTGGGGTGTGGTGAGATGGTGGTGTGGGGCGCCACCTGGTGGACTGTGGAGGTAGCAGGTGATGCCCACCTGGTGAGTTCACAAGCGATGGGTCTGGTTTGAGGGCAGCAGTGGGACTTGGGGCTCCACATTGAACTCCAGCAGCCAAAAGTATAACCAAGGGTGGGAATTAAAATAGCGAGTGTGCGAAACGTGAATTGTTTTATCAGATGGTAGGAGTTGTCCCCGTATCTTGAAGGTAATCACAAACAACACCGCTTCGTGACTGATGTGACGCTGATTCAAGATGTGTGTGAGATCGGGAATGCGCTACCTTACCCCCGTGGCAAGCGCTGCATGTGGCCCGTCTACAGAACAAAGACGAACCACCCGAACCGAGGGCTATCGCTGTGTCCCTGCACCTCCACTTATCGGACACGTGACACACGGCTCGCCAAATGACGCCACATTGACGCGAGCAATAGATTATTACCTCAGTTACTTTTTTAACTGTTACCGATTTAAAATAAAATTATCTGAATTAATGGTTTGTACTTTTTAGTTTTATGGCCACTGGAAAAAATTGGTCCACACCACATGTAACCGAGCAGTATGCAATATACATTTCTTTTTAAAGATTGTAAAATATTGAATTTAGATTTTGATCAATATACCATTCATTTTAAGTGTTATGTTCAATCGGCAATTACTGACTTGATTAACTTCAAATTTAGGTGACCAATTTAAGGTAAATTCGTTGATGAATTGCCCCACATTCTCTTCCGTACCCCATGATGTGGTTGCTCTGTGTAGTTATACTTGATGATAGGCTTCTAGGCCAGAGGTTTCTTTAATGAAGGCTACGAATTTCCGAACCCTTGCGAAGGCGCGTAGATCTATTCCGTTGGGCTCACACCGCGCCAGACGATTGCCAATTCCAGCCACGTACCACAGGCCATCCACACCTTGACACATCAGGTATTGGGGTGACATATCCTAAAACACAGAAGCAGGGGTTAACATTAACATATATACGCAGAGTCGTCCCTCGTCCTATATGTGCAATTTCGCGATCACTTAACATATGTCAGAGAATACATTCCATATACGTTCTGTTAAATTCGCATTTACGGAATTTTGAAAAGTTAAATTCTACATTGTGGGGGTTTGGGGGGGGGGAGTGAGCAAGGCACGTAAGGAGTATGTCTAAGCATGCATTTCGTTCTGTACTGATTTTCCACGACTTGTTGAGTATTATGAATATTTTGTCCTAAAATTCTCGATGTGCCATTAAATATATGCTTTAACAATGTTTTTTGCATTTTGAAGTGTGTTTTTATTAAATTATTTGGGCCTAGGGCCAATTTTTTTTCCGCAGATAAGCATCTCCAATTACATAATGGAAGTCTATGGGAATATAGCGCTTGATATCTGGAATTCCGACGAACGGACTTGTCAGGAACACATATGTTCCTTGTATCGTTAGATGCCTGGAGTTAAACGTTGTAGCTGGATGTTCAGATGAAATATGTAAAAAAACATAAATTACTGAACATTTAGACCAATGAGAGTGGGAAGACATATCAGTATGCATTCATCAGTCAATGCGAACAACAATTGACACAAATATTATACTGTGCAGGAATATAAGCATGTCATGAAATTATAAGTAGAGTATACTATTTGATCAATATAAAATACAATTCAGAATAGAATGACGAAGATACGAAGTACAACAGGCTGCAGACATAGAAAACCTCGGTTTATATGTTTTGTTTAATAATATATTACCAACAACGGAGATGCAGTGAGATGAAAGAAAGACCGAGACAACAGAGATGAGATGTATATAGAGATGTGTGATTAGAGACAAGGTTCAAGGTTGGATATTATAGTGAAATGATCAATATTGTCGAGACTGAGATGTACTGAGATATGAGGGATATTTCGTTTTAGAAGACTGATGATGGATACTCAGTTTAACACGTAGTCTTTCGCGACCAATATGCATAATAAAGGTTTTGGGGTTAGATCACGTAAGTATAAATGTGTTGGAACTCTCCACCACCCGACAAAGCCAGTAAGGTTTGTCACTAAAACAAAACGTGCCAATTAGTTACTGCTTCAGCCCAACCGGTGTGTTGGAGAGTAAATCCACAACATTTACAATTTGAATACGACGTTTCGCTGGTAATTGCATTCATCATTATCGGGAGATTTGCCATGATAGTGAAGCAATCCACCTGCTTCCGGTCTTGAATAGAGTAAGATGACGTCATCACTGTGACCCCATCAGGTGCAGATATCAAAGGCGGAGGGGGTGTTATTGTAATTATATAATAGATTAGTAATCAGTTAATTAGCATGTCTTTCCTCTATAAGGAATGTAGTTGTAAGATGCATTACTTAATAATACGCTCCCAGGCCGCACTAAGCCTGTAGCTATGAGAGAGGTTACAAATATTTGTATTCCTTCATTTTCAATGGATTCTCGAATTCGTCTCGGGTGGTAATAATTAGTTTTATACAATACTTCAACGTTATCAAAATCAATTGCGAGTCCTTGTTGGCAAGCATGTTCTGCAACTGTCAATAGTTGTGTTTGAGAGTACTGTATTTAATATTTTTTTGGTGTTCTTTTAGTCTTACGCTAATGCTATGTCCCTTCTGTCCAATATAGCATCTGCCACATAAACAATTAATCCGATACACACCTTCCGTTGATAACCTAGGAAATTCATCTTTAGCACAAGATACTAGTTTTTTTTATTTTGTGTACTGTGCCAAATCTTACTCTGATTTTTAGTTTTTTCAAAACTCTAGATAATTTGTCAGTTACTCTCGCAATATATTGTATTTTAATTGTTGTAATAACCTGATCGCTTTCAGCAGTATTGCTATTCGATCTTGATTTGGCATTCAATGCTTGATTGTAGCCATTTAATCGTAGTGCTTCTTTAACATGTTTGATTTCTCTCCTCAGACTTTCACCATCTGACACTGTTTTAGCCCGATGTATGAGCGCCTTAATGAGAGAGGATTTCTGTGCGGGGTGATGATGCGAATCTGCATTCAGATAGGCATCAGTGTGCATTTCCTTTTGGTAAAAGCTGTGAGGTTTTTTTACCATTTAGGTCGCATCCAAGCAAAATATCCAGGAATAGAAGTGTTTTATTCACCTCCATTTCCATGGTGAGCTGGATGGCTGGGTTTGCGAATTTAGATGATTTAGAATTTAATTAAGTGTATCTTTACTATGTGGCCAGACAACCAAAATATCATCCGCATATCTCAACCAAAAACATGGTTTTAGTGTACTTGAAGCAAGTGAATAAGTATAAATTGCACGCAAGTAAGTGTTGTTGTGTTTAATTTAGAATAAATCAGTAAATACAAGCATTTTGAAGCACTACGTTTGCTCAAAGATGTTTTTTTCTGATATCCATAACAGGTGAAGGGAAGGAAAGCAAATTATTTGAAGAAAAGATCATGATCTTCGGGTTTTTGGAGATTTAGGAGCAATTTTGATATTGAATGAAGTCGAAATGATGTTAGAAATTGTCTCACTTCGTTTGGAGAATTGTCCCAGACCAGCATGCGAGTGTCATCAGCAAAGATATTTAAGTCTGAGTGATTTACGTTTAATCCAATATTGTTTTAAGTATAAGGAACAGAATTGAACCTAGCTGAAAACTTGCAGAACACCCTTTGCTATTTTAATAATTGTGGACGAGATGTCATCACTATGGACCTTTTTGAGAACGGTCTGATAGGTAACTGTATAACCAGTTTATTGTACTGTCTTAGAAACTTAGTTGATCTATTGTATAAAAATAGGGTTTATCCTTTCTGGCAATAAAACAAGAGGTGTTAAGATGTTCAAACACCAAACAGAAACCTTTTGCAAGGGATCATGTCTGCATTAACCACACATACTTGTGGTGAACATGTTCGCCTTTTGGCATTCTCTGGTCTAACACTGGTTGAAACTAGACCCTAAAGACTTATGATGAACATCCCGCACTTATGAAAGAATCGCCAAAAAAGTGATTAATTTTAGCCACCCGACTTGCGAACATTCGGTCTTACTTATGAAAAAATCTCGGAACTGTTTTATTCAGCGGAGCGATCCTGCACAAGCTGTAATGAATCCCAGCATCCGTCGTGATGCACAACAACAGTGTACCGTTCGACTCAAGGTAAGTGAAAATAAAAACGTTATTTCCATGTAAAATGTTTCTTCTTATTTATGAGTTTAACAATGCTTCCACTTTTTTTATTGAACCATAACATGTTTTATAACAATTGACCGTTCGCAAGTCGAGGACTGCCCATGCATCGCAACGCTTACCCCGCAATGTTCGGACTGGGTGCAGATCATCCGACTGGTGATGCCGCTGTTGTTGAACTGGAAAGACTTGCACTCGTTCGTGTCGATGATGCTGTAGGGTGAACTTTGTCTACCTGAAGCTAAACAATGGAACCAGCACATTACATAGACACGTGGTTAATATAGTAAATACATATTTATATACTGTACAACGTCATTAAAGCAAACTACAGCTCACAATGCTGTAGAATGTGTAATGCTCCATTGGTCACTAATCTTAATATGTTATCTTTATATAGCAGCACCTGCACACAAGGTGCTTTACGACAATCATAATAATGTACGTAAGATGATACTGGTTTAAATAAAGAGTGGGGTTGTTATTAGTGGTGGTGTAGTTATGATGACAGGAGGGAGTGGTTAAGGAGGGGTAGTTTTAAGGGTTGGGTAGTGATAGGGGTAGGTGACGGGTTAGTGATAGGGATAGTGAAAGAGTTTGGAGTAGTGACAGGGGTAGTAATAGCGGTTGGTTTAGTGATAGGGGTTAATATAGGGGTTGGAGTAGTGATAGGGGTTGGGGTAGTGATAGGGGTTGGGTTAGTGATAGGGGTTGGTGATGGGTTAGTGATAGGGATAGCGAAAGGGTTTGGAGTAGTGACAGGGGTAGTAATAGCGGTTGGTTTAGTGATTGGGGTTGAGATAGGGGTTGGAGTAGTGATAGGGGTTGGGGTAGTGATAGGGGTTGGGTTAGTGATAGGGGTTGGAGTAGTCATCGGGGTTGTTGATAGGGATTGGGTTAGTGATAGGGGTAGTGATAGGGGTTGTGATGGCGGTTGGAGTAGTGATAGGGGTTGTGACAGGGGTTGGGGTAGTGACAGGGTTTGGGTTAGTAATAGGGGTAGTGAATTGGATTGGGTTAGGGATAGAGGGTAGTGATAGTGGTTGGGTTAGTGATAGGGGTTGTGATAGGGGTTGGAGTAGTGATAGGAGTTGGGTCAGTGATAGGGGTAGGGATAGGGGTTGGGTTAGTTATAGGGGTAGTGATAAGGGTTGTGATAGGGGTTGGAGTAGTGTTAGGGGTTGGGTTAGTGATAGGGGTAGTGATTGTGATACGGGTTGGAGTAGTGATAGGGGTAGTGATAGGGGTTGTGAGAGGGGTTGGAGTAGTGATAGAGGTTGTTGATAGGGGTTGGGTTCGTGATAGGGGTAGTGATCGGGGTTGGAGTAGTGATAGGGGTTGGGGTAGTGACAGGGGTTTAGGTAGTGATAGGGGTTGTGATAGGGGTTGGAGTATTCATAGGGGTTGTTGATAGGGGTTGGGTTAGTGATAGGGGTAATGATAGGGGTTGTGAGAGGGGTTGTAGTAGTGATAGAGGTTGTTGATAGGGGTTGGGTTAGTGATAGCAGTAGTGATAAGGGTTGTGATAGGGGTTGGAGTAGTGATAGGGTTTGGTTAAGTGATAGGGGTAGTTATAGGGGTTGGAGTAGTGATAGGGGTAGTGATAGGGGTTGGGTTAGTGATAGGAGTAGTGGAATGGGTTGGGTTAGGGATAGCAGTAGTGATACGTGTTGTGATAGGGGTTGGCGTAGTGATAGGGTTTGGTTTAATGATAGGGGTTGTGATAGGGGTTGGAGTAGTTATAGGGGTAGTGATAGGGGTTGGGTTAGTGATAGGAGTAGTGGAATGGGTTGGGTTAGGGATAGCAGTAAGGGTTGGGTTACTGACAGGTGTTGAGTTAGTGATAGGGGTTGTTGATAGGGGTTGGGGTAGTGACAGGGGTTGGGGGAGTGATAGGGGTAGTGATAGGGGTTGTGATCGGGGTTGGAGTATTGATAGGGGTAATAATAGGGGTTAGGGTAGTGACATGGGTTGGGATAGTGATAGGGGTTGTGATAGGGTTGGGGTAGAGGTAGGGGTTGGGTTTGTGATAGGGGTAGTGGAAGAGGTTGGGTTAGTGATAGCGGTAGTGATAGGGGTTGTGATACGGGTTGGAGTAGGGATAGGGGTTGTGATACGGGTTGGGTTAGTGATAGGGGTAGTGATTGGGGTTGGAGTAGTGATGGTGGTTGTGACATGGGTTGGGTTATTGATAGGGTTAGCGAAATGGGTTGGAGTAGTAATAGGGGTAATAACAACGGTTGAGTTAGTGATAGTGGTTGTGATAGGGGTTACAGTAGTGATAGGGGTAGTGATAGTAGTTGGGTTAGTGATAGCTGTAGTGATAGGGGTTGTGATAGGGGTTGGAGTAGTGATAGGGTTTGGGTTAGTGATAAGGGTTGTGATAGGGGTTGGGTAGTGACAGGGGTTGGGGTAGTGATAGGGGTTGTTGATAGGGGTTGGATTAGTGATAGAGGTAGTGATCGGGGTTGGAGTAGTGATAGGAGTAGTGATAGGGGTTGTGGTAGTGACAGGGGTTGGGATAGGAGTTGGTGTAGTGATAGAGGTTGAGGTAGTGATAAAGGTTGGTGTAGTGACAGGGGTTGGGATAGGGGTTGGAGTAGTGAGAGGGGTTGGGTTGGCGTAGTGATAGGGGTTGGAGTAGTGACAGGGTTGTTGAAAGGGTTTGGATTAGTGATAGGGGTAGTGATAGCGGTTGGGTTAGTGATAGGGGTAGTGACAGGAGTGCAAAATAGAGAAAAGGTAAGCAAGTCACTAAAAATAATGAAGTATATAAGATAAAATTGTATAAGTACATGGACCTTCCAAATAAACTGCTTAGTTCTATTTCATGGGCATCCTGTGACAGTACAGATGCTATTATTCAGTATAGATCTTAGTTACATCAACTCATGCCGTTCTCACAGGTCGTGTCCGTGCAAGTTGTTCTGCAACACAGTAATACCCCGGTTTACATCGAATTTTCGTTGCTGAAAGGTGCCGCGACGAATATCGAAACGTCAATCACAGCAATGTTTCTACGAGAGCTAAACAAAGACAACGGAGAGTACGGTGATGCTGCGTGCTACATTAAATAACTAACGTTACATTAAATAATTAAAAAGCACTGTGCAGTCTTCTATAGCGCTGCGTGCTTTCATAATGCAAATTGTATATAACGCGATGAATGTATTGGGGGATACATCTTTTATAACGCGGATGTGAATTGGACATAACGTGATTGAGTGAACATAACTACGTTGCGCGGGTAGGAATAAGTGGTCGTATGGCTGCCTCGGCGTAGCATAGTCACACAAGGCATTGGGATGCTGCTGGATGCTTCTAGATGTTACCCACACGCCCCAGTCTTTGTTCAGCCTGCATACGCATCTCACGTGTTATCGTGGACTGTGCTTAACCCCCTATACAATATTTTATTTATTAGTACACGGTTTTTCCATAACGCAGTGTTCTTAAGGAACGCAACTACTGCGTTATACAGACTGTACTCGATACGAATGTAGAGCAGTAAACATTAACACAAATTATACAGGGCACAATAAGATTCGGTGCACTAAACAAAACAATCACCGACATTTTGTTTATAAATAATATATTGTACTCTATAGTATGGCACATTTCTTTATGCGCGACGCAAAGTAGTTTGTGTGCAGGTAGGTGGAGGCGAAGGCTGAGAGGTGATAGATACGAGAAAGGACAGATGATGCTGTCAGGGGATTGAGGCGACGCTGATCAGGTAACAGTGTTCATAACGTGACGACGTATTTGCGAAACGAGGAAAAAGGAGGAGGCGTATATCGGGGTTGAGGTATCCCTCGATTTATAAAAGGGATTCGTTCTTCAAGAAACATGCATAAAACGAAATGTCGTAAATAGGAACGGCTTTTTCCATTGAATTAATACTAAAAATGAGGGATGTGTTTTGGAAAGTTATCCAAATTCTACTCGTCACCTAAACATTAACACCTTTATCACTTCTCACAGTGCAATAATAATACATAACTTAAGTATTGCAACGAATGAATACTATAATTGGTTCTTTACCCTTCTATCTGGCAACACACAGCTGTCTCGGGTGTGGACCAATCAACTTCAAGGACAGTGCACATTATCAGAGTTATGTCTTTTGTTTGTATTTATGACTGCAGGTATTGCGGTCTATGCAAACAGACTCCTTGTAAAAAGGTGTCAGTTTTGTTGCCAGATAGAAGGGTAAAGAACCAATTATCATATTTTTCTTGGCAAATGATGTCCCCATAGTGTGAATGAATACTAGTTAATACAAAAAAATTCAGGGAACTCACCAAAAGATCTGCTGCATGTTGGAATGACGCTGATCTCAAGGAGTGTGCCGGAGTGAAATTTCGTTTACGGAGACGTTCGATTTCATTAATTAAAAAGTGACCATAATTTGTCAATTACGTTACAATTACGTTATATCAAGGAATCCCTGTATGACTGTTTTGCGAGAGGACAGAGCTAGCTAGAGTGCTAAACAAGACGGCTCACAGCAACATCTATTCCAGAAACCTAGCAACGTTCATGCACAATAAGCAAAGTGATTCATCGACTGTCCACGTGTTTAACGAAATTAATACTCTGCGTGTATATGCACGTGGGCAATACTTACTCGAATGAAGGAAGCAGTATTTTCCGGGAAAAGGCACGGCTTCAGAAAAGTATGGCAAACACGCCGGTTTTATGTACTCCGTCGGTTGTATGCTTTGACTTAATTCCACCACAGCGATGTCGTAGTCAGGGCGGGAGGCATTGTACTTCGGGTGCACAAATATATTCGCCACAGCGATATTCCCAAACCAGCCCCAATTCCACCACCCCCACCACCCGCTAAGGTATCCCAACCAATTCACTTGCCACTCATAAACTGGTCGGCTGCAAATCGTAACATTTTAAAATAAATTAGATACATTTTACATTTAATCAACCACTGTCTTTACTCATCTCGCAGTGTCAAGGATACTCTGTAAGTCGTGATGTTTCATCTAAATTATGTACATTGGCTCAACTTGAACTGGGCTCAAGCTGAACTGTAAGCTGTGAATATATATCAACCTCGGAACAATCTAATCACTGCATCATTATTCAACATCGTGCATCATTGGCACTCATGCACCTTTATACTACACTAGCGGGAAGTACCCGACATTGCCTGGACGAAAAAGACAGACATACACTTCGCCTTACATACACTTAGACATTGACCCACAAAGACATCGACTTACACACACATGAACTTATACACACACACACATCGACGCACATACACAGATATACTCACACACATATTGACCTACACACGAACATATGGATTTGCACACACACACGGACCCACGCACACACATCGACTAACACACACACATCGACTGACACACACATATCGACTAACACACACAAACACATCGACTCTTACACACAGACACATCGACCTTCTTACACACATTGATGCAGACACGCACATCGACTCACACGCACACATGGACTTAGACACACACATTATTATTGTAAAATTAAGTAGCTTAATTTTTAATTATTAGTTGTCTACACACACACACACCACGCACACACATTGACTAAAACACACACACATCGACTGTGGTGGTACCTGCCTTCACTACAGCAGTGCACACTGACTGTGGTGGCACCTACTTTAACTACAGCAGTGCATACTGACTGTGGTGGTTGCTGATATCACTACAGCAGTGCATACCAACTGTGGTGGTTGCTGATATCACTACAGCAGTGCCTACTGACTGTGGTGGCACCTGCTATCACTTCAGCAATGCATACCGACCGTAGTGGTACCTACTTTTACTACAGCACTGCATACTCACTGAGGTGGTACCTGCTATGATTACAGAAGTGCATACTGTGGTGGTACTTGCTATGATTACAGCAGTGCATACTGACCGTGGTGATTCCTGGTATCAGTGCAGCAGTGTCTACTGACTGTGATGGTAGCTGCTATCACTACAGCAGTGCATGCCGACTGTGGTGTTACGTGCTTTCACTACAGCAATGCATAGTGAATGTGGTGGTATCTGCTATGATTCCAGCAGTGCATACCGTGGTGGTACCTGCTTTCACTACAGCAGTGCATACTGACTGTGGTGCTATCCTGCTATGACTACAGCAGTGCATATCGACTTTGGTGGTTCCTGCTTTCACTACAGCAGTGCCTACTGACTGTGGTGGTAGCTGCTTTCACTACAGCAGTGCATACCGACTGTGGTGGTACCTGCTTTCACAGTCGCTGTGCATACCGACTGTGGTGGATTGTGGCATCACTGCAGCAGTGCATACTGACTGTGGTGGAACCTGATATTACTGCAGCAGTGCATACTGACTGTGGTGGAACCTGATATTACTGCAGCAGTGCATACTGACTGTGGTGGTACCTGCTATCAGTAGACCAGTGCATACTGTGGTGGTACCTGCTTTCACTACAGCAATGCAAACTGACCGTGGTGGTACCTGCAATTATTACAGCAGTGTATACTCACTGTGGCGGTACCTGCTATCACGACAGTAGTACATGCTGACTCTATAGCAGTGAGGCCTAGTCCTGTGCAGAGTCCCCGGCTTCGCCTAGATTGCCCAGCCGGCCGAGGTGGCACCTTGACAGGCTGGGAGCTGGGCCGCTATCCCCCCCCCCCCACAATCACCCCGGCCACGCTACAATAATATGTATTAGTATCTACCAACCCTATAGTATGAAGTGCACACATTGGGGTGGGGGGCGAGAAGAGGACATGCCACTTTGAAAAATTTACCTCAGTGTTGTGCGTATTTTTGTAGCATTTTGTACGCGATTCAGAAATCCCCCCCCCCCTCTCCACGGATGACGCGTGTGCATTGCTAAAAGCATAAAATCTATATGTGCTGTTAAATCTAAGGGCAGTATTAGTCTATCGGCATTGTTGAATATATGGGCAGTGTTGATTTCATGGACAGTGTTGAGTCTACCTGTACTGGTAGTCTATGGGCAGTGTTAGTCTGTGGGCAGTATTCGTCTATGGGTAGTATTCATTCTATGGGCATCGTTGAGTCAATGGGCAGCATTGAGTGTTGAGTCTATCTGCAGAGCGAGTCTATGGGCAGTGTTAGTCTGTGAGCAGTGTTCGCCTATGGGAGGTGTTCAGTCTTTGGATAGTGTGAGTCTATGTACAGTGTTGAGTCTATGGACAGTGTTAGTGTATGGGCAGTGTTGAGACTATGGACAGTGTCAGTCTATAGGCAGTTTTGAGTCTGTAGGTGGTGTTAGTCCTTGTGTATAACATCTGAACCATGGTAGGACGCCGATGAAATCAGAGCAGTAGTTCACTGGTCCCTTCCGGCTGAAATAAATAATAAGTATCTATTTAGAGAAACCTGGCCGGGTCACATTGTTAATGTCACTATTACATTAAGACGTTGTTTGGACTATGTTTAAAGAAGATATTTCCATTAAAATGCACACACATTTATACTTCACAAATGTAATGACCAAAAAAATGTCCCCAAGCCAATGTGCAGCCTAATGGCTAGTTCGAAAATTAACCACGGTCTCCGATTGACAAAAAGAGGCCTCCACAGGGATTGGTTGGGAGGCAGGCTTTTAAACTGATTGGAGAAAAAGGGTTTGAACGTAAATAGGGGATACATTAGAGAAGAAGGACAGGGATTGGTTAAAGGAAGAACAGGGTCAGGAAATTTCGAGAAAGTGGGCTCGAGGAGCATGAAAGTAGAGAAGCACGAGGGGTGGGGACTTACGAGGGAAGGGACGAACCACGAAATGAAGAACCAAGTCAGGGCCTAGTATAGTCACTGTGTTTTCAATAAAGAGGCTCCAAGTTTTCAGTCGTCTCAGTTGTTACACAAAGATAACGATCTCCCGTTTAGCCTGCACAGACTACAGGAGCAAGTGTTGTTTGTGTAGCTAGTGTGAGCTAACCTGTGATGATCAGACATATAACTGTGCACTCTGCGACGTATTGCTGTAATTGCTGCGGTTTTTTCGTTGTAAGTGAAGGCAATTACGATTAGAGAAAATAGGACCACGAGCCCCCAGTGAACAGCAGGCCATAACCCTACAGTGTGTAGACTATTCAGAGTAAAAGGCACGCCCTCAATTTATAATTGTGGTTGACTCCATGCTGGTGAGATGCATATTACATTGGCTCCATTAAAATATGAAGTATAACTTAAATTAATATTACTTGAATGTTAATTGACTGACAGCCTACCTGTCAACGCATATCGTTTTCCCGTGTCCTTGTGCAGGGAAATTGAGTTTTCAGGTCCATACGGTGTACAGCCGTTTCAATACGGCAAACTTTTTTTATTTGTTTGTATTTGAACCTTCTGGCGGGACCCCGGGGTCCCGAATAAACGGAAATCAAAATCGTAATTAATTTATTTTTGGCGACTCTGTCCCACCGCACACATAAACGCCACGACCCACCTGGCGCAGATCATTCTGTTGTCATGTCGTCCAAGCACAGCGAGGACGAATGCGCAGAAGAAACACAACTTTGAAACTTTGATTAGCGTATCGTATAGAGCTCGTCGAGAGGAATAGATTGCGGTATCGTTCTCCTTCAACAGACATAAAATGACGTCACAGCGCAGTTTATGAGAGAGCCGGGGGCTTATGGCACCCCGGGGTCCCGCCATCAGGTTCATTTCTCCATTTTGATGGGACTTTGTAGGATGAACGTTGAGATTTATAAGGGCACGGGGTGATCAATAAACTCTTAATTGGTCTTTTATTAGAATTGTATTACGTTTAATTTGTATTATTTTATTATTTCCCTTCTATGTGACTTTACCGAAAGAATAGGTGACATAAACTCGGTAATTTTAATTGACAGTTGATTGAGTTATTGGTAGTGATGAATATATGCACAAATAAGACTTTGATATGAATGTTGATTGAAATAGGGTGATGGGGATGTGTCTGGTGATTATTGCAGACATGAGATGTCCACTTATTTTTAGTGTTGTGCTAGTTTGCCGGTTTTTGCGCGGGAAATTTTTATAAGATGGTGTTAGCCTCGTGCATGGGTGTTAATAATTAGCTTATTTTTTTTATCAACCCAACTAAAATCAACAGATTTAACGGAGTTGGAAAATGATTAGAATGTTTTAGTGATCAAAATAGAAGTTCTGTTTGTAATAGTTGATTACATTTAGTGCTGTTGTGTTACGTTGTGCTTTTCATTGAAAGACTTATGGCCTTAACATTGAGGTAAGGTAATTCATATTCTTTGGGTCTTTCGGTAAAGTCACATAGATAGGTTCAAAGAAAATAACAAAAACTACGACGATTCGATCGCAACACAAGCAGTCGGCATCAGGAAAAGGAGGTTAGCTTCTAAAGTCAAACTGTTTATAAAGGTTTGAAATAGGCATAGCCCAAATGTCAGCAGTATGGGCGGGGAAGCTAATGTTAATGTAAGTGGTGGACAGCGACCGCGATGGTGGTGGGGTTTCCACCAATTAAAGGGCTGCCAGGTAAAAATGTGTATGTTAATGTAAGATCGGTGAGTGGCCTCCATGGCGAGCGCGCTGAGGTGACTATGTTAATATGAGAGATTAGCATGTTAATGTAAGATCACAGAGCCGCCGTCACCTTGAGGTCGGCGCGCGAAGGTGGCTGTGTTAACGTGAGAAATTTAATATGTTAATGTAAAATCGGAAAGCCGAAAATAACAACTAACATCAGAAGGTGGTAAGATGGGAACATCACAGCCAGTTATGATTTAAACTGGTTGATAACGTCCTTCCAATGATTGCTAAGTTTGTACCCGTCTTCTCAGTTGAAATTGTGTCTGTATATATGGATGGCTTCATGAACGAATCTTTGTTGATAGCCAGTGGGTTTCCAAAGTGCCTTCGTCTTAGAGAAATACATTTCGTGTGAGCCCACCGCATTAAAACAAAACTCAGCCATAGCCGAGGTATTGGTCCTACCGTGTTTCAGATCTGCCTTATGTTCACGAACATGGTCTGAGACATGTCTATTAGTTTCCCCAATGTAACTACCGCTGCAGACACAGCTTAGTTTGTAGACGCCGGGGTATTGCATGTCAGGGATCACATCCTTCCCAGATGGGATCAGATCACGATTTTTACGTACTGTGTTAAATCTAAATTGGATCATGTGTTTGCTCATGATTTTGGAAATATTTTTGGTGACCCCTGCTATGTATGGCAAGGTGATGATTTTGATTGGGTCCTCAGATTGTTCTTTCCCAATGGTTGGGGGTGAAAGCGTTATGGATTATGTAGTCTGAATATCCATTCATCTTGAGAGCTTGGTGTACGTGTTCCAGTTGACTGGCTAGGTGATGATGGTCGGGAATACATCAAGCTCTATGGTGTAGAGTTTTGATGAGGGAATTCTTCTGGGATGGATGGTGGTGGGAGTTAGGCTTTATTTAGGCATCCGTATGGGTTTGGGACACATATTCTTAGGTTTTTTCGGTACACATTACTGCAGACGTGTCGAGTCGGCATGCTGCGTGCGCAGCGTGCCGACTCGACAACCACTCCGCTGTGGACAATGCCTGACAACGCCGTGTGTTCGACAACACCCACCCGCCGACCCATCGCCCCCTGCTGGGGACCTGAGGTATTTTCGGTATAAGGAAAAACGCTGGACCCCAGAACCACAGTTAGCAGACACAATACGTGCAAACCATACTGCCTGCTATAATTATTCGACCTAGTGGTGACTGCCCTCCAACACACACACAAAGCGCATATCGGTACGATGAAGATTGTTCCACGGGGTTTTTGTTTCGAAAAGGGTGGCCATTCCAAGGTGTTGTGTTAATTATTAGTTTGTCGTGGAGAAGCATTGTTCTGTCCCTCACGTTGCATGAATACGGTATTTTAGAAGTATTTTAGTAATTGGTTTTCGTTTAATCACATAATCTAACCAATACATTAATTTATGTAACGCTAAACATTTATAAGCATCTATGTTACATCTATACACACTCGCATGAATACGATTGTTTCGGGATATTTCTTTAATTGCATAATCTTACCAATAAATTCATTGATGTCACACTAAATATGTATAAGCATTTATTTCGATTTGAAGCTTTCGTGACTGCAGGGATTCATCTTCTTGGTTCTTTCGGTAAAGTCACGTAGAAGGAAAATAATAAAATAGTAAAAATAAAACATAATAAAATAATTTTCACGAAGTTTCGGCCACAACGCAAGACGGCTGCTTGCGTTGTGGCCGAAACGTCGCGAGAATAATTTTATTATGTTTTATTTTTATTATTTTATTATTTTCCTTCTACGTGACTTTACCGAAAGAATCAAGAAGATAAGCATTTATGTCACGAATCTACACACTCACACGAATAATATTGTTTTGAGAAATTTCTTGAAATTGCCTAATCTTACCAATGAATTCTATAATGCCCCCTTTTGCCATAGGGCACATGTTTCTTTAGCACGGTTCCGTATGAATATTGTTATTTTAAGGACTTTCCTATCGTCGTATATTGTCGCGCTGCTATGAGGAGTTAGCCTATTGTTTTAGTGCCCAATTTAACAACCAAACCATTGAGGTTTAATTTGACGGATCGATGAGTATGATATCTGCAGGAGTACTGTTGTGGCAATTCCGATCATAAGCGTGTTCGCACATTAGAGTGGTTTTAGCTATTAAAGTTGCTTAACACAGAATAGTCTGAGTGGTTCCTTCCTAAGTTTTTGCATAATTATCAAACTAGAAAAACTGTATCCTGTGGCGAGATCTGAATCCTGCGACTGGACATAATTACACTAAAATCATAACCAGTAAATGTTTAAGCGAGAATCATTGTATTATCACGATTGGTAATACACCCCTAGACAATGAAGCTAAGCAACACACACACCGTCACACACATAAGATACGCCCCTAGACAACGAAGCCGAGCCAATAATAATACACGTAACTACACGCACACCGATTGATCATAATACAAACTAACACACAAACATTAATAACACTCCTATACACACATAGATCATATACATGCATTTTTATGTAAACTTTTACACATTTAATCACACATAGATTGATCACATTACACTTACCCTCAATTGACATCAATGAACATGAAATACACGCAAGTTTAATTATTTTATTAAATTTGCAGAATTTCATTCATTGGCATAATTTCACAAATCAGCATATTTTCTTTCTTTTTTAAACACAATATATACAACAACCAGAACACAATACAGAGTGGTTACTCATCATTTCCGAAATTTGTTATTTTTATTGTCTATTTACGATTCATGGAAGGAGAGGGACAGGGTGGGCCGGCGAGCACCCATGAAGGCTGGCATGGCACACGAGGGGGTGGGTGGCCAGCACCATGCTCGGCCACCTTTGTTTCACTAGTCACGATGTTTACACACTGTACCAGGTAGCCGTGAGCAGAAATCGAACCCGGCTCGCTGGGTTTGTAGTGCAGTGGTTAGCGCACATCACACACACACACACACATTTTAAATATGTATGGGGAATGTATTACATTAAAATGCACACAGCATGCATGGAACTCACTTGTTAACACAGTTTGCAGGAGTTAGTATCCATCGAATTCCAATGAGCACACCATTGCAAGAGGAATAGCCGTACACGTTCTGCATTTGAACCACCCAGGGACTCTGTGTGTTTACTGATGTCGTCCCACAAGTTACAGGTACTGAAATTGAAATACAAAAACAATATCAACAATGTCATAGACCATTGTATTCACTCGAACTAAACGAACAGTAGAAGTCCTCTTATTCTTGGTAATGTAATCCCCTTCTTCTGGGTCTCCCTGCCGAGGCTGTCACTCCCCTCCAAAAATGTTACAATTATTCGGCAGGGATTGCTTTAAAACTCCCCACTCTAATTCTCTCACCCTTCATCTCTCCTTCTGCAACAGACTCCACCGGCTTCCCGTTTACCACCCCGCTGTCTTATAAAAATCCTAACTCGAGTCTATAAATCTCTCCGTGACATTGGCCCACTTCATATCGCCACTCTCATTTCCTTCCACACCCACTCCTCTCGTCCTTTTCATTCCCAGTCTTCTCTCTCTCTGTCCCTCCTTCTCCCTATGCCCAATCTCAACTCCGAACTATCTCCCTCGCCATCCTCCACTGGAATAAACTTAAACTGTACATTGAGCAGCACAGCCCATAGACTCAACAGTGCCCATGGACTCAACACTGCCCATTCACTCAACGCTGTCAACAGACTCAACACTGTCAACAGACTCAACACTGTCAATAGAATCGACACTGCCCATAGACTCAACACTGCTCATAGACTGAACACTGCACAATAGACTCAACACTGCCCCATCGACTCAACACTGCCTATGGGCTCAACACAGCCTATGGGCTCAACACTTCCGATAGACTCAACACTGCGCATAAACTCAAAACTTATCGTGTACTTTAAGCAGTTTTAAAGCCTCAACCTCTTCTCTGTTTCCCATTATTTTTCCCTTTCCTCCCCTCATCCCTCCACTCCTTCCTGTCCCTCCCCTACATTTTTCGAACCCATGGGTATCCCTCTATCTCGGTCACTCATTCTTCAATCCTTGCACGCTCATGCGAGGTAAACCATTCTATTATGTTACCGTATTACAACTATGCTTAGCACTTTGACCAAAGGTTCTCTATATAATTAAAATACAATAGTATGACAGATTATATTTGTCAGGGGTATGCGTGCATCTACTCCATATATCTTTAATATAATCTTGCGGAATTTGTACAATAGGATGAATTTGGATGATGATGAACTCCACTTATCTGGAGTCATCCCAAAGTGAATGGTCAGAAGGCAAGCTGTGCCTCAATACTGTTAAATCGACACTTTGTAAATTGTCCACTGAATGTAATGTTTAACATTTGCACGGGTTGACAGGGTGCGCTGGGCATGTCCTCACCTGAAGGCCTTGTGACTTTAATGGAGCTGTAGCTAATGTTGAATCCTCGACCTGCGGTGAAATTGAATGTTTTCCAGTGGATTGAATTCATCTCGGCATTACACTCATTACAGTCAAACAGATCCATATACTGGGGGTCTCCACTTTTATGGCATCACGATGTGTTCCTGGATGCCCCGTCATCATAAATCGGATTATCGTAAATTCGACAGTTTTCCCATAGACAGTAGAAACATTACTTACCGACGTCTTTTTCCCTTTTATTAGCCACATTTAACAATATTTAATCGGCAAATATCCACAAAAATACTCCAGAAAAAGAAAAACTCCATGCCAAGTCACATCGGACGCCAGAGACACTGTTCAAATGTGTGGAGTCATGTCGCAAAATGCGTCCTAAATTGATCCATGGTGGGATTATATCAACGTCGTAAATGTTGATCGTTGTAAACTGGAGGCTGTCTGCACTTTATATTTATCCTATTTTACATGGCTTTCAATATTGGCAAAGCTCATTTGGTGAAAGGTATTCACACTTCATATAACAGAAGGGTGACTATAGAAGGAGTTGGACGGGGAGGAGGGAGGCATCACGAACGGGGAGTGTGGATGAGGAAGGGAAGTGATAAAAGAAGAGAGTGAGACTGGGTATGTTTCGAATCGTGGGCAGTGGTTGGGGGCTGGTTGGCCAAGCGAATAATGTGGGCTGGTAGGTTTCCTCAGCCATCGCTGCTGCTGTGTGTTCTCACTCGTGATAAATTTGTAGGCGTTTTGATTTTTAAAAAAAATTATATTTTTTCCACGACTAAGAGTGCTCAAACGAATCAGCGTTCTGCGGAGTCGTGCTAAGCGAGTTCCGCCTCTACTTCTAATTGAACACAATCACAAAAAATAAGTGCTCCTCTTACCCACATCATTCTTTTGCAACCCAAGTTATAATCTCTATTACAAATTGAAAGCTTCTCCTTCTATATCCCAGTTGTTCTCCATTGATACAATGATGTGTGTCGAACTTCTTTCGCACCGTACGTAGCCAACTGTTCTAATCTGAGGTGCGGTAAAAGAGTATGTAGATTATAGGCACCACGGTGGCAAGATGTTGACTACCTCGTGCGCTCTGCAGAAGGGTCTGGGTTCGTCAAAGATTCTTGTTAAATCCAATCTGTTCTTGCTCAAACCCACTTTGTGTTAATTTGAAATATTCTTCTATTGTGTATGCCAATAGCATTCAGCATATCTCTGTAAAAAAAAACACCTTCTGTGGGGATACTGAACCGCTTGTGAAAAAACCTCTGTGGCATTACCGCACAATTCAACGTCCCTTATTATTCATGCTGTGTCTTACAGCCGTATCGGAGTAATTTGGCAAACGTTCCCTGTTCTATACAGTTTTAACCTCGTGAAGTTCCTCCATCTCTCAACCCCCGTCGACACATTTGCAATATCCCCACATGCAGTTGATGACAAGTACAGGAGCAATTGTAACATATTTGAATGAAATCCGATAGCTTTTAGAACAACAAAAATTGTCAATGAGAATTCGAATCAACCTCGTGCGTACACACTACGTGACATTTCTGTTTGAACTTACCATCTAACGGTCCTCTTGTCTTTAACACCAAGGAGATGACCTGTTTCGTGGACTTGATGTGTTGGCCAACAGCGGCTCCCCCACAGAGCACAGCCAGGGAGTTGCCTTCGCTCACCTGTCCATCCCAAACCTCGAGCCGTTGCAGTACGCACGAGTTGCTCTCTTGCAAGCTGCCATGAAACGGAAAGGCTTAGGGCGCAGTCCGAAAATAGCTTGCTCATCTAATTGCAGGCCAATACAATAACATTTGTTAAGCACATATCTCGCGTTACCACCTCTCTCACGGACCAAACTGTAAATGTGTTTCAGTCAATCCACGTCCATTAAAACTGTGCAGTCAACTTATTTGAATCAAAGAGTGTCCTGTTTTTAAACAAAAGCGGTTCCAAAACAGAACCGCTTCTGTTTCACCACTAATTGCACAGAGTACTGCGGTTAACGCACTATTGGTATAAGGATTAATTTAGTACATAAATACGGCGAGTCCTCGCTTAACGCGGCTGTTGCATTAAAGCGAAATCGCGGTAAGTGGGAATACTTTTCCCATGAGGAATAACAGTAACAGTGGGTGTGCCGTTCCAACCCGTAACAACACCCACGCCGCTCAGGAAAGTAGTCCGTCACGTGATAGACTCGTGTTGTAGCGAGTACTCCATCACGTTCTAGACTCGGGTTATAGTGAGTAGTCCGTCATGTGCTAGGCTTGTGTTGTAGCGGGTGTGGCCTGCGTTAAGCGAAAAACGTTTTACGAAAGAAACACCATGTTAAAAAGAAAACGCATAGTGTGGACGCCAAGCGTTAAACGGAAATTTACTGTAAAGTGAAACTCCTCAAATCCGCGAATCCTTAAATTCGCGATGCCCCATGGGTTGCACAAACTCCTAAATTATCCTTGGGCAAAGCTCCTGAAATTCTTATTTCGCCTGTGAACGAGATTAATCCTACTGTGTATAGCGCATTGTAGTGTGGAGGTGGATTTGTTATGTTTTGACAACGCAATATTTTCTTACCTTATGTTCTCAATTTTAATTTTTATTACATTTGGAGATCTGGATTGTATTAGAAATGTATAGGTCAGGGACTTGTCATCCATGGTAAAATTGTTAGACAATATGACTCCATCATATCCTGAAAAGACTATTGTTTTCTCCACAGGAACTTGAAAGAGAAAAATACACAGCATAGTTTTTAAAAGAATAATGTATAAATACATCCGATAAATAATCTCAAATGTGTGCAGAATCAAATAGGAACTTATTTAAATTGTGCTTTAATTACATCGAAACATTGCTCGTCTGTATGTATATATGCACGTATGTTGAACACCGTGCGTAGCCAACTGTGCTAATCTGAGGTGCGGGTACTGACCGGAGGTGTTCATCGGATGTCTGCATAAACCCTCAGTTCGTGAGTCACACCTGTTTTATTTTATGAGTTTTTAAAATCACTATAGTATCCACTGTCACATCGTTTCATACGATTTAGATACTATTAACGCGATTATACTATTTGTTATTTTAGCAGGCAAAGCCAACTGTGCTATATAGCATTTTTTTTAGATGCGACCAGGCCACAAATGATAGTTTAACGAAGTAGCTCATCACGTGGAAATTTATAGCAGCCAAATATTCTAAACGCATCTTGATTTTAAATGCGGAGGGAAAAACCGGAGGACCAGGAGAAAAATCCACGTGACCACGGGGACAGAGAGAGAACGCACAACTTCTAAATATACAGGCTCGCCAGGTTCGGGATCGAAACGACAACCTCCTCCATACCAGAAGAAGGATATAACATCTCGCCACCGCGGAGCCCCAATAATATTATTTAATATTACATAATCAGTAGCAAGTTGCCCTCTGAGTCCCGTGTGTGTGTGTATGTAATCAGTGGTGTACATTCTCACGTTGCTAACCTGCACAAATCACAGAGGCCGCTTGTGTATAATGACACGGTACGGAGTCAAGCCAACTGCAATCTCCAATGGAAGTTGCAGTTTTAACGCAAGCAACGCTTTGTGAAAGAACAGAAGTGGATCCGAGGCCAAACTCGGTTGTGTTTCCAACGAACGATGCTTTTCCGCAGTGGAGAGACTTGCAGATCACATCGGCGTCTTGGTAATCCAGCACTGAGCTACAAAGCCCGACCCAGGCTCCGTTCCTGTAGACCTCCAACAAACCCTCACATCTGCTGTTGCCTCCCAGAAGTCGAACGCGAGCGGCTGTAAGAAACACAACGGTTGCTACAACATCTGCAATGGAGAGAGAGAGCTGTTTTGTTTAACTCTACTCTCAGCACGGCCTGGCTGATGATTCCGACGCCTGCATGTGTGTGAGAGAGGGAAGAAAAATCTAGCTTTGAGTGTCGAGTTTATTTTATTTGTTACACGTGTAGTGAGTTATTTTATGGAGATGGAGACGTTGTTGTAGAGGCAACACGGTATGTTTATTTTTAACTAACAGCAACTCCATTAACACCCCCTATCTAGGGAGGTATGGCCTCTGGGCTATCGTGACCTAAACACTGCCCCCTGCTGGCTCCCAGCCCTCCGGCTATCCGTGTCCTAGGGGAGGCTACCTGACCCGACCCAGCCAAGGTACGGGTCCGACCACTGGTCCAAGCTCGACCCGGCCCTTACAAGGGCAGCGGGCTCGAGGTCAGTGTCCTAGTCTAGCTGGTCTTCGGTCTTCAGTCGTCGTTACTCTGCCCTCAACCTGTGGAGAGGTCCTGCTTTTATACACCTCCCCGGCGTGTCAGCTCTGGCCACGCCCCCCCAGGAGTCCCCGGAGGGTGGGGGGGGGGGTCCAGGGGGATCCCAGGACACCCCGCAGCCCCCTCCCTCCTGGGCTGTGGATTCTAGCGACCTCCCTGCCGGTACGAGGTACCGCCCATGATGGGCACCGTCCGCCATTGCAGGTAAGTGCAGCCCATCTACAGCGCTACACATGTGCGTACGCGATCTGACGCTACACACGGATGATGGTGTCATGTCACCAGTTGCTTGGCTACTTTGCACGGCAGATCCATGATGCACGAACACAGCTTTCAGAGGTAGGTGGGAGTGGTTAAGGAGGGGTTGGTGTAGGGGTTGGGGTTTGGGTAGTGATAGGGGTAGTGACAGGGGTTGGGGAAGTGATAGGGCTTGTGATCGGGGTTGGGGTAGTGACAGGGGTAGTGAGAGGGGTAGTGACAGGGGTTGGGGAAGTGATAGGGCTTGTGATCGGGGTTGGGGTAGTGACAGGGGTAGTGAGAGGGGTAGTGCCAGGCATAGTGAGAGGGGTAGTGTTAAGGGTTGGGGTAGTAATAGGGGTTGGGTAGGTATTGGGTAGGGATAGGGGTAGGATTAGAGGTAGTGATAGGAGTCGGGGTAGTAATAGAGGTTGGGGTAGGCCTGGTCGTATCTGGGGTTGGGGGCAGGGGAGAAGAGGTGTTTTAAAGGGGAAACGGAAGCTGCAGGTTGATGTATGGCTGAAATAGGAGCTGGTTCCAGTAAAGGAGAGCAAGAAGGGGACAGTAGCGAGAGAGCGATACTGGGTGCAGAGCGAGAGAAGAACAGACAGGGACGGTAAAGACTTGGAGCGTGGAATCTCAAGTGCAGTAAAAGTTGTTCTTCTCAGCCCACTCATTAATGACTGCCCACAACAACATAAAAGCACATTGCGTTCAAATTTGATTTTGAAACTTAATTTGCCTAAATTCCAGCCCCGATCAAAAAAATTGTTGCACTGTAATAAACATACTGGATCACGCTGTGATGACAATACTTTCATCAGGCCATAGAAACCCGCAGAGGAAACGTTTGGATGAATGAAAATAAGAAGCAACAGGGGTGTGTGTGTGTGTGTGCCATTACTGTGCTTAGCGCACTGCACTCCGAACCTGGCGACCCAAGTTCAATTCCCGCTCACGGCCACCTACAGCAGCGACGGTTCTCTGAACTGGTCACGAGCCTCCCCTACGTCGACTCAACCTTAAATGAGTACCTGGTGCTGTGCATAAACATCGTCACTGGGGAGACGAAGGCTGCCGGGCATGGTTCTGGCCACCCACCCCCTCGTATGCCGTGGGTCTTCAAGGGTTGTATTGATAGTTCAATTGTTATGTACAATTTAATTGAGGGGACGATGTGTTGTCTTGGTGTGGTCTGGGACTGTTGTTGTTTTACTGCCTTGCTCACGCTTGCATTTATTGTTGACAAATTGTCAAGAATATATGTACTTCTTACTCTATTTTTATTTATTAATTGTTCATGACTCGCTTGACTTTTCTCTGGTGCTGTGCGTAAACATCGCCACTGGGGAGACAAAGGCGGTCGGGCGTCGTGCTGGCCACCCACCCCCTCGTGTGCCATGCCGGCGTTTATAGGTGCTGCTCGCGAACAGCACTTGCCCCGACAGTCTGTTAAGGCTATACGTGGGGTCGTTGTCTATTACTGTGCTGCCAAGATGTTGAATCGTGGTGAAAGTGGTAAAAAAACGGTCTGCCTCAGCAGCTTTACTCTTTTTTCCTCCTGATGACGATCGCTTGTGTTGTGATCGAAACGTCGTTTTTTTGTTATTTTCTTTCAACCTATCTCCGTGACTTTACCGAAAGACCCAAAGAATATGGTAAATAATGTTTCACAGCAGCAGCGTGCTGAGTGGCGCTGTAGAGTAAAATAAATAACTAAATAAGCGAGGCCCTGTTTAACCGCCATAAATGGAAATGAAATCAAGTTTACAAATGGGTCCCCGGAGTTAATATGATCATGCAATCATAATACAAGCGGTCTCCTGTTTACGATGGCCCGATTTACTACGTTCAGAAAACAGCACCGTGAATCGATTTAAGACGCAGAAATTTGATTTACGACGCATCTTCTCACGTGACATTTAACAGACTGTGTGGATCTTGACCTATTAACCCTGTTAAATATGGCCGATAAAGTGACGTTTCTGCTGTGTCCACCGTCTAAGGGAAAATAGGGGTTGGATTTATTAAGATCCAATTTAGGACGACCATTGGTTTCCAGGAACGCATTGTAACGTCGTAGAAGTGGGGAGCGCTTGTATTGCATTGTACATCATTACGCATTAGCTATATAAAGTGATCTGTTTCAGATAAATACAAACAACGATCCACAGTCCTGAAAAGGTGGATTGAATCTGAGCGGTTGAGAACGCTCTTGTCAATATGATCTAAACCCTTGTGGCTCAATGTTTACCTAAACCGTTCACCCCTGGTATCTATCACTTTACAGGATCCTCGTTTCTAAATCTAGAGTTACTCTTTGTTGACGTTGGTCGTGACACGAGTACTGTATTGCATTAACGTTTTGTGCAAACATTACATCCGAATTATGAAGTTAACCTCCATGTGGTGATTGAGTCTGATGGCTGTGCACGTGACCTGTAATTCATCCCCTATTTCGTAGTTGGTGGATCACACCACGTGACGGTGGCGAGATGTTAACAATCTTGTCTGGTATACAGGGAGTCGTGGGATCCATTCAGACCCTGACATCTGCTATGTATTTGGAGTTTGCATGTCTCTCTCCCTGTGGTCGCGTGGATTTTTCGCTGGGTCATCCGATGTTTCCCTCCACATTATAAACATCTGTTTAGAGTATTTGCTGCTATAAATGTTCACATGATAAGCCACTTTGTTGGGCCTTCATTTGTTGCCAGGTCGTTTCTAAAAAAGAGATATATAGCCGAGTGGTCCTTACTTGGTAAAATAAAAAATCTATTTTATTGAACTGCCATACCTTTGTTCATGAGAACAAGGCGACAGAGCACTTGTGGACTAATCTCAATCTTTTTCATCTGGGTGGGATATCGGATTTCATAAAAAAATCCAATTGCTCCTGTATTTTATCAACTGCATGTGAGATTATTGCTACTCTATGTATCTCTATGGGTCTCTATGTGTCTCTCTGTATCTATATGAGCCTGTGTAAAATAGCCAGGTAACTGGCTAAACGAGACCCTAATTTGTGTAGGAAATCAAATACAGTTTAACATGTGCTGGATTTCGGTGTAGACTGGTGTGATGTAAGAGAATAAAGTGTAGCTGGAAGCATATAATATTTTTTGCGACATAGAATTGTAATGTATTACTTATTGTTAGTAGCTCGGCTTATTGGAGAGTATATTTAGTATACTGATGATACTATGTAGTTTATACTTTAGTTGTTTACGTGGTGGTTTAGTTACTGCAGCTACATACTATTAACATTCCTTCCCCTCCCTTTGATGCTGCTAATCCTGCATAATGCACGGGCATAATGACTTTAAACCCATCGCAAAACCTCCTACGCATTTCACAAGTAGTACTAATCGCATATCTGCATTTCCCATAAATATGCTAAATTCATCTTGATATGCAAATTATTTTGTCAAGGCGCTCTTCCCCCCTCCATCCCAGCTTAAATAGACACTCCAAGCCTGGGGTGTGTCATTCAGACTCTGTCTTCTCGACAGACCTGTTCTCCACCTGAGGACGGCTGCTTGCGTTGTGGCCGAAACGTCGTGAGAATTATTTTATTATGTTTTATTTTTATTATTTTATTATTTCCATTCTACGTGACTTCACCGAAAGATCCAAGAAGTGGTGCTGGATTGCATGGAGTAGGCCAACATAAATTCGAGAAATGCAACTGGCTGCACGGGATCATCATTCATATCGTAAATGGGAGAGATGGAGGAACTGCACAAGGTCAAAGCCGCTTGTAACAGGGGACGTTTTTACCAAATTACTGCACAACCGCTATTGACAGAGCTTACATTAAAACTGACATTGAGTCGTATGGAAATGCCATAGGCAGAGCCGTCCCTAGTTTACAGCGAATCACCGGGGCGACCACATCTGGCCCCGAGCTTCGGGATGCTCTACACGCTTCGACATTACGGTGTTAGATGTAATTGTTCCAGTTTAGTCTGAAGGCGTTGGGAGGGCCACAGCGGAGCTTACCCCGGGCCCTGCACACCCCATGGACAGCCCTGGAAAGAGGGATTATTGTCATAAGAAGTTCAGCATTCCACGAATGGGCTTCATCCTGATGATGTGGTTTATTTTAATATAGGAACCCTCATCAGTTGACTCAAAATTCCGTAGCAAAGGTATTGAGAGGGGGCATGGATAGAGGATGGATGGACGGAGATTGAATCAAGATGTCTACCGGACATATGTGAAAAAATACCTTCATAGCTCATTGGATTCTTCCTCCAATCTGAATAAGATTCTGAAAAGACCTGCCCCTGAGCAGAGAACTCGAGATCAATTAAACATGTAATACCTGTTTACCTGAACAAACGACGCCAGCATATCCACTAAGTGCACAATCATGCTTGTTTCCTGGCGTCAGGGCGCAGTCGGCAAGACTCTGCTCCACGCCACTGCAATGGGCGTTCCATGTTGGACGCTGCAATAAGCCATGGTGCGTGATGGCATTCACGAGACTTCCACATTGCAACTCGCCACACACATCCCAGCTGGACCCACACAACGTGCCCCAGGAGCCGTTGTGAAACACTTCCACGCGGCCCTGGCATTCCAACTCACGGTCCACCAGACGCACTCTTCCATCTGAAATATAAAACACGAGTCCATGTAAAAACTGAAAATCATTAAGGAGTCGACACAATTCTTTCCTCAAATGGGCACTCTATTATATCCATATTGGAGAAATGATTGGCTGAATCAATCCCCAACCAAGGTTTGAATTCGCAGACCTTAGATTGTGAGCCACGTTCCCTCTCAGGATTCGGCTTATATCTCCTGAGGCATGACCGGGCTCCACCCCTGGTCACTCTCCGCCTTCTCGATCCTTCGCGGAGGCTCTGGGTCCACATCACGTGCCCCGATCACACTCTTCTGGGGGTCCCCGTGCCCCCTTTTCCGGTCACGTGATCTCGCGGGTTCGTCCAGACTGTCATGTCCGGATCCGATCCTCGTGACATCCGGAATCTACCCTCTAGTGAGCCCTTATGTAATAGTCCACCCAGTATCGCCATAGAATGACTCATTTATGTCGTTACACATGTATTAACTGCGTTAAACGAGGAGGCAACAGAAGTGTGTACAAGCCCTGCAGTATTAATGCAATATAACATGGCTCTAAGTACAGTTTTCAGAAACTTTTCATGGAACAAGGACATTTCTTTTTCAGGTGACTTACTTGTTGATCCAGTTACAAACAAAGAATGGTTTGCAGTCCCAGCAGCTGATGAAGAGAATATATTTTAGAAAACGATATTAGAATGCAGCACACAAATGAAATGTGTTTAAATAGTCACTATCACATATGACTGGATATTAATTCATCATGATACAATAATCAATCGTAAACTATCCACTGCATGATGAAGGGCTCCACAAGCCATCACCATCTTCTTGGTTGTTGATTAAACTCCACAGTTACATAACCACAAATCCAACATCCTGCACGTCCCTTGACTAGGTTTTTTTATTCCTGGAACTGCACTTTCACCTGTGATCCCCGATAAGGATACCTCAATGTGCAGTGCCAGGGCTGACCCTAGGTACCCCCTCGATTTACAAAAGGAATTCTTTCTTAAAGAAACGCACGTAAAACTTAATTCTGTAAATCAGAACGGCTTTTCTCATAACTTTAATAGTAAAAATGAGGGATGCGTTTCGGACAACTCTACTTCTGACCTAGAAAGATACACCTATATCACTTTTCACAATACAAAAATAAAGAACATAAATATTTAAATGATTAAAGCAAACATAATTAACCTTGTCAGGGAACTCACCAATATCTGCTGCATGTTGGAATGGCTGGAAAAGTGATGGAGGCGTTAATGATACACTATTGATCCGTGATAGTACCATGATACTATCACGGTTCAAAATTCGAATATGTATTTAGACTGAAGGAATCTGATGAGCTATGAAGCTCTTTTCACAGATGTCCAGTAGCGGATGGATGAGGCAGCCTCTCGAGTGGTGCTTCTTGTTTGATGATCTCATTGCGCTTGCCAAAGTGAAATTTTGGTCACGCGGAAATTCGATTTCGTTCATCGAAAAGTGTTAATAATTTGTCAATTGCGTGAATGCGATATTTGTAAAGAAAACTATCGTAAATCGAGGGATACACTTCAACTTGGAATCGGAGACTGCTTGGCAATGGCTGGAACTGGAGAATTTAGGGCTGGCTGAGAGCTGGCCAAGAGATGGAAGCACAGCAATGGATGCTTGAATCTCTCTGTCTGGACCTTTGAGTGTCATCCCCTCGTATTACACGGTGGAGTTCCTCTGTGTCCTGGATTCCTCCCAAAAGCCACCCACTCATTAAATACATGCATCCCCTGTGTTTTATGGAATGGTCCACGGAAGCAGATGTCACAAAGCTACTTGTGAGATGTGTCACGCGAACGCTCATTTGTTAGTTATGCAATATTCCTCAGGCCCCGGTTGTACTGGTTCTCTTAAATATTTGGTTTGTTTATCTTTGATGCAGTGTTCACCGGACCACGGATCTCCCGTGTAAAATAGCTGGGTAACTGCCTGCACGAGATCATCATCCGTGTAATAAGCTCAACATTCACACTATTTGTATCTTGACGGGTCTCTATGTGTCTCTATATAACAATTATTAAATTGTACAAAAGATAAGTTAAAAGAAAGTTTGGGGTTAGTCAAAGTGGTGGTGTAGTTATGATGACCGTTAGGAGGACAGGTGGGAGTGGATAAGGAGGGTTTGGGGGAGAGCTAGGGGGGTTGGAATAATGACAGAGGTAGTGGTAGTGAAAAGGTAGTGATAGGGGTTTGGGTAGTGATACGGGTAGTGATAGGGGTTGGGGTACTGATAGGGGTAGTGCGTAGTAATAGGGGTAGGGGTAGCGGTGGTAGCTGGGGATAGGGTCAGGGAGTATTAGTAGCAGGATGATGCTGGGCTATGGGAGAAGAGATGGGAGTTGTTCTAAGGGAGGAATGGAACATGCAGTTTGTTGTTGTGGTGAAGAAGATTGATTTATGGTTGCAGTGGGAGTCGGTTCCAGTGAAGGGGAGCGATAAAGGAGCAGAAACAAACGAGTGAGACTGAGCGCAGGGTTACGATGGAGGCGCAGAGAGGGACGGTAGAGACTGGGAGCATAGAGGACGGGATAGGATAGAGTAATAAGAGACGAGAGAAGCAAGATAGGGGGGTTGGAGCGGGGCCATGAAGGGGTTTATAGAATTAGAGTGAGAAATATAAACAGAAAGCGATAGTAGACAGAGGAAAGTAGAGCCGAAGTGTGGGAATTGTGGGGGAGGTTAAATTAATAATGTTTACTTACCTTCACAAATGATGGCAGCTGTCTGGTCATAGCTACAATTGTTTGTTCCATCCCGGAGACTTGAAAATATGCTGACAGTAATGGAGGATAGGTTATCTGGGAAGATGGTTCCCTGTCCGAGTCCAAATGCCGACACGTTACTACCATAAGCAAGGCTCCAGCCACAGCCCAGGAGATGGCAAATGCCGTCTGCGATGTCTCTGTTCAGAGTGGAGCTGCAGAGCTCTCCCCACACGCCATTCTTGTAGACTTCCATGCGGCCCTCACAGCGGTTGGCACCTCCAACCAGACGGAGCCCTGCAGCTGCAAATCAAAATATAAGCTACCGTGAAACTTGAGCAATACACATCCCACGCCACTAAGTGGCAGTGATGTCAGCACAGGGCTTGTGCCAGGCTACGTGCACTTTGAGCCCACGTGAAGTGCCGAAGGCTCGCTGGCAGGAGTGTACGGGATAGAAACCGGGTGTCACTGGTTGACTGCTGTGCCATGCAAGGCGCAGAACGAGATTACGGGACACAACCCAGGTGTCATGGGTTGAGTGATTGAGATGACTGGCTGATGCACCACCTGTTCCCCCTACTATGTCAATTTGCTGTGTTTTAGCCACCCGGCCCAAGGACACACGCACACACACAGTACAAGTACAGTCGACCCTTCCACATCACGGGGGTTAGGGGCACAGGCCCTCCGTGATCTGGAAAAAACGCGTAAAATGTTTTGGTCCCCTTGGCGAGCAAAGCGAGCACCTCCAGCCGGGAGGTTCGGGGGGGCGCTGTGAAATAAAAGACATTAATATTATACAGTACTGTACATATATTTTATGCATTTATGAGTTACTAAACTTTTTGTGTGTCGACTGCTGGCCTTCGCGTGTCGTCTGCGGCTTTCACAAAACTCCCAAAACAAAAACAATTCCCATTAAATTTCTTATGCCGACCCCACGATCTATGGAAACCGCGATGGGAAAGTCGCGATGCAGAAGGGTCGACTGTATCTCTCCTTCTCTTTAAAGCCTCTTAGAACTGTCGGAAACCTGCAATTGTTGAGCGTTGATATTCCTGAATTGATTACATTCCTCCTTTGCCTGGTGAACAGATTGAATAGTTACAGGCAGGGATGGATTTAGGCCTAAGCTAAGTAAGCTATAGCTTAGGGCCTCAAATTATGAGGGAGGCCTCTAAATACCAAAGAAATACGAAGGTTCAAGTGTGGAGAAGTTTCCAAACCTGGACAGTATGTTTATAACTAGCTCCGGGTTGACAGCAGAGGTCTCACACCGCATCAGTTGAGCGGCATTAAATTTTCATTCGCTGCATATTGCTATGTGGAAGCTAGCTGGTCTGTCACTCCACTCAAAGCTTTGGTTCTTCTCGGCTGCAGTCATGCCCTTCCCTTCTCTATGCTTGCAAAACGTGGACCCCCATAATGGGACATTTGCGCTGGTTATAAACATTTAGGCTGGCCTGCCTACGATCCATCCTGGGTTTAACCAGGCTGGATTGTGTGAGAAACTCACAAATGATTGAACTATCTGGACAATGTACCATCGGTGAGTTCTGGCAGGCAAGGCTTCGTTGGGTAGATCTAGCCCGCATGCCCAACCACCGCATGCCCGAACTGCTTTTGTTTGGCCATATAGAGGGAGCTAAATGGGCACGGCACCGGCTTCATAAGAGATGGACTGATGCCGTACATGAGGATATTGAGCTGAGTGGACTGGTTCCAGCGGTGTCAAGATAGGCATATGTGGAGGAGGCTGGGGAAAGCAGCTACTCGGCAGTTGGAGGCAGCTGCCCTCCAAGAACAGCAGAGGGCAGAGGAGCGACGCTCACAACAATGAGCGGAGCGCTAGGCAGCTAAAACACAGCAAATTTGCACAGTAGGGCGCACATGTAGTGCATCTGCCAGTCATGCAAGTCAGTTAACCCATGGCACCTCGGTCTTTCTCGTTATCTTCTGCCAGCGAGCCTTCGACACTTCAAGTGGCCTCAAAGACCACTTGGGTTTACATAAGCCCTATTGTGACGTCACTGTCACTTCGTGGCGAACGTTGTCGTTGCATGAGGAATTGAGAGAGTGGTGAACCAGGTTCTATTAAACAGCAGTGACGATTGTCTGAACCGGTCCTGGGGCTCCTCTATATCGACTTAGTCTCAAATTAGTACCTGGTGCTGTATGAAAACATCGCCACTGGGGAGACAAAGGCTCCCGGGCGTGGTGCTGGCCACCCACCCCCTCGTATGCCGTAGGCCTTCATAAGTTGTATCGATAGTTCAATTGCAATGTACAATGTAATTGAGCGACGATGTGTTGTCTTGGTGTGGTCTTGGACTGTTGTTGTTTTGCTGCCTTGCCCACGTTTGCATTTGTAATGAGTGGCTCCGATACGATAAAAAGCTGAAACGTTTCTTTAATAAATCTTTGGTACAGTTGGTTGTCTCCTGTCTCTTCACACTCGCACTATGGATACATGCCGCCCAAGTGGCTTTGCTGCCCCACGCTACGTGGTGCTCACCCACTCTCTAGCACGCCGCTGGCTGATGGCGCGCTAGGGAGCGGTTGAGTGGCTGAAGGTCGAGCCACCACGTGGCCGATGGAGATAGCGGGCCAGCAGCAACGGGGAGCTCTTCTTGATTCTTCACACACCGACCTCGCACTTTGCTCTGGCCCCTGCTTATATACGCTCCCCGGCGACTAAACCCCACCTCTGGCCACGCCCCTCATAGAACCTTCGAGAGCATTCTAGGGCTTCCCGGGTTGCTCCGCCCTTTTACCTTTGGCCTAGATGTACTCCTTCCACTAGACAATCCATAACTGCATATCACACCACACCCCACATAATACAGGAGATAGCGCTCTCATTGCACATTTAATGTTGACATTATCAAGAATTTATGTACTTCTGTACTCTATTTTTATTTATTCATTTTTTTTGACTCGCTTGACTTTTCTCTAATTTGCACTTCTATCGGTTTATTTTGTATTGTTATTGATGTAACTTGCTCACCCGCCCGTACAGGATATCTGTGACAAAGAGCTGTGTAGCTCATCGGATTTCTCCTCCTCCAGTCTAAATTAAGATTCAAATTTTGATAGGTGCTTGCTAACAGTATAGCCTTAACATTATGTTAAGGCTATATGGGGGGGTCTTTGTCTTTGTTGAATGAAACTTAAACACTAAATCAAATTTTTTTATTACCAGGTAAACCCCACTGAGCTATTAGCTCTGTTTCATAATCGACGTGGCCACAAATTATAGCTCAACGAAGTGGCTTATCGTGTGAAAATGTATAAAAGCAACCAAGTAATCTAAATGTGGAGGGAAAAACTGCAGGACCTGAGAATAATCCACGTGACCCCCACGGGTTTAGAGAGAGGGAGAGAACATGCGGGCTCCAAATATATAACAGGCATCGTCAGGGTCTGGATCGAACCCACGACCTCCTGCATACCAGGCAAGCGAGATAACAGCTCGTCACTGCGGCGCCCCTATATGAGGAATGAGTGCTCGTACCGGTACACACAACGCCGGCCGTCCCCTTGTTGGTACACGTGAAGGAGTTTTCCGGAGACAGCGTGCAATCGGTGAGCGCTTGCTCTGTGCCTCCACACTGAACATGCTGTGAAGTCCCCCGGCCAATGCCAAAGTAATATTGCTCGTTCCAGTAGTCGTAACGCTGTGCACTGCTGCCACAATTCAACTGCTGGCACACAATCTCACGTTGGTACTCATTCCAATTGTCTCTGCAGAGAGTGCTCACAGAACCGTTGTTGTAGATTTCCACCTTTCCCTGGCACATCACGTCTCTATCCACCAGCTGAATTGTTCCATCTGGAAAACAACGAGAGGATTTGAGAGCATAGTGATCCATATTAAGTTTTCCTAACATAATATAATACTAGATTTTACGTGTACTCTAAAGGTGTTGTATGGATATGCCCATATATTCCTTATCTTATATGGATTAATATATATCGCCTTAGTCCCTGGTGCTTTACAGAATTTTAAATTGTACATAAGATGATAGTGGTTAAAATAAAGAGTGGGGTTATTAAAAGTGGTGGTGGGAGTCATTAAGGAGGGGTTGAGATAAACGTAGTGAGGTAGTGATAGGGTTTGGGGTAATGTTAGGGGTTGGGGTAGTGATAGGGCTTGTGGTAATGATAGGGGTTGGGACAGTGATAAGGGTAGTGATAGGGGTTGGGATAGTACTAGGTGTAGTGATATGGGTAGTGATAGGGGTTAGAGATGTGATACGGGCAGTGATAGGGTTGGAGTTATGATAGGGGTTGGGGTCGTAGCTGGGTGGAGGGAGTGGCAGTAGCAGGATGGGCTCGGGAGAAGATATTGGTTGACAGGGAGGAACGGAAGCAGGTTAGTTGTACAATGTTCATAATTACCAGAAGCCATTAAATTACAAACGTATTAGATGCCAGCAAATGTGCATAAGCCAGGCTCGATAGTGGAACATTTGAGACCATAAACGAGACAAAGACAGAGTTCGCCCATAGAGACTGCAGAGAATAATTATTGTAACACGTTGCATTATCACAATTGTAGTGACTGTGATTGTCACTATGTGGTGCCGGGCTTACAAAACCACGGCGGATAATGTGTTGGCATTATGTGTAACCCGCTCACTGGGCGTAGTACCAGCCCTAGCGGTGCTTGGGTGAGCGCTGGTGAGCGCGGAGGCACCACGTACAGTGTGCGGTGCGGGCTACCGGTGAGGGAGCGAGGGAGCGTCAGCCAGCCAGGGTTACGTTGGAGCATGATGCGCTGGTTGACCTGCCGACACGTGACCGGATAATATTGGAGGGGGGGCACCGGTGGACGGTGGCCGTTGGGCAGTCACGTGGAATAAAGGAGCTCTTGGGAGCCTTAGGGGAAGAGCTCGAGAGATCTAGATGTTGGGCGGGGTGAGGGGTGGAGCCAGCCCCAGCCCAGGCTGATATAATGGGGGCCCCGTGAGGGGCTCGGGGTTCTTCGTGGTGCTGGTGATGAAGATCCATGTCGGGTAAAAGAAACCTCTAGCCACGTGGTCCGGGACCCAGCTTGTGGTCCGGGCCGGGATAGCGAACCGTGTCTAGTTCTGATGGAGCGTGGCTAGATGAGCATTCAACACCCAAGTGTAGGTTGGGTTATGTTATGTCGAGTTATTGAATAAATAGTATTGCTCCCAAGACAACGTCTGCGACTCAGTTGGACTCACTATACAATTATAAACGATAGACCACCTCCAGTATCGTCTATTCAAACGTTAGAACAGCCTAATTTAGAATCGTTATCGTGCTTTTTTGTCATAGCTTTATTTAACCAATGAATAATGAACAAAATTGTAAAGTTTCATCTAACAAATACGTATTAAAAATTAACACTACACAGGCCCTCGTGAAGATTTAACTGCTGAAGAGGATGCATGCATTGGCAAATACAACTAGAGGTAATAATGGGCATTAGGTGAGTTTCATCAACCTGCACTGACCAACATGGGGAAGGGTGGTTGCATATGTTGAATTATTTAAGTAGTTGGATGCAACTGGCCAGAGGTATTTAAGTCTGTGAGCTCCATGGGCATTGCACTTGGACAAGTAGTACGTAGAGCATGAACAAACCTAGATAACTCAAATGGGTTGTTAGTAAAGGGGGCCCACGTTATACAGGGGTAGAGTTTGTGCAGGGGGCACGCGGTTGAGATTTAGCGTGGCAGCAGTGGCGCAGCTCTTAGCGGACTGTGTTACGAACCCGACGACCCGAATTTGATTCCCACTCACGGCCATCACCACCAGCACCACAATTACTACCACCATCACCACCTCCACTATCACTACCATCGTTACCAACACCATCATCACCACTGCCACCATCACTGCTTTCAACTCCTCTGAGTGAGTAGCAATCACAAGATCAATAAAGAGCCATCCATCGACCGCACCTGAGCATCGATCAACCTTCCATTGTATCTGTACCAGATGAAGGCTTCTCGAACTACGTGGAGCCAGAGGACATCCCTGTCGCACCACAAGATGAACAGGGAATGGCCTTGACTCCCGGCCACTTAGCTTTACCCGGGCCTGCCCACTATCATGAATGTCCTTAATATTTGTGAGCATACAGTCAGGGACGCTAAAAGCACGAAGAACAAACCAGAGCCCATGCCTATTGATGGTATTATAGGCCTTGTCCAGGTCAATAAAGCAGAGATGTAGGTCCTGTTGTAATTCCCTACACCGCTGCTGTAGCAGACGGACAGAAAATATGGAGCAGAACCGCCCTGGTCTGAAACCACATTGGGGCTTTGCAAGTCCCTCCTCAGCGTGCCTAGCAAGGCGATGTTGAATAATCATTGCCAGGACCTTTTCCGGCACACTGAGGAGGAATATGCTCCTGTGGTTGTTACAGTCTGTATGGCCCCCCTTCTTAATTAGGGAGGACCACCAGGGTAACCTTGCAATCCTGCAGAACCCGCCCAGTGGTTCAGACAGATATAATGTCACTAGCGGTGAGTACCCGGCGTTGCCCGGGCGAAAAAGGCAGACATGTAGTTACACACGCAAATCCATTGATACACACACATATAGTTACACGCACAAATGGACTCGCACATTCATACATAGACTGAACAACAACCGCCATTCGCCAGTAAGTGGCGGTGACGTCACCACAACGCTTGTGCCAGGCTATGTGCACCTTGAGGCCACGTAAAGTGTCGAACGCCCGCTGGGAGGAGGTCACGGGGCAGACCCAGATGGCACAGGTCAACTGACTGAGACGACTGGCTGATGCACCACCTGTGCCCCTACTGCAGCAACTTGCTGTGCTTTAGCCACTCGGCACTCCGCTCATTGTTGTGAGCGTCGCTCCTCCGCCCTCTGTTGTTGTTGGAGGGCGACTGCCTCCAACTGCCCAGTAGCGTCCTTCAGGAGGCTCCTCCACAGAGGCCAATCTTGACACGGCTGGTACCAGTCATCGGCAAGTTGACTCAGCTCCACGTCCTCCTGTACCACATCACTCCATGTCTTCTCTAGCCCGTGCCGGGAAGTTTAGCCCCCTCGGTCTGGCCGAACAAAAGATGTTTAGGCATGCGGTGTCTGGCCATGTGGGCTACATGACTCAGGCAACGCAGCCTTACCTGGCGGAGGAGGTCACCGATGGGACTTTGTCCACATCTTTCAAGGATTTGTGAGCTCCTCACACAATGCAGCCTGGTTAAACCCAGGATGGATCGTAGGCAGGCCATCCTAAATGTTTCTAACCGGCGAAGATGTTCCATTAGGGGGGTGCACGTTTCGCAAGCGTAGAGAAGGGAGGGAATTACCGTGGCCGAGAAGACCTGGTGCTTCATGCGGAGCGAGAGACCAGGTAGCTTCCACACAGCGTAACGCAGCCGATGAAAAGATAATGGCGCTCAACTGATTTGGAGTGAGACCTCTGCTGTTAACCCGGAGCCGGTCATGATCACACTGGCCTGGTATGGGAATCTTGGCAATCTGTCCACAACTGCCGCATCACCAATTGTGAGTTGTGGGGGTGGATTGTTCGATGGTACAAAATACCCAGGCAGGTGTTTAGTTTTGGTGGTGCTGATGGTAAGGCCTCATCTCTTAGTGGCAAGCTCCAAGTTCAGCAGCAGTGAGCAGCAATCACCAAAGCATCAGCATACATAACATGGTTGAGCAATAGAGAGCCATCCCTTGACCGCACCCGGGCATCGATCAGCCTCCCATTGTATCTGTACCATATGGTAATTCCTCTGGTACAGCCATCGAAGGCTTCACTAACTACGTGGTCAAAAGATATGTTAAATAATGTGGGAGCCAGAGGACATCCCTGTCACACCCCAAGGTGTAGAGGGGATGGCTCTGACTGACGGTCACATAGTTTGACGTGGGGCCGCTCACCAGCAGGAAGGTCCTTAAGGATCGTGAGCAAAGGGGGAGGGATCTCCGAAAGCACGAAGAACAACCCAGAGCCCAGGCCTACTGATGGTGTTGTAGGCCTTGAGCAGGTCTATAAAGCACACAGATGGACTAAGACGCACACATGGACCTACAGACACGCGAAAAAATGGACTTACACTGACTAACATGGAGGCATGTACACACAGCGACTAACACATATGCACATGGACTGAGACACACACACACATATCGACTCGCACACAAACACATCGACTCACACACACATATGGACTCACACACACATAGACATCCACTTGAGATACACACACATGGAGTTACACACACATATCGACGTACACACATACAGCGACTCACACATACATCGACTCACACACAGACATACGTGGATTCACACACATTGACGTAAACACACATGTACTTACACACACACATCAACTAAGACACACACACATGGACTTACACACACACATACATAGACTGACCCACACATTGCCCTACACACACATACACATATGGACTGTGACACACAGACATGTACTTTAGATACATATGGATTAACAGGCACATAAACTCACACACACGCATTGACTTACACACACACACATCGAGTGACACACACACATGTATGGACTGACACACACATGTGGACTAACACACACACAGCGACTGATACGCACACAAATGGACTGATACACACACACTTGTACGTACACACACACATGGGGCGTTGTCTGTTTGAAAAAGACAGACACACACATGGACTTACACACAGACATGGACCCACACACGTAGAAACCCATCGACTTACACGCACACAAACACATATGGACTCACACACACAGACATCGACTTTAGGGACACACATGTAGTTTCTGCACACGAACATTAGAATTGTAATATTAGGCAACTTATTAGTTTCATAATAGTAAACGAAGCAGAGTTGTTACGTGCACACAGACATTATCATTGTAATATTTGTAAACGTATTTGTTTAATAATAGTAAACAATAAACCTGAGTTCTTAGCGAAAGATTGAATAAAATTGTACTTTACATTGGCGTGGTGACGCCTCGTCCCGTGCGGAGCCCGCGGCCTCGCCTAGATTGGCAAGCCGGAGGAGGTGAGACATTGCCAGGCTGCGAGCTGGGCCGCTACCCCCGCCCCCCCCACCATCCCACCGCCCTCGCCAGAATAATACTATGTAACCGCTTTAATAATAATAAATTAATATCTAAGGACTTTATATCTTTAACTGCACGCATTGGGGTGGGGGGGGGGAGAAGAGGACAACACACTGTGAAGAGAAATCGACAGCGTGATGTGTATATCTATTCCATGTTAAACGCGTAAAATAAAATGTCCCCGTGAGCTGAAGCAAACGCACATGACTTGGCAGGGTCCCCCCCCCCCCCCCACACAATTGGCGTCAGTTGGTACGGTCGATGTCGAGCAATAAGTAAATAATTAATAATAGAAAAGGCACAAATGTGTTAATTAAACTACTTTAAAGTTTAGGGATGGGAAAACGAAATAGCCTATTCCCACCGCGGGGCTTAGGGCGTGCCGCCTGGAAATTTTTTTTCTATATATAGGCCACCGTCCGAGAGCCAAATCCCCCGCAAGCGTGAGTGCGCGGAGACTTTTATATATAAGAAGAAGAAAGAAAAGATAATCAACGTTTTTGGGTTTAGATCGCGTTTTATTATAAATGTGGCGTAACCCTCCACCACCCGACATGGCCAATCAGTAAAAAAGTGTCACGTTGACAAAAGGCAAATAGTTCATTGCTTTAGCCCACCGGTGTGTTGAAGCCACAACACTTACAACACACCGGTGGGCTAAAGCAGTGAACTATTTGTCTTTTGTCAACGTGACACTTTTTTACTGATTGGCCGTGTCGGGTGGTGGAGGGTTACGACACATTTATAAATAACGCAATCTAAACCCAAAAACGTTGATTATGAATAACATTGGTCACGAAAGCCTACGTGTTAAACAGATATCTTATATATAAAAGTCTCCATGCGCTCGCGCTTGCGGGGGATTTGGCTCTCGGATGGTGGGGTTTAAGACCGAAATAATTTGCCAGGCGGCACGCCCTAAGCCCCGTGGTGGGAATAGTCCATTCCGTTTTCCCGTCCGTAAACTTTAAAGTAGTTTAATTAACACATTTGTGCCGTTTCTATTATTCATTATTTACTTATTGCACGACATCGACCGTACCAAGTGACGCCAATTGCGTGGGGGCGGGGGGCGGACCCTGCCAAGTCATGCGCGTTCGCTCGACCTCACGGGAGACATTTTCTTTTTACAGTCAACACATACACACATCACGCTGCGGATATTTATTCACAGTGTCATGTCCTCTTCGCCCCCCCCCCCAACCCGATGCGTTCAGTTTATACTAGAGACTCCGTAGATAATAATATTTTACTGCTTACATACCATTATTCTTGCACGGACGGCGGATGTTGGGGGGGGGGCGGGTAGCGGCCCAGCCCCTAGCCTGGCAACGTGCCAACTCCGTGGCTCGCCAATTTAGGCCAGGACAGGGGCTACGCATCGCACAAGGCCTCAACACGCCTATGCCAAGTACAAATTTCCTTGCTTCTTACGCTAACAACTCAAGTCCATTGTTTATTATTGTTAAACACATTAGTTGACAAACATTACAATAATAATGTTTGTGTGCAGATAAAAACTCAGCTTCATTGTTTACCAATATGAAACAAGTTCACAGATGTTACAATAATTATGTTTGCGTGAAGATAACATCTCAGGTTCATTGTTTACCATTAGGAAACGAGTTGACATGTTACAATAATTATGTTTGTGTACACAAAACTCTTTTTGGATTTTTGGGTTGCTCAATTTCCCCTTCTTTTGCTGCGCTTTTATAACGCTGCCACGGTCTACTGCCAGTCTGTGATTTATGCTTATTTCTTGAATGCATTTCTATTGTTTCCATCGCTCACGTCACGCTATTTACTCATACGTAGTACTGCGATACTGATAGCTGTGCCATCATCGGGGATTGCTGTGCCCGTCGATGTGTGTGTGTGAGTCTATGTGTGTGTCTTTGAGTCCATATGTGTGTGCGTGTAGAGCCATGTGTGTCTTTAAGTCCATGTGGGTGTCTTTTTCGAACGGACAACGTCAAAGTGTTTTTGTGTGTGTGTTAGTCCATGTGTGTGTCAGTCGATCTGTGTGTGTGTACGTCCATGTGTATGTCAGTCCATATGTGTGTGTATTAGTCCACATGTGTGTACATGTGTGTGTCACTCGATGTGTGTGTGTAAGTCAATGCGTCTGTGTGTGAGTCCATATGTGTGTTAATCCATGTCTGTGTATCTAAAGTAGATATCTGTGTGTCACAGTCCATATGTGTATGTGTGTGTAGGGCTATGTGTGTGTCAGTCTATGTATGTGTAAGTTCATGTGTGTGTGTCTTAGTCCATATGTGTGTGTGTAAGTACATATGTGTTTACATCAATGTGTGTTTTAGTCCACGTATCGCTGTGTGCGAGTCGGTGTGTGTGTGTGTGAGTCGCTGTATGTGTGTACGCCCATATATGTGTGTGCAACTCCATGTGTGTATATCTCAAGTGGATATCTGTGTGACAGTCCACATGTGTATGTGTGTGTACGGCAATGTGTGTGTCACTCTATGTGTGTGTGTGTGTCGCTGTATGTGTGTACGTCGATATGTGTGTGTAACTCCATGTGTGCGTTTCTCAAGTGCATGTCTATGTGTGATTGAGTCCATAAGTGTGTGTGTCTGTAAGTCGATGTGTTTGTGTGTGTCAGTCCATATGTGCGTGTGTGTTAGTCGCTGTGTTTGCATGCCTCTATGTTAGTCAGTGTAACTCCATTTATTTGCGTGTCTGTAGGTCCATGTGTGCATCTTAGTCCATGCGTGTGCTTTATTGACCTTCTCAAGGCCTATGATACCATCAGTAGGCCTGGCCTCTGGGTTGCTCTTCGTGCTTTCCGAGTCCCGAACCCACTCATCACCATCCTTAAGGACCTTCATGATGGTGAGCAGCCCTGCGTCTTAACTACGTGGCCGTGAGTCAGAGCCATTCCCTGTACACCTTGGGGTGCAACAGGGATGTCCTCTGGCTCCCACATTGGACCACGTAGTTCGTCGAGCCTTCAATACCTGTACCGGAAGAATTCCCATCTGCTACAGATACAATGGGAGGCTGATCGATGCCCGGGTGCGGTCAAGGGATGGCTCCCTGTTGCTCAACCACGTTATGTATGCCGATGATCTGCTAATGGCTGCTCACTCGGAGGAGGAGTTCGAGGTGCTGCTGCTGAACCTGGAGCTTGCCACCAACAGGTGGGGCCTTACCATCAGCCCAACCAAAGCTAAGCACCTGCCTGGCTATTTTGTACCATTGGACACAGACACTCCACCCCCACAACTCCCAAATGGTGATGGGGCAGTTGTGGAGACAGTGGAGAGTTTCCCTGGGCAGTGTGCTAATGACCGGCTCCGGTTTAACAGCAGAGGTCTTACTCCGAATCAGTCGAGCTGCAGTATCTTTTCATTGGCTGTGCAACGCTGTGTGGAAGCTACCTGCTCTATCACTCCGTACGAAGCTTCAGGTCTTCTCGGCCACGGTCATTCCCTCCCTTCTCTACGCTTGCGAAACTTGGACCCCCCATAATGGAACATCTTTGCCGGTTACAAACATTTAGGCTGGCCTGCCTACGATCCATCCTGGGTTTAACCAGGCTGCATTGTGTGAGGAGCTCACAAATCCTTGAAAGATGTGGACAAAGTCCCATCGGTGACCTTCGACAGGCAAAGCTGCGTTGCCTGAGTCATGTAGCCCGCATGGCCAGCCACCGCATGCCTAAACAGCTTTTGTTCTGCCGGATCGAGGGGGCTAAACGGGGGTGGCACGGGCTGGAGAAGACATGGAGTGATGTGCTACAGGAGGACTTGGAGCTGAGTCCACTTGTGGATGACTGGTACCAGCCGTGTCAAGATCGGCCACTGTGGAGGAGGCTCCTGAAGGACGCTACTGGGCAGTTGGAGGCAGTCACCCTCCAACAACAACGGAGGGCGGAGGAGTGACGCTCACAACAACGAGCGGAGCGCCGGGTGGCTAAAGCACAGAAAGTTGCCACAGTAGATGCCACAGGTGGCGCATCAGCCAGTTGTCTCAGTCAGTCGACCTGTGCCATCTGGGTTTGCCCCCTGACCTCTTTCCAGCGGGCGTTCGACACTTCACATGGCCTCAATGTGCACATAGCCTGGCACAAGCGTTGTTGTGACATCACCGCCACTTAGTGGCGAATGGCGGTTGTTGTTGTTCAGTCTATGTATGTATGTGTGAGTCCATTTGTGCGTGTAACTCTATGTGTGTGTATCAATGGATTTGCGTGTGTAACTACATGTGTATCTGCCTTTTTCGTCCGGGCAACGCCGGGTACTAACCGCTAGTAATGTCATATAGGGTAGTCTGCACACAAACACCACCCTCCCTCAGCAGTCTGCTTGGAAGATTATCTCTGCCCAGCACTTTTCCTGGTCTGGGATGCTTGATCACCTTCCGTAATTCCTCAACAGATAGCACTTCAGCCAGCCACGCACAGGGGTGACTACTTATTCCAATATTTAAGGCAACGCAGCCTCAGCAGGATCATTCTCCCTTTGCCCCATGATGTGTTTTGGGCTGAGGGATTTCCATCATCACCACCAACACCACCATCATCACCTTCACCACAAATTACCACAACTACTATCATCACCACCACCACCACCAACACTAGTGGCGATTATCTAAGCAAGTCGTGGGCCTCCCATAGGTCGACTCAGACTCAAATGAGTACCTGGTGCAGTGTGTAGTAAACATCCCCACTAGGAAGACAAAGGCGGCCGGACGTAGTGATGGCCACTGACCCCTTGTTGTGCCGTCCCAGCCCTAATCGGTGCTGCTCGCTAACAGCACTTGCCCCAACAGTCTGTTAAGGCTACATGGGAATCGTGTTCATGTTGAGTTTCCTACCAGGACGACTCATGTGGATTCCCTTTTACAAGTGTAGTGAGTCCACCTGAGTCGCAGACGTTGTTTTTTAGAGGCAACACTTTTATTGTAACATCAACCCATTAACACAAAGGGGTAACTGCCCCTTCACCAGATACAGCCTCGGGTGGTGACCACCCAGCTAACTACTCTATTCGTAGCAGTTACAGCTACGAAGGGTCAGACCCTCACTCGGGTCCCCGACCACATGTTGATGCCTCGTAGGACGTAAAGCTTCCAGCTTGTAGACGTAGAGCTTCCAGCTTGTAGACTGCAGCGACCCTGGTCCCTCTCCGGGACCCACCTTATATCCTCCCTCTCGAGAGCTCTCCCTGGACACGTGATCGCCCCCTAGCCCCCCCCCTCACCTGGGGCCCTCTCTGTGGACACTCCGGATCACGTGTCTACGGGGTCAACCAGAGTGCCATTGCCCGGGGAAACCCTGCCCCTGGGCTGATACTCTCCCGCTTCACCTTGTGGGAACCCGCACTGTACATGATGTGTGGTGCCCGCGCTATCCCAGCGCTCACCAAGCCCCACTAGGGCTGGTACTACACCCGCCTACGGGGTGTACGCGATGACGATGCATCGCACGCTAGAGCCGGCCTCACACAGTAACACACCCGGTGCTGTCCACGATGTAGGGACATCGCATGCTGTTCTAAAACCGGCCTCGCACAGCAACACTCACAGTGCTGTCCGCGATGTAAGGACATCGCACGCCAAAGCCCTCTCGGGCCGGCACCATACACTGACATCCCCGATGCCAGTACACAGGCATAAAAAATGGTGGTATATGTTTGTTGTGAAGAACACCGGTAATGATTGGCATTACTCAATTTAGTAAGTACATTTATAAACGTGCAACTCGTATAGCCTAGGTATTCACGAGTGCGCAATACACATACATTTTAAGCCCTACTCAACAATTATGTCTTGCATTTTCTACTTAACTGGTTAAATGTCTGTAAAAAGTCTCGAACATCGCATAGTTCCAGGCCGACAGACCACTGAGTAGGTGAGTGGGTGTGTGAGTATGTGAGTGGGTGGGTAGTTATGTTCCAGGCCAATGGACTGCTGAGTAGGTGAGTGGGTGTGTGAGTAGGTGAGTGTATGGGTGAGTAGATGAGCGAGTGGGTAGGTGAGTTCTAGACCAATGGCCCGTGAATAGGTGAGTGGGTGGATGAGTAGGTGAGTGAGTGGTTGGGTGATTAGGTGAGTGATTAGGTGAGTAGGTGAGAGGGTGGGTAGTTGTGTTCCAAGCTGATGGACCGCTCAGCAATTGAGTGAGTGGGTGAGTGGATGGGTGAGTAGATGAGTGGGTAGGTAGTTGTGTTCCAGGCCAATGGACTGCTGAGTAGGTGAGTGGGTGTGTGAGCAAGTGAGTGAGTGGGTGAGTAGATGAGCGAGTGGGTTTGTTTGAGTTCCAGACCGATGTCCTTTGAGTAGGTGAGTGGATGTGTAGGTGAGTGGTTGGTTGAGTAGGTGAATGATTGGGTGAGTAGGTGAGAGGGTGGGTAGTTGTTTTCCAGGCTGATGGACCGCTGAGCAAGTAAGTGAGTGGGTGAGTGGATGGGTGAGTAGGTGAGTGGGTGGGTGAGTAGGTGAAGGGGTGGGTAGTTGTGTTCCAGGCCGATAGATCGCTGACCACAAAGCACACACATATATATAATAATCTGGTGATTAACTGCATTATCAATTTGTAAACTTTTTGGGAATGTACGGATTTGTTAATTGAATAATAATGTACGTGGCATGGTGAAAAAAAATGCGCAAAATTGGCAATTTTTTGAGATTCAAATACTTACCTACACTTGCAGTTATGATCAATTGTGGGCTTGTAGGTTCAGCAGCTGCCGAAGAAGCATAACACGTGTGTGAGAATTAATATATACGTGTAGACACCACCATGTAATATCGTAATTATGTTGAGTTCTAAAAGGGTTATTCCAAAACACCTATTTATATTAACATGTTCACCCAATATCAGTGACAATGTGCTTTGTTAGCTATGGGAGAAAACCAGATAAGCCCATGCAGAACAGAGGGAGAACATGCAATCTCCACATAGGAAGGCACCCAAGTTGAGATTTTTGGTGTTAGGCAAGAAGAGCATTAATTAATGCATCGATAACTCAAAGGAGCTTACATCACCACATCTCATCTTAAACATTTGAAGGGGAGCCTCCAGGGCCAGTGGTCACTATAGAACACAAGGCAACCATGGACCAGCCTGCTGTGTAATCTATAGCAAGGAGTTAGCAGCATCATTCTCACATATGACAGATTTGGACCGACTATCTTGTGACTATCTGTTTTTGTCAATGAGTAAATACGATAATCTTTTTAAAGAGTTACATAACAAATGTTTATTTCAGAATCGTTATGTACACTGGAGGAATCTGATGAGCTATGAAGCTCTTTCTCACAGAGGTCCATTAGGGGCGGGTCAGCAAGTTACATCAATAACAATACAAAAGAAACTGATATGAGTGCAAAGAATAGGAAAGCCAAACAAGTCGCTAAAATAAAGAATAAAGTACAAATTAAATAAGTGCATCTATTCCTGCCGATTTTGAAACACCAAATGCAAGCTTGGGGCAAGCAGCAAAAGAACAACAGCAGTCCCAGGCGACACCAAGACAGCACACAGTAGTCCATCAATTATATTGCACATTTACATTGAACTATCGATGGACGGGTAAGGATCAAAGTTACAAATCTCATTTACAAATGTGGTTGTGTCCAGCACCAATTTTCTGCTTCAGGATATTTTTGAAGGAAGATGTAAGATGTTAAGGGAGGAAACAAATGAATGTCCATTGCTATTTTTTTTTATTTTCAGTTGAGTGCATTTGGTTCTCACCTTCACAAATTACGGCGGCAGTTTCCATATTGCTGCAATTTTGTGTCCCTGTTTGAAGGCAGTCAAATATAGTATTTGGGAACGCTGCGCACGCGACGTTGTCCGAGAGGATTGTCGCGGACGTATTCACAAACTGGGTCAAGCTTCCGTGAGACAAACTCCACCCACAGCCCAGAAGACGGCAGATCGTATCTGCGCCGTGAGTGTCCAACGCGGAGCTGCACACTCTGCTCCACACAGAGCTCTTGATGACTTCTACCTGTCCCTCGCAGCGGTTCCTTCCATTTATGAGACGCAGTCCTGCACCTGTTGGATATGAAAGAGATTGTCATTTAAATTACAATAAAGTTTGGGTTTATACAACTTCTGAATGTACCAGTCAGTATCATTCAGTCAGTGAAAAGAATGAGTATCCTTAATTAAATTCTGTTTCGTTTATTTAACTAGGAGATGCAATTGAGACACATGCAATATAATTGCCTATTTTACCAGGGTCACCCTAGAGGCAGTTTAGTTACACAATATTTTACTTCCACCTGTACCGAACTCTCCCTGGTTCTTCTTGATCTCGTATTACATTTGCACAGTTTGATTTTCATTCGCGTGTTTTGTTTACGACCGTTAAACACCTCGTTTGTTAGTTGTGCAATATTCCTCAAGGGCACTGCTGCTGGTCTCGTTCTCTGCAATGTTGAATTGTCTTGTTTGTCTTAAAACTTTCATGACTGCAGGAATTCATATTCTTCGGTTCTTTCGTTAAAGTCACGTGACTTTACCGAAATAACCAAAGAATATGTCTTGTTTGTGTTGTTGCTGACCCACACGCCACCACGGACCCTCCGTATAAAATAGCCAGGCAACTAGCTACACGGGAATATCATCCGTGTAACAAATCAGAATAAACCGGTAAACGTTTAATTTTCGCATATCTAACTTTAGCAATTTAGTAAAAATGTGAATAAGGCAAAGTCAAAAGGTGAATGTCGCTTAATAATAATTGTTTAATGTACACGATTTATAATCCAAGTTTTGGTAAGGACAGGGACGAGATTAGGAAAAACATTTACATTAAATACATGACTTTACCGAAATAACCAAAGAGTAATTCCTGCAGTCACGACAGCTTCAAATCAAGTTTAATTAAATATGAATTTTAACAAATTGGATTAAGACAGCCACTAAAAAGGAAAATTAAGTTAAACATAGCCAAATAAAAAACATTTAAATCGTGACTGCATGCCAATATGCTGTACACAAGGGGAGGATATGTGGTGCAGAATGTTTTAAAGAGATTATTGGATTTCTCAAATCAGTTTATAGGGAAAATAATGAGGAGTGAAAGGCTTCAGCCCACGAGTGAGTTGAGACGACGGGATGAAAGAAATTGGGGGGAGATGAGGTAAGTCCCTGGAGTCGAGGTGCATCCCTTGACTCACCTTCTGTTTTACAAAATGTCGCGTTAATGTAATTGACAAACTATGGACACTTTTGGATTAACGAAAATAAATTTCACTTTGGCACGCGCCATAAGATCATCAAACAAGAAGCAGACATGATTCCTTGTAAAAGGTTTCAGATTGGTGTTTTAACATCTTAACACCTGTTTTGTTGCCAGAAAAAAGGGGAAAACCTATTCTCAAGATGTCTATTGTAATTTATATGAATACATTAGCCCCGTGGCCCTCGCACCTGAATGGCTCGCAAGTGACGACATCAAACTTATCCCTCTATTTAAGACCGACATAGGAGGAGGATATATCCACAACTGTGGCTGTCGCCTGATGATGCTAGTTGTAATTACCGGCGGAACGTCACGGTACTCGAGTTGTAAATGTTTTGGGTTTACTCTCCAACATACCGGTGTGTTTAATTAGTAACTAATTAGCATGTTTTCTTTACGAGACAAATCTTACTTATTGGCTGTGTCGGGTGGTGGCAGGTATAACAACACATTTATATTTACGCGATCTAACCCAAACACCCTCTATTATGGACTTCCACTTTAGTTTGAAGGCGTCAGAGAGCCCACATGGTGGGATTTGCTCCCAGCCCCGCACAATCCAATGGACGGCCCTGCCCATAGCGTTCAATGTTAAAGGCTCCCGTGGCGTTCAATGTTAAAGGCTCCCATGGCGTGTAATGTTAAAGGCTCCCATGGTGTTCAATGTTAAAGGTCCTCACTGTTTTCAATGTTAAAGGCTCCCAAGGCGTTCAATATTAGAGGATCCCATAGCTAGAGCCGTCTCTAGGGTATGGGAAATCTGGGAGACTGCGCCGGGCCCCACGCTTTGGGGAGCCCCGTGCATCGACGTCACGATGTCAGATGTAATACTTCCCATTTAGTCGTTTAGTTTCAATACCTCAGGGGGGCCCACATAGTGGATTTTCCCTGGGCCCCGCACTCCCCTAAAGACGGTCCTGCTCACAACTTTATGTCATCATAAATAAAAAAAGCCCTATTTAAGAGGTTTTGTGAACTGTTCAAAGTGTAAACAAATATGTAACACTGACATTTTTTTAAAAATATGTTACTGGGGGAAAAAGTAATGTACAAAATAGCAAACCTGTACATTGAACACCGGCATCTGATATCCGAGTGCAAGAGTTTGGATTTCCTTCGGTCAGTGTGCACTTGAAGAGAGAATCTTCCAATGACCCACACGTGGCTGTCCACTTGGGGCTGGGGCCCTTGCCATAGTAGGCCTGGTTATCGACAGCATTCCCACATTGCATTTGTCGGCACACAACATCAGCAGCACCTAAAGTCCAGCCAGCGTCACAAACTGAGCCCCAGGTGCCGTTGTTCATTATTTCTACTCGGCCTCTGCAATTCATTTCACGATCCACAAGCCGAATTGTTCCATCTGGAGAGTACAATATCACACGTCGCAATAGTGAGGCTATAATATAATCAGTATCACAGGGATTGGCATGTATACACATAGTTTTATTCATTTTATTCATAGACATAAATTACGTTTGTCTGGTGTGTTTCAAATAAGTTATATATCTCAAGGTGTAGCTTTACATTTCAATATAAAAATTATGATTTGACTTACTTTCCGTTCCGGTGACAATCACTTGAGGGTTTGCAGTCCCTGAAGCTGAAAAGTCATAACATGTGTGAATGAACCACATTTATCACAATAAATCATTCTCAGACCAGATTAGATACACTTTAACCTAACCCTAGAATCGGCCAAATATAGATAAATGATGGGCTGCAAAGGCATTGCAGGGACAAGAAGGTGTTTTAATAATAATATTTACATTTTGTTCCAATTACGTCTCCACGTCAATAGGGTTGTATTCAGCAGAGTCTATGGGTCTCATCAATGTAGTTTGTGTTCACGCTTTTACAACAAATGCATGGTCGCGGTTTTTCTGGTCCACTTCTCTCGGTCTAAAAGCTAAAAGCCACATTCTGCACAAAACCCGCACTGCTAATCAATAGCTGAGGCGGGAATGCCTTCCGGGTTAGCGTACGGGCCCGAGAGCTGGACCGTGACTAAGCAGCTCGAAAATAAGTTGTTAGCAATTGAGCACCAGTGTCTGAGAAGGCTGCTAGGGAAATTCGTGACAAGACAAAGATAAGCAATTCAGAAGCGATGCAGACGTCCATGAAGAGGGAATGGCAGGCGAGTGTTGTGGGTATGATTTGGGCTGCAACGACTGCGAACGATGGGGCACGTGTGCAGGATGAGAGGTGTCAGCTTCCCGAGACAGGCGTTGGGAGCGGTCTCCATGGGTCCGCCGACCAGGGGGAACAGAAGACCCAAGAGCGGATGGTGGGACAGTGTCAGCGCAGATCTTAGAGGCCGCGTGTCTACTATTGTACAGCAGGTGTGGAATTTAGCAGAGGATAGAAAGGGCTAGTGAGGTGTGGTGGCATCATTGACTTTGGGCATGATGATATATTGATCCTAAATATCTTAACATACAATGCAGACCTTTCATATATTGACTTTGTTTGAATGCCGTTATCTGGGTTCAGTGATCCCACTCCTAACCAGGTCATCATTTTGATTTTTGGAAATCCTCAGTACTTTTTGTCCGCCTGTGGACGACCGCTTGTGTTGCGATTGAAACGTCGTGATTTATTTTATTTTATATCTACGTAACTTTACCGAAAGAACCAAAGAGTATGATGGTTATGATTCGGAATTGGAAAAAAAGAATATCGATTTAGACACCATACGGTTTCAATAATTTCGAATCTTATCTTATAATTATGAAGCTCCTTAGGTCAATGTGCTCTACATTGTTTGAAAGCGGTAACAACAACAAAGTGATTTAGATGGCTAAGGCAGTGCAAGGGCGGAGGAATGAGTGGCCGTAACAGAGGGCACGTGAGGGTCACATAAGTGCAGGGGAGGGACGGGACAGAGTGGAAGGGAAAAGGGATGTAATAGCAAGGGATTGGGTGATAGGGAATAGTTGAGCTATACGAGAAGAATAAAAGGAGGTTAAGGCTGTGGTATTGCTTCATGTATAGGGGCGGTTTGTTTCAGTGGTAGGGCGCATGGTAATTGGTGCATACATAGTTGCAGTGTAATGCGTCATTCATTTACAATTACGGAGGTTATCATGTATTTTAAATGCTGTAGAGTTAGTGTTATATTAGGTAAATGTAGCTGTACTAACACGAGAGAAAACAACAAACAGCGCAAAAGTGACTGTAAACATGAGACCAAACAATGCATTATTGAGTTGACTCGAAAACCGTGAATTGTGACAATTCGGTGGACCACGTCATGGGGATGTGTGAATCACTACACTCGCTGTTTGTGGCGAACATGACGATCTTGTTGCAGCAGAAACCAAACTGAAAAACTAAAGTGTTTACCAGTTATTTACGATAAAATAAAAGTCACGTAAGATCAAGGACAACATACCCTCGCAGATTATTGCTGCTGTTTGAAGTTGGCTGCAATTATTTGTCCCAAACTGCAAACAGTCAAATATTTGATTCGGATAAGGTGAGCAAACTAAATTATCAGGCAATATTGTTCCAGCTCCAACACCAAACTGCGACATCATTCCATGGGCTACACTCCAACCGCAGCCGAGCAGACGGCAAATCATGTCTGCATCTTGAGTGTCGACAGTTGAATCACAGATTTCATTCCAAACACCATTTCTAGAAATCGCCACCCGGCCCTCACAGCGATTTGTTCCACCCACAAGACGGAGTCCTTTCGCTGAAATAGACAAGCCATGATGATGTTAAGTAATTTCATAGCATTTTTGCAATAACAGTGCAGTCGTAATTCCCCTCCCAGCCGCTCTGCGTGTACCACCAAGCCGACGTGTAATCACCCCCCCCCCCAATTGTCCCTTTAATGAGGCCAGATGGTACACAGTCTCTAAGGGTTCACAATGGAACAAGACTGATCCTTGCACCGTGAGTAGATCCACGACCCCAGCTATCGCTCTTAGTCAGCGAACTCAACTCCCAGTGACCCAAACCATCTTTCTACCCGTTGTTTAATGTTTCCTTAACCCCGCCTTGATTCCAGAACCTTCCCTGCTCACCCCCCACTCTCATACCCGGTCCCCACCACAACTCCCGCCACTCTGCAAGCTCTGCCCTCCTTCTCGAACCTTCCACAACCTTTCAACCTCTTCCCTTCTGCACACTCGGTTCAGATAAATCAAGAACCACTACACAGTCATAGAATCATGTTTTGCAATTTTCAGCTTCATATTTATATATAGGGTAAGTGTTCGCTTAACACGTGTTCAGATAATGTGTTGTCACTATAACATGGTTCTTCCATTAGGAAAACTTTTGCACAACGTGGAACGCACCCGTTAAAATGCGGAATGCATACCGTTATAGCATGGAACGCGCCCGTTATAACGCGGTTTCTAAGCGATAGATGATGAAGTACTTTCTTGACCTGCGTGGCTGCCCATCTCACTGTGCGTGCGTTCATCGTATCTCACCACACTTTATCGTTACATTTTTAATGGGCAGATTGTTTTTGCTCAAAGCAATTTTTGCGAACTGTGGTACTTTTGAAGAACGCATCTACTCCGTTTAACAATTACTGTTTATATACAAAGACAGTTCTGTTTGTATATTTTAGTGATAGCTGATATTGTTTGATCGTTTTTAATGCATCTACTCTAAATTACATGATGAATTGAATCATTTTTACATTTTGGTTCACAAAGTAATACAATGTTTTTATTTATTTATAGTATTGAATTAGCTTTGTAGTAGCAGCCCAAAGTATGATTTTTTTTATTACCGTGCAATATGATACTTCATGTGTTATTTTATGGTCTGGACGATACATACCTGAGCAAAGAGTGTAGTAATATCCGTCCTGTAAACAGTCATACTTATTTCTTGGTGTCACATTGCATTCCGATATATTATTTGCAGCAATGTCGCACTGAACACTCAACGTGGGCACTGGTAGTGGAGTGTTGTAACGTGTGGACGATATTTCATATCCACATTCCAATTCACGGCAGGCAACGTAGCCCATGTAGGAAGTGCTTCCGCATACTGCTCCCCATTCTCCATTGTTAAATATCTCCACGCGACCTTGACATTCCATTTCACGGTCAACCAGATGAATCATATCATCTAAATAAACACACACATATTTATTTGTCATCTCATTATAATCAATTGCATATAAAACAAATAGGAGTAGACAAGGATCTCATTGTATCTATCCATAAAATGTGTTTGCTATAACGAAGATTACTCCATTAGCCCACAACACAAGGCAAATTATATTTACGTTCATCATTACTTGACCGACTTCGTCCCCCAACAAGACTTCACTCTCTATGTAGCACACCTCATGTAGCACATCGGAATTGTGAAATCTAAGATAACGTAAACATGCGTTACCTTAAAGGTGAAGTGGTTTTCATAATTAGAGGGTACAACACAACGAGAGGTGAGACAAGATGTGTTCCCTTCACCTACCCACACGAACCCACTGCTTGCCCCCTGCCAGTTGAACTTACTCGTTGATCCAGTTATGATCAGCGATTGGTTTCCGTTCCCGGATGCTGTTGGAAACAACAAGTTGAAGGATTACATTTTACACCATGCAATCCCAACGTAACTAAACAGAAAAGGTTTCACAGCCAAGATTCATAATTCATAATTTTATTTTGGGTTAGGCCACGCAATTATCTGACCAAATCTATGTGGTTAAGCCCCTCCACTACCCGACAAAGTCAAACACATCAATTGCCACATGGTGTACACGCGTCTAACACACCAACTACAATTTGTTCAGCTCAACAGTAAATAGAAGAACAACTCTACCTACTAGAGGAGTCTATTAGGAAAGTCCTCACTTAACCCATGGTGTTCATTTTTGCTATAACGTGGTTCTTACATTCAGGAACACTTTTCGCACAACGCCGAACGTGCCCCGTTATAATGTAGAATGTGTACCGTTATAATAGGGAACGTGCCTGTTATAACGTGAAATGTGCACCGCTATAATGTGGAACACGCCCGTCATGACGTAGAATGTGTACCGTGATAATTCGGAACGTTCCCATTATAACGTGGAATGTGCACCGTTATTACGCAGTTTCTGAGTGGTTGATAACGAACTACTTTCTTGAGCTGCACGGCTGAGCGTTGAAGTCAAATAGCACGCGGAATGATACAGTAACGCAGTGACAGCATACCCTCAGTTAACTGTATCGCCATCTCAGTGTGTGCGAAGTACGTCGTATCTCGCCAAACGTCATTGTCATTGATTTATTAATGGGAGGAAATTGTTTTCGCTGAACACGGCACTTTTCTGGAACGCGTCTACCGCGTTGAACGAGGAATACAGGACACGGGAATATTTTTTTAAAACTACACCCCTAAACTTTAAAGTGGTATGACCTGCATTGATATATTCCGCAACCCTCCCCCCGCCGTGAAAAGCATAACAATGGGGGGGGGGGGGGATTGAGCCTGAAACCAGATGAGACTGATTTGAGTTGCAACAACCTCGTGGAGAGAAGCGTGGCCACCTCTCAAGAAAACGTTGATATTTGGGCCAAAGACAGGCATAGGTAGTTATATTTCGTGCAGGGTATGATTGCAAAATATTTTACCGTTCACGGGGGAATTGTTTTGAGTGATCATCGTGAAGTCAATGATAATGCAAGCCGTTCTCGCTTCAAGAGCATTCTTTTACGAGAATTCGCCAGAACGAGCAATTCCAATTAATGTAACAAGCGGAAACCGATCTATCAAATGCCTCCTTTGGCGGCAGGGGGCGCACCACGGCCCTCAACCACAGCCCGCAGGTGTTGTATTTGCTTCGCAGTTGTGCTGGGCTGCGTGAAATGCGTGTTTGGGGTGGGTCCGGTGAGGGGTGGGTGGCAGGTGGGGGCCTTGTGGTCGAACCGTAATGGGTGGGTGGCCCAACGGTTAGCGCGTGACACTCCAAGCCCAGTCCAACCGAATTCGATTCCCGCTCACGGTCAACACCAATGACGATTATCTGAACCTGTCCTAGAGCTCTCCCAGGGCCCACGTAAATGAGTACTTGCAAAGGTGTGTAAACATCGCCACTCGTGAGACAAAGGCGTCCAGGCGTGGTGCTGGCTCGTGTGCCGTGCCGGCTTTCATCGGTGCTCGCGAACAGCGCTTGACCCAACAGTCTATTAAGGCTACGCAGGGGATCTTTGTCTCAGGGGGTTAAGAGAGAGCGCGAAAGGTCTGTGTGAGTGGAGAGACAGGAGGTGATGTCATAGGCTATATACGGGATCTTGCACTGTGGTTCTTCATGTGCCGTGTGACATTTGATGTGTTATGACATTATTTTAAAACTATACAGTAATTTGTATTTCTCTTGTTGAAAACGTTGTTCAATGGTGGACAATGTTAGAATTGAAAGGTAACTCTGCTTTTAACGTGGGAGTGAGTCAATGGGAAAACGATAATTTAACGAGTTTTTGCTTACTGAGCAAATTTCGCTTAACATATCTCGCTCGTTTAGCGAGACACGCTTGTGCATTTGGCAGTGTTGTTTATGGCAGCGCAGTACGATCCAGTAAATTACTTTGGTGTTGTGTAGCGAAAGTATTATAGTCCTGATGCAGATTCAAGATAAGTATTGTTATCACTATGCAGATATGCGGATTCTGTGAAAATATATCAAATGCATTACTATAGGATATTATGTTGGTGTGATTTAAGGAAGTGGTCGTGATGCTAAATATCGTGGAAGGAAGAGGACGATGTCACTATATGGATATCTTGATTGTTTTGTAGGAATAGAGGGATATTGGAGTTGATGAAAAATAAAATAATCGGCTTTGCCCGTTCCGTTGAGAATAAAGGTGTCAAGCCCGAGCTCTGAAACTTTTGCTGAAAGTGTGGCTTACAGAGGAGAACGGTATGTGAGGAACTCACACTCCTGGAATAATGATAAAGCTGCAGTTTATCGGTCAAATATTGAGGCACCCTGGATAATAGTGGGTATATTAACCAACTTATATACACCATCTGCTTTACAGTGAAGCTTGCAGAACCTGTGACATTCGAAAAAAAGTAGGTCATTGTGTGCTGGAGTCGTCATCCAAATTTGACAAATGACCCATTCATTATGCAATCGGGAAACGCATGGCACCATCACTACCGGCTGTAAAACTATTGCATGCTACGTGAAGCATAGCACCTTCGCGAATACACTGTGCTATGAGAATGGAGAGATACCAAGTATACTTTTCATTTGAAAAGCCACCATTTATTTTAGTAACATGTCCTGCCCAAGTGCAACTTACTTTCCTTGACGGTCAATATTATGTTATTAATTAGTGTACGTTCTATAAACTTTGTGGCCCTCTTCCTGTCTGTCAGGTTAATTCCAAGCATGCGCCATCAAAACAATATCATGAGCAACGATGGAGAGCTTATCACAGAACTAAACTGTGTGATAAACAAGTGGAAATAAAACACTGAAACGTTGTATAACCCCGCAGTTACAATTAGCACGGCCGGACGTTCAACATACATACAAGAAGCGAGAGGAGATTACAATTAAAGATCGGTGACAAGTTGAGGGTAACCCGATTTAATGTTAATATAAAGCATCGATTAAACAAAAAACTATAAACACAACAAAGCAGAATGTGTCAATGGAAAGCGGCAGACATTATTTGGGTAATGGCAGATACAATTAGGAAATATTTGATAGATTGGGGTAAGGAAATGTAGGCTAAATGTGTACTTCAAATTGATAAAATAAAAAACAAATCATTGCTCACCTTCACAAATGATGGCAGCTGTCTGTGAAAGGTTGCAATTGTTAGTTCCGTATACAAGGTTATCATATATTCTGTTGCCAGGTGAGGATAGGTTATCTGGGAAGATGGTTCCCTGTCCGAGTCCAAATGCCGACACGTTACTACCATAAGCAAGGCTCCAGCCACAGCCCAGCAGACGGCAAATGCCGTCTGCGATGTCTCTGTTCACAGTGGAGCTGCAGAGCTCTCCCCACACGCCATTTTTGTAGACTTCCATGCGGCCCTCACAGCGGTTGGCACCTCCAACCAGACGGAGCCCTGCAGCTGCAGATCAAAATGAAAGTAACTGTGAAACGTGAGCATTACACATCCCACAAGGACGCATCCACGCACACAGTACGAATCTAAATCTATTGCAGCCCATAAGCCCATAAGCCCATAAGCCAGGATCCAAATGTTGGCCATTCTGTGATTTTCAATATTCTGCTATTAAAACTGAAACTCTTTACTACGCATTATTCCACTTTAGGCTGCATTCTAACTGGGCTAATTTTAACTCTTTTGGGCAGAGATTTTTTCTAATTTCATCAAACACAGCCTGGAATCCCTTGTGGATGCGTTAATGGCTCCAGTTAGGACGCAGAAATCTCCACCTCAGGCTTTGCACTTACAATTAACGTGCGCAAATAGCTAATGGCAACACGGAAGAAATACGATAAAAAAATAGGCCGTATCCTTTCCTGCAATAATACCGAAGGTGTTAAAATATTAAAACACCAAATAGACACATATTACAAGGTATCATTACGTCTGCATTAACCACACATCGCGATTGTGGTATAATATGCATTATCAAAGCATATTTGTTTGCATGTTAAACCACAAGTATATGGTTATTCCACATATGCATGATGTCTGATTAGGGTAAAACATGGTTCTATACGTAACATGTAGTGGAGAAAATGTTTTTCCCCTAGGTCTAAGTGGGGCCGTGAGCCACCGCTGTGAACAATGAACACCAGTGAATTCCTTTACTTTGTTTCGGTTAAAATATATTTTGTAAGGCACAGTACCTGAACATGAAACGTAGCTCTTTGTTGGGTCCCAGTATGCACCATTACAGTACTGGTTTTGCCGTGACAGCGTGCACTGGGACATTGATTTCTCTAATCCCGTGCATGAGGCGGACCACGCGGTATTATACCCTTCCACATAGTAATAATTGTAAAAAATTGATTGGCCACAACCCAACTCCTGGCACACAGCATAGCTAATGGATGGGTAATAGAAGCATACGCTCTCCCATGTGCCATTCTGAAGTATCTCCACCCGCCCCTGGCAGCTGTACTGGCTGTCGACCAGACGCAGGGCCGCATCTGTGAAGACAAACAACACGATCACGCGTTGTGATTTACAATTAAACAATTTGGAGTTCATGCGAAAAGAAATTAAACCTACACATCTAAATTACATCCACGTCCAAATGAACAGTTGTGTCAACGAGATTGGGAAACAATGCATGGTACTCAATAAGCTATAGCAACCAAATGTCACATATCATCACCATCATTCATGATCAATCCTACATGTGTACGTAGTACATCATATCTCTCCAACCTTTATCGTTACATTATTTGTGGGGAATTTGTTTTCGCTTAACGTGGCACTTTTTAGGAAAGCCTCTACTACCGTGTTAAGTGATCTGCTATTATACACAATAATGATACAATCGGGAAATGCATGGCAACAGCACTCCCTCCTGAAAAATAACTGCAGACTACGTGAACAGCCACCAAAAGGCCTTCTTATAGCATTGCTATAATTCATGATACCATGATGCCACGATCCATCTCACTCCCACACATCAACTGATTGAATCGCTTTGTCTTTGCAATGGTCATCCTCTCGGGAATGCTTATTTCTTCAGCTGCCATTCTATAGCCAGTCTTGTCCATTGGCCATAACCCCATTCTAACCATAATGCAAGCCCATTGGCTTTCTTTGACAATCAATATGATGTATCTAATTTGTGTTAATTGCTCTGATCTATGTGTTCCTCTTCTTGGTTCTTTCGGTAAAGTCACCAAGAAGATGAATTCCCTGCAGTCACGAAAGCTTTAAATCGAAATTTATGTGTTCCTCATTGTTCAGTGAAATTCCAAACATCAAATAGAAGCAAATGTATTTGTCCAGCGCCATATCTCAGAGGCGATGTCACGAGGCCGAGGCCTGTGGCGATGCTTGAGTAGAGAGGCAGCCGGTGACTTGATCCGAGTCCCGAACGCTACGCGAAACAACGATGTTTTAAATGTTTATTGTTTTTTTATTTACATTTCATAAGATGGCATGAGATCGAAGGTCATCAGGCAGAGCATTATAGACTGATGGAGAGGCGACTCAGAATGCTCCGCTGGCCATTATGGCTCTGGTCGGTGGAATCACGAGCAATGATTCGCTGGATAATTGCAGACGTTTGATCGGAATTGTGAACCGTGAGCTGTTCAGAGAGACAGTCGAATGTTCTGCAGAGCCTGGTAAGTTATGGATGCAGCCTTGTACCTAAATACATTTCAGAATCGGCAGCCAATGAAGCCACATGAGGAGTCTATGGCTAGGCTGTTTGGACTGTGTAGCTCTTTTTAGATGTGACCTGGCTACAAGTGATAACTCAATGAAGTGGATTATCATGTGGCAACTTATCGCAGCCAAATACTCGATATGCATGTTTTCTAAATGTGGAGAGAAAAATTGGAGGACCCGGAGAAAAATCCACGTGACCACGGGGAGAACATGCAAACTCCAAATATATAGGCATCAGCCTTGGGATCGAACCGATGACCTCCTGCATACCAGGCGAGGGAGCTAACATCTCGCCACCGTAGCACGTTATCCAGTATGGATCTAACATAATGGAGCACCCAGATGTGGTAGATGCAGTCACGGCAGATGTTTGTAACACGGCGGGTTTAAATTGAGATGCTTGTCAAGCATTACCCCGATCATATTTACAGTCAGAAAAGGGTAGCGGAGCCATCGGCAAAAATTGACTTGCACATTGCCTTCAATTTGGCGATTGTCTCCAATTTTGCTTTAGTTCAACCGCATGTCGTTGTTGCACAAACTATGTTGATAGTGCACCTGTGCACTGATTGAAGTCAATATTGACAGTCGATGTCGTACGAGGCTCTAATGTCACAAAGTGTTGTGTCATTGGCGCAATACGTTAAAATGTTTTCACTTTCATGCTTTTTTTCTTTTTTAGAAGGTTTTTTGCTTAACGCAAAGCATGACCACTACATCGCAAGTTTGGCGGGTGACGGACTACTCACTACAATGCGAGGAGTCGAACTGCTCGCTAACAGCACCTTCCCTACGTGCGTGGATTCTGTAGCGTGTTCCCAATTGTGATTGTCCTCAACAAAGTTATGGTTGTTCCAGTGTCAGACAGGCAGGAAGCAGTCCGTCCGTAGGCTGCATTGAAACAACACGGTTTGGCCCGGGGTGACCCGGCCAACCCCTGTAGTCAATGCGGCTGGTTTTCTGTTGGGTATTTATCTACTATATTTACCCAAGAATGTCAGTGTGTAACGCGTGTGACGTCACTCCACATCGACCAGCCCTCCTCATTAATAATCATGAACTGGTTACGTCCTCCACATGGACCCGCCCTTCATTAATAATCATGAGCGGGTGACGTCATTCCCCATCGTACAACCCCCCTCATTAATAATCATGAACAGGTGACGTCCTCCAAATGGACACCCCCCCTCCATTAATAATTCGCGGGTGACATCACTCCACAAGGAGGGCGAGGTGCCTCCTCAAAAGGACGTCAGGATGAACAAGGGATTATAAACTTTTAATGGAATAGGTCTGTGTCACCGCGGCCTTACACATTGCACACAAATGGATGCAATGAATATCACGTCGCGGTCTGCTTTTCGCTTGCAAGTTTCAGATTTTACTGCAATGCACCCGTACTTGGACGGGCAAAAGGATAGTATAACTAATAGTTGCACAACTTTCTGAGTTTCATTTATGTTGATCATCTTTATGAGGGTTATGCCCCTGTGTTAAGGGCAAACAGACAGACGGACCTGATGCATGAATACGTTTTAATCTTATTTGAAGAGCATTAAAAAGCAGTGCAGTATTATAATACAAATGAATGTTTTCATTTAAAAAAAATATATCAACAGAACTATAATATTTGATACGGGGATTAACTGTTGTTTCTCTTAAATTTAGTTGATTAACAATCAGAGAACTGATGATCAAATTAGAGTGTGAAATACTTACTCGATGAATTGGTTATAATCCATGGATAAGCAGTCGTTGCAGGTGCTGAAGAAGCAAACACGAATGTTAATTTACTAGAATTTTACGTTTTATTATAAATGGTAATGATCGAATTCGCTTTATCAATGGTTAAAACACACAGAAAAGTGTTAAATCATATCTATAACCAACAATGCGATTACTGAGTGAATATAATTACATTGGTCTGTAAACATATTATTTAAAATATGGAAAAATGCGTGTATGTTTAAATACAACTTGGAGAGAATAAACATTTTAACAAATTCGAGATTTGAAGCTTTCGTGACTGCAAGGATTCATATTCTTAGGTTTTTTCGGTAAAGTCACGTAGGTAAACAAATAACTCACATGTTTGAATCGTGACTGTTGTCACTGGAGTTGTGGAAGCTGAAAACCGTCAGATCTGCTATTAGTTTATGTAGTAAAGTTGATGTATAAAGATGCATTTAAAAAATCATAGTTTCTGAGCACAATATCCAGATGGGCCCAGAATGCCAAGGAGCCAGCAATAAACATCGTCATACTATTACTCTGAGCATGTTGAACAATACCACCAGATATAATGAACTAATGAACCCTGCCACCCAACGAGAGATGTCAATTCTCAGACTGTCCGAGTGAAACTCGAAGTGACAAACCTTGTCTACTCGAAGATTATTGTCTTTCAGAAGGTCGCTCCAGAAGGCAGCCGAGGTCACAAAACAGAATCGAGTGAATCCTCACGTAGTGCATTATCGCTGATGGACTACTCACTATAATGCGAGTCTAGCACGTGACAGGCTGCTCAGGACAACGCGAGTCGAGCACGTCACAGACCACTCGCGACAACCCGAGTCTAGCAAGTGACGGACTACTCGTTGCAACGCGAGTCGAGCACGTGACGGTGTACTCAGTACACGGCGAGTCTAGCACGTGACGTATTACTAGCGAGTCTAATGCAGGACGGACTACTCGATATAACGTAAGTCTAGTGCAACCATTGTGGTTGTGTTACTAAAAATTGGTGCATATATTCGCACTACAATATATTTAGTGGTGATTAAACCTCGTGAATCTTTCTGGGTTACGGTTGGCTTAAGATAAATGGGAAGTATGCTAGGCCACGCCCTTCATCAACCTCTCAGAATAGGCAGGCACCTGACTCAATTGCCAGAGTCACGTGACCACTGCAGGATCATTTTGAAGAGAGGGAGATGTTTATCGGAGGGCCAATCGTGACACCAGCACGTCGATATTACAGGTCCGTTGGCGTACCTGTGAGCTGCCAGCCGGACAAAGAAACATCTAATTTTGGACCCTCGTCCAGAAAGTCATTGGGTGCACGTAGCCAGTGTTTGGAGCGATAGCGAGTCGTGTCACAGTTGACAAGGAGGAGGATCACGCAACTTTTATTTTATTATTTATGAATTACCGCCCTCTGTCCTCGATCACGACCAGGAGAGATCGAGACACAGTGGGCACATGTCACACTTTCACGTGACGGACTACTCGCTATAACGCGAATCTAGCACGTCACGGACTACTCGCTATAACGCGAGTGTAGCACGTGACGGACTACTTTTCTGAGCGGCCAGGGTCTTAGCAGCGTTGTTTTGTGATGCTAGAAGCTGGTAGTTTAGTGTCGTAGTATTGGTACTGTACCACTGATACACGTTGTGATACATGGCATGCCTTCCTCTTCCTCCGCAGGCTTTATTCTGGCATCTTTGCATGCGCATCGTCATCTCTCTCCCACATCTTTTTCACTCGCCATATCTCTCACACAATTTATGTTTAAATAAATGACTGTCACACATAGCATATTTATTAAAACATATAAACTCAACACGTAAAAAAGCATGTACAACAGTGGACTGTGATATAAAAACAATACAATTACGGTTTGGAATGGCACCCGGCACCTTCACTGTTATTCCCCAGGGGACAATGATTCCTGCTTAACGCGAATTTGCTTTAAGCAGCTATTTTTAGGAACGCGACCGCCGCGTTAAGCGAGGACTCGCAGCATGCGAGTGTGATTTTTTTGTTTTACTTAAGGAATGTTACGTTTAAAAACCAAGCTCGGTGTTAAGCACATTTACTAAAAGTGTACTCACTTGTTGATTCAGTTGTAGATGTTGTTATACTTAAATCTGCCGTAGCTGAAAAATAATGATCAAATAAATATGAATTGAATTTGTACATCTTATATCAAGGGCATAGGGGTTCTGAGATTCTTCCTCAATCACACTTATTTCTGGATATCTAAACATGATAATAATAAAATAATCACCGTTTAAGTTGCAATTATCATCCTCCACTTTGGTGACACAGCCCAGTGATAGTGCATTCGCCACTTATTGCAGAGGTTCACAATTTAACTCTGGCAGGCAGCCCTGGTTAATACTGCAAGTGCATTAACCATAAAATCTCTGCCATCTGCTTCTCAGCAGATGTTAAAGATACCGTAAAGTCGTTCAAAAAGAGAGGGCCATTGTGTGCCGGCGTCATGGTCACAATCTATCATATTTGAAATATAATGCCGCAAATGTCTCAATTGGGATTATACAGCAATCATCAAATCATACTGGACGACTAATTCCCGCTTGCAGGCCGGTGCTCTGCTACCTTGTCACATACATGGGCAGCTGCCAATGTGGGTTCCCTTGGAATATTTGAGTGAGACGCAATGGAAAAGCTCACTGAGCCTCAACACTCTTTGACGTCAATCATGCCAGTCGAGGCGATGTTGCTCTGTATAATCCTCTATTGAGTAATTTAGCAGGATATTTGAAAAATTTAGATGTTTTGGCCAATACCAGTTACATTGTAAATATACAGTGAGGGAAAAAAGAATTTGATCCCCTGCTCATTTTGTACGTTTGCCCACTGACACAGAAATGATCAGTCTATACTTTTAAATGTAGGTTTATTTGAACAGTGAGAGACAGAATAACAACAACAAAATCCAGAAAAACGCATGTCAAAAATGTTATAAATTGATTTGCATTTTAATGAGGGAAATACGTATTTGACCCCTCTGCAAAACATGACTTAGTACTTGGTGGCAAAACCCTTGTTGGCAATCACAGAGGTCAGACGTTTCTTGTAGTTGGCCACCAGGTTTGCATACATTTCAGGAGGGATTTTGTCCCACTCCTCTTTGCAGATCTTCTCCAAGTCATTAAGGTTTCGAGGCTGACGTTTGGCAACTCGAACCTTCAGCTCCCTCCACAGATTTTCTATGGGATTAAGGTCTGGAGACTGGCTAGGCCACTCCAGGACCTTAATGTTCTTCTTTTTGAGCCACTCCTTTGTTGCCTTAGCCGTGTGTATTGGGTCATTGTCATGCTGGAATACCCATCCATCGACCCATTTTCAATGCCCTGGCTGAGGGAAGGAAGTTCTTACCCAAGATTTGACGGTACATGGCCCCTTCCATCGTCCCTTTGATGCGGTGAACTTGTCCTGTCTGCTTAGCAGAAAAACACCCCCAAAGCATAATGTTTCCACCTCCATGTTTGACGGTGGGGACGGTGTTCTTGGGGTCATAGGCAGCATTCCTCCTCCTCCAAACACGGCGAGTTGAGTTGATGCCAAAGAGCTCCATTTTGGTCTCATCTGACCACAACACTTTCACCCAGTTGTTCTCTGAATCATTCAGATGTTCATTGGCAAACTTCAGACGGGCATGTATATGTGCTTTCTTGAGCAGGGGGACCTTGCGGGCGCTGCAGGATTTCAGTCCTTCACGGCGTAGTGTGTTACCAACTGTTTTCTTGGTGACTATGGTCCCGGCTGCCTTGAGATCATTGGCAAGATCCTCCCGTGTAGTTCTGGGCTGATTCCTCACCGTTCTCATGATCATTGCAACTCCACGAGGTGAGATCTTGCATGGAGCCCCCGGCCGAGGGAGATTGACAGTTCTTTTGTGTTTCTTCCATTTGCGAATAATCGCACCAACTGTTGTCACCTTCTCACCAAGCTGCTTGGCGATGGTCTTGTAGCCCATTACAGCCTTGGTGTAGGTATACAATATTGTCCCTGGCATCATTGGAGAGCTCTTTGGTCTTGGCCATGGTGGAGAGTTTGGAATCTGATTGATTGATTGATTCTGTGAACAGTATACAGGTGTAGGGCTTGAGTATAGCGCGCCACGCATCCCGCGCCTCTGTTGCCATGCAAGCAAGCACAGTACAGTGGGGTGATGTGAGGTAATGGTTGTTGTTGTGGCTTTAGGCGAAGTGGGTCGTTAAGGGTTGAAACAGGTGTCAGGGTAGCCGGGAGGACACAGGCCAGTGATTGGCTGTAAAGGTAATTGGGTATTAGCGGGCGTCGCTCCAGCGGCGAAAACAAGGCCACGTGACACGGGGGGGGGGCCAGGGGGTGAGCGATAAGCGGGGGGTAGAGATAATTAGGGAGATTTATTGGTGTGGGGATATAAGCCAGAGCGCAACGGAGAGAATGGAGTCCTGTACGAGTTGGCGTCGTGGATGGAGCTGCAGCAACGGTGCCCAGGGAGTCGCAGAGCAAGTGATAGTAGAGTAAAGCGTAGAGAGACAGTGTTAGTAGAGGAAAGCGTAGAGAGACAGTGTCAGTAGAGTAAAGCAACGGAGAGACAGTGGTAGCGAGAACGCAGTGAGCAGACAGGGTAGCCATGCATTGGAAGGATGCAGAGTAGGAGAAACTGTAGAGACGACAAGCGTAGCGATAGTGAGGTAGAGAGGCGCGGAGCGACGCGGAGCGGAGTGAGGGCACGTAGAGACGCAGAGCGATGGCGCAGCAGAGAGACGCGGAGCGGAGCGAGGCCGCGCCGAGACGCGGAGTGGTGGCGCGGCGAAGGTGGACTCTAAGAGGAAAATAAAGAGAAAGACAACCCTTGTACGAGTCCTACACAGGTAAAAAGCCGAGATTAGGAGCACTCCCTTTAAGAGTGTGCTCCTAATCTCAGCTCGTTACCTGTATAAAAGACACCTGGGAGCCAGAAATCTTTCTGATTGAGAGGGGGTCAAATACTTATTTCCCTCATTAAAATGCAAATCAATTTATAACATTTTTGACATGCGTTTTTCTGGATTACTTTGTTGTTATAATGTCTCTCACTGTTCAAATAAACCTACCATTAAAATTATAGACTGATCATTTCTTTGTCAGTGGGCAAGCGTACAAAATCAGCAGGGGATCAAATACTTCTTTCCCTCACTGTATATTTTAGCGGTGGAATGATAATAATGTATCCTGAAAGAATCTGATGAGCTATGAAGCTCGTTTTCACAGATCTCCAATAGGGGTGGATCAGCAAGTTACATGAATAACAAATAATAAAAGTTAAGCAAGTCGATATGAATGAATAAATGGATTCAAATAAAGGACAAAAGTATACAATTCACAATTACTGTACATACATTCTTGACAATCTGTCAACACCAAATGCAAGCTTGGGAACCAGAAGACCCTGAGGAAATTTTCTAATGCAACTAATATAACAATTTGAGACGTTATTATCTAATTCTGTAGAGAAAACCCCTCAATTGTTCAAGAGACACACGAAACAGTTCTTCAAGAGCCGCACGTGGCTTTGGAGCCGCAGGTTGCCGATCCCTGCTCTAAGGAGAGTTTGGAAAATATTGGCGAATGATTTTCACAAGGCTGGATGTTCTGACAACAGAGGTGGAGTTAACGGAGGAAAATTTAATTCCTGCTGCAAGGTCGGTAAATTCAGAAAGCTATGAAGCTGCAAATCAGGAATGGGATCCGCTTGTTGTGAGTAGTGAAAGATATGGCCAACAGAGGCAAAATGGGAATTCATGCCATTTTTGACTTTTTTCAGATCAGAGAGGCAATTACCAATAATCTAGAGTTTATGCAGTACTCCATGGTCAACCGTTTTAACATAAAGCTGCTCCGTAGATTTTCTGAAAAGGATGGAGGAGCAAGTAACGCGCGGGGTGACCATGCAGCGTAGTGAGTACGAATTTAAACATTTGGTTTGCTGTAGTTGTGGGCTATGGGGCCTGGAATAAACTAAGTAGTGACAAAGGCATATTTCGGGAGCGGAGCAAAGTGTCAGGTGGAAAAGAAACAACGTAGGGTGTCAGATATTCAAACCGCATCACGGCCGTGGTGTGCCCGGGTGTATTGATGAGGGAGCTATTTTCTCTTGGAGGTGAATTTCCGCTGCATCATTTTTGGATCGTCACAGAAAACCACCCGCCGCTGCCGTGGAAGTAGCCCTCCCGAATGCTGAAGACTACGGGGAGTCGGCAGCTAGAACACTCGCGGGGAAGAATGGAGGTGACCACCTGAGGGCTGTGAAGTTGTCCTAGGAACGTGTTATTTATTCTGTTTAAGAACTGGGGGAACACTTAATACGTACCCTGGATGGTTGCTCCGTAATTTTCTCCCGTCAGTGTTCGTATTTGAAGGAATCCGTGAAACCGGTATTGTCCAGTTGTTGTATGATTGTATTGTTTGTTGTTGCTGTTATGAAGGTGACTTGGATTGCTATAATTGCTAATGATATTTTCACTCCCCCGGAGAAGCAGAAAACTTGTCAACATTAAACAATTTAATAACGATTAATAATTTGAATTAAAAATAAACGCCATTATTTTACAGTATACTGGCAGTTATTCTTGTTGTACTCTGCACACAGTCATTGGGTGCGTTTAGTGACACAGGGGTCCCACCATAAACTGTTGGGTATTTACTACTCTATTCACCCAAGAATGTCGGTGTGTAACGCGCGTGACGTCACTCCACGTCGACCAGCCCCCCTCATTAATAACCATGAACAGGTTACATCCTCCACATGGACCCGCCATTCATTAATAATCATGAGCGGGTAACATAACTCCATGGAGAACCCCCCTTATTAATAATCATGAGCAGGTGACGTCACTCCACATCGAACAGCCCCCCTCATTAATAATCATGAACAGGTGACGTCCTCCAAATGGATACCACCCCGCCATTAATAATTCGCGGGTGACATCACTCCACAAGGGGGGCGAGGCACCTCCTCAAAAGGACGTCAGGATGAACAAGGGATTAAAACCTTTTAATGAAATAAGTCTGTGTCACCGCGGCTTTACAAATTGCACAGGAATGGATGCAATGAATATCACGTCACAGTCTGCTTTTCGCTTGCACGTTTCAGATTTATTGCAATACACCCGTACTTGGACGGGCAAAAGGCGAGGATAACTAATATTTGCACATCTTTCTGAGTTTCGTTTATGTTGATCATCTTTATGAGGGTTATGCCCCTGTGTTAAGGGCATACAGACAGACGGATGGGCAGACCTGATGCATGAATACGTTTCAACCTTATTTGAAGTACAATAAAAAGTAGTGCAATATAATACAAATGAATGTTTTCATTTGAAAAATATCAAAATAACTATAATATTTTACATGGGGATTAACTGTTGTTTCTCTTTAATTTAGTTGATTAACAATCATAGAAATAGAATGTAAAACACTTACTCGATGAATTGGTTATAATCCATGGGTAAGCAGTCGTTGCAGGTGCTGAAAAAGCAAACACGAATGTTAATAAAATAGAGTTTTACGTTTTATTAGAATTAGTGATTATCGAATTCTCTTTATTAATGGTTAAAACACGTACAGAAAAGTGTAAAAACATATCTATAACCAACAATACGATTACTGAGTGAATATAATTACATTGGTCTGTAAACATATTATTTAAAATATGGAAAAATGTGTATATGTTTAAATACAACTTGGAGAGAATCAACATTGTAACAAATAACTCACATGTTTGAATCGTGACCGTTGTCGCCGGAGTTGTGGAAGCTGTGAACAGTCAGATCTGCTATTAGTTTATGTTGTAAAGTTGATGTATAAAGATGCATTAAAAAAATCATAGTTTCTTAGCACAAGATCCAGATGGGCCCAGAATGCCAAGGAGCTAGCAATAAACATCGTCATACTATTACTCTGAAAATGTTGAACAATACCACCGGATCTAAGAACTAATGAACACTGCCACCCAACGAGAGATGTCTCAGACTGTCTGGGTAAAACTCGAAGTGACAAACCTTGTTTACTCGATGATTATTATATCTTTCAAAAGTTCGCCCCAGAAGGCAGCCGAGTCACCAAACAGAATAGAGTGAATCCTCACGTAGTGCATTATCGCTGACGGACTACTCACTATAATGCGAGTCTAGCACATGACAGGCTGCTCAGGATAACGCGGGTCTAGCACGTCACAGACCAGTCGCGACAACCCGAGACTAGCAAGTGACGGACTACTCGTTGCAACGCGAGTCGAGCACGTGACGGTGTACTCAGTACAAAGCGAATCTAGCACGTGACTGACTACTAGCGAGTCTAATGCAGCACAGACTACTCACTATAACGCAAGTCTAGTGCAACTATTGTGGTTGTGTTACTAATAATTGGTGTATATATTCGCACTACAATATAATTAGTGGTGATTCAACCTTGTGAATGTTGCTGGGTTACGGTTGGCTTAGGATAAATGGGGGATATGTTAGGCCACGCCCTTCATCAACCTCTCAGAATAGGCAGGCACCTGACTCAATTGCCAGAGTCACGTGACCACTGCAGGATGATTTTGAAGAGAGGGAGATGTTTATCGGGGGGCCAATCGTGACACCAGCACGTCGATATTACAGGTCCGTTGGCGTACCTGTGAGCTGCGAGCCGGACAAAGAAACATCTAATTTTGGACACTCGTCCAGAAAGTCATTGGGTGCACGTAGCCAGTGTTGGGAGTAATAGCGAGTCGTGTCACAGTTGACAAGGAGGAGGATCACGCAGCGGAACCAAAACAACTCAGAGTACTACCATAACTGTAATTTATCATTTATTAATGACCGCACTGTGTCTTGGATAACGATCACGACCAGGAGAGATCGAGACACAGTGGGCACGAGTCACACTAGCACGTGACGGACTACTCGCTACAACGCGAGTCGAGCACGTGACGGACTACTCGCTACAACGCGAGTGTAGCACGTGACGGACTACTTTTACTGGTAGGAACGAAGTGGACCAGACCACCAATAGATTAATGTGTCCGTCCGTCCGTCCGTGTATCAACATCGCCCCCTACTGCAAACACTTGGCATGACCCTGTCCGACAAGATGGCCGCCCGCTCCCCCTGCGATCTGTGAATTAAACAAGATGGCCATCGCTTCCGGCGCATCACGGCAAAACTTTAAACTTCGCTTCAAAATTACTTTACTGAAACGCAGCACGTTTTTAAAAAAAATACTTTACTGAAACGCAGCACGTTTTTTTTAACAGAGACAAGAAACATTTATTAATACAGAGACGAGATACATTTAATCGCCTTATTTGTGCACGAAAAGCACGGCGCGAGGCCTAGTGCGGCAGGCTTCGCGAGGCCTAGTGCGGCAGGCTTCGCGAGGCCTAGTGCAGAAGGTGTTGGTGGGTGGTGGTGGGGTGGTGGTGGTGGGGGGTGGTGTTGAGGGTGGTGTTGGGGGGTCTTTAAATCTCACAGCGTTTCTTGTCAAAACAAACACTTTTAATTAACGTTACACTAGAATACAGTAATTTTTTCTTTAGCTCCTCTATACCCGGTCGATATCCCTGTACCGGTACTAAGTATTATTCCTACCAGCCCACCCCGCAGGGTCCTGTTCTGAGCGGCGTTGGTGTTAGCAGCGTTGTTCTGTGATGCTGGAAGCTGGTAGTTTAGTGCCGTAGTATTGGTACTGTAGTACTCATACGCGCTGTGATACATGGCATGCCATCCTCTTCCTCCTCAGGCTTTGTTCTAGCATCTTTGCACGCGTATCGTCATATCTCTCTCCTTTTAACTCGCCATATCTCTCACACTTCATGTCACACATGGCATATTTAGGTAGTATATAAACGCAACAGGTACAACAACACTTAAAACAGTGGACTGTGAAACAAAAACAATACAATTACGGTTTGGAATGGCACCCCTTCCTTCGCCGGTATTCCTTAGTGGAAAATTACTCCTGCCTAACGCGAATTTGCTTTAAGCATAATACAGGTTTTTGGGTTAGATCGCGTTATTTACAAATGTGTCGTAACCCTCCACCACCCGACACGGCTAAACAGTAAAAAATGTGTCACGTTTCCAAAGGACAAATCGTTCACTACTTTAGCCCACCGGTGTGTTGAAGAGTGAATCAACATCATTTAAAATTTGAGTACGACGCTTCGCTGGTAATTACATCCAGCTTCATCGGGCAATTGCAGCAGCAGGGTGACGTCATCATTTAATTCATTCTGGTGCAGTGATTTGAGGCAGAGAGGGGGAGGGTATTGTAATTATATAATAGATTGGTAATAATTCAATTGTTATTCATTGATATTCTGTTTTCCTTATAAGGAATTGTATTTGTATTATATATTTTATTTAATAATACGCTTCCAGGCCGCACTAAGCCTGTAGCTGTCAGAGCGATTAAAGTTACTTGTATTTCTCTCAATTTCAATGGATTCTATAATTAGTCTTGGCCAGTAATAATTAGTTACACAACACTTCATCGTTATCAAAATCAATTGAGTGCCCTTGTTGAATAAGCATGCTCTGCCACTGCCGACAGTTGTGTTTGAGATAATTTAATATTTCTTTGGTGCTCTTTTAGTCTTATGATGTTACGTTCCGAATGTCCAATATAGTATCTGCCACAAACAATTAATCCGATATACACCTTCTGTTGATAAATTTAGGCAATTCGTCTTTAGTGCCAGATACCAGTTTTTTTTATTTTGTGTACTGTACCAAATCTTCTTTAATGTTTTGCTTTTGCAAAACACGGGCTGATGTGACTAGCCTTTTGCCCGTCCAAGGACGGGTAAAAGGCTAGTCACATCATCCTGGCAGCTGCCAATGTGGGTTTCCTTAGAATGTTTGAGTGAGATGCAATGGAAAGCCTCACTGAGCCCCAACACTTTCTGGCATCAATCATGCCAGTCGGGGCTATGTTGCTCTGTGTAATGCTCTATAGAGTAATTTAGCACGACATTTTAAAGAATTGAGATGTTTTAGCCAATACCAGTTACATTGTAAATATATATTTTAGTGGTGGAATTATAATCATTCATCCTGGAAGAATCTGATGAGCTATGAAGCTCTTTTTCACAGATGTTCAGTAGGGTTAACAAGTTACATTAATAACAATAGACAAAAACGATATAAGAGCAACATATAAAAAGTAAGAAAGTCGATATAAATGAATAAATGGATTTAAATAAAGGGCAAAAGTATACAATTAATAAATTATTGCTATTCTTTCAACACCAAATGCAACCCTGAGGAAATCCTCTAATGCAACAAAAATAACAATAGGAGAATTTTTTCTCGAATTCGGTTAAAAAACTCAATATTTCCAGAGCCGCAATGTACGTGGTGAATACGAGTCGGCGGTCCTTAATAAATAACGTCACGAAGCAGTCCTTGAAGAGCCGCATGTGGCTCTGGAGCAGTGGCGTCACTAGGGGGGTGCGGACCGCACCGGGTGACACCATCAGAGGGGGTGACACCAAAATGACTGTCTAACATTTTTGTGCAGTGTTTCAGCAGAAATGTATTATTTTTATGAAAAATATCCCTGTAGTTATAACATAAAAAAACATTTTTCGTAAGCCCAGCTTACATGTACTGTATCAATATACCTACAAGGCTAAAACTCTATGCTAATTAACTTTTTGAACCTTCTAATGCCCTCCGGTCAGAGCTGTCATTATTCCTAATTACAATGACGCTTTGAATCACGTGGTTTCGTCTGCACGCGCTACAAGCACGCGCTGTTGATTTCGTTGCTGCTGGTGTTTTTATAGTCGCTGATTTTGTCAAATATTCTGGTGTTTTAGCTACAATATTGTGGTAATTAGTATTTGTGAAACTATATCAATAACTTTTTTGAGAATGAAGTACCGTATTTTCCCGCATATAACCCGCGGGGTAAACCACTTTTTACAAACAAGACCCTGCGGGGTATATGGAGGTGCGGGCTATCCCAAAAATATTTTACACGTGTGACATGTCATAACTCGTTTAATTGTTTCATGGTAGGACGATCCACTATGCAACACTTACCTTTGACTAAAGCACTGTTGAATAAACCACTCACACTAAAATTGCACATTGAAATTGACTTACAGTATCCTGGAGTTTACAAATTGAGTTGCATTTGTGGTGATTGCTACATTGGAGAAACGAAACGTCATGTTTCTGATCGTGTCCGCGAGCACAAGTCAGATCTGAAACACGGCAGAACTGATTCTTCGGCCGTTGCCGATCATTGCTACAACTCGGTGGGCTCTCATGAAATTGTCTTTTCCGAGAACAAGGTTCTCTGCAAACTTCCCGGCTACCATCAAAGGTTTGTACACGAAGCCATACAAATATACAAACACAGACATAATTGCAACCGTGATGAGGGGTACAAACTTAGTAATCATTGCAAAGATGTTATCAACCACGCAAAAAAAAGACTTAATTACACTGTTTTGGACCATCTTATCTGACAGGCACTATCTTACTTTACTTTACCGAGTGTTAACATCCCCAGTGTTTAACAGTACTCTCTTCATTGTTCAGCCAGCATTGGTATAAACATGGGCATTTTCGTTCTTTTTCTATCATGTGTATCAGGCCTCCCCCTCCCCCTCTCTGTCCAATGCGTTGGCGTTGTGCAACAGCAACCGCTTCCACGCCGTCGTTCATTATTTGGCCCCGCCCCCCCTCCCCCTCCCGATGCCTTGTGCAACACCAACCGCGTCCACGCCGACGTGCATTCTTTTGGTCTCGCCCCCCCTCCCCCTCCCGATGCGTTGTGCAACACCAACCGCGTCCACGCCGACGTGCATTCTTTTGGCCCCGCCCCCCCTCCCGATGCGTTCCATTCATTGGTTACCACATTCTGATGAGCTCCCCCCTCTCCTCCCTCTCAACTTGCTTTTTAAGGGATTACATCTTGAATCATTGCCTCACTTCATGCAGCTAATCCGGCTGTGACGGTCCCACCTGATGACGGAGACTTGTGTTGCCTCCGAAACGTCGTGATTTTTGTTTTATTTTATTTTTTATTAATTTTGATGTTTTACCTACGTGACTTTTACCGAAAAAACCTAATAATATGTTATCACGTTTTAAATTATTCGAATTGTTTGTACAATGAAACGACAATGTTTTAAGTGGGCGCACTTTGTTTACCGGCGACGGGAGAGCTAGGGGGAGAGAGAGGTGGGGGTTGGGGGCGAGGCAATGGTGTACCATAGTGCCGCTATTGTCTGCGCAGTGCGAAATCTACCAGTGATAAAACTGTACTTATCTACCAGTTATGTGCTACTTATTTATTAGATATTTACTTTCGTTACTTATTTACTGTTATAAGTTTACTCGTTTCCGGTTAGTTTGTTTTCTTTGTGCATGTTATGATTTTAATGTTAACAATTGATAGTGAAATGTATTACAAATGTAAACTTCGTATTAATATGATGGAATTAAGCCGCGATAACGACGTTAAAAATATGAATGCATACGGGGTATATGGAGGTGTGGGCTATCTGAAATTTGTTTTACTCAAAACGCTATTTTTGCGGGGTATATGCGTCAGCGGGTTATATATATCGACCCACACACACAAACACAGCGACTCACACACATACATAGACAACTACACACATTGACCGAAACACACAAATCGACTTACACACACACAGACTCACACACATATACACAGACTGACACACACAATGCCCTATACACAAATACACATTGACTCGCACACACATCGACTTACAAACACGTAAACATCGACTTACACGCACACATGGACTCACACACACAAACAAATCGACTGACAGACACATCGACTGACACACACATAGACTCGCACACACACATGGACTTACGCACACACTTGGACTTACACATACACATCGACAAACACACACAAACATCGACGCACACACACACAAAGCGACCGTCGCTGACACGCAGATGGACTCACACGGACACAAAGACATAGGCACACACATAAAAAAAGCAAGTAAATTGTGAAAAATTAGTTGTCTGCACACAAACATAATTATTCGTATAAATGCAAGGTGATTATTTAAAAAATAGGTTTGAATGTACGTAAGTTTAGCGAAAGAAGAAAATGAAATCATATTTTCGTGCACACAAACAATATTATGTTAATATTTCCAAGGTTATGTAAATGAAAGGTTTTTATGTACGTGCATCTAGTAAAAGAAGCAAGAAAATGAAAAAATATATGATTGTACGCAAAAAAAAGTTATTTATTATTTGCAAAGTGATTCAATAAATAATAGGTTTCTATCAATGTGAGGTTAGCGAAAGAAGCAATAAAAAAAGTTGTCTGCACACAAACAAAAGTATTATATTTCAAAACCAATTGTTTTAATATCATTTTTCTATGTATGTGAGTTTAGCAAAAGAAGCAATACAATTGTACTTAACATTACCGTGGTGAGGCCTAGTCCCGTGCAGAACCTGCGGCCTCACCTTGATTGTGCAGTCGGCCGAGGTGGCTCCCTGGCAGGCTATGGGCTGGGCCACTCCCTCCACCCGCGCTATAATAATTACTATCGAAGCGCTATATAATATTAATGTAGGGACTCTATAGCAGTAACTGCACGCATTGGGGTGGGGGGGGGTACATGACATTTGGAAGAATTAACGCCAGCGTTTTGTGTGAAATGTCCTCCTCACCCCGACCGACTTGGTAAAAGCTGTCCCCCCCACCGAACGCGTGTAACTTGGTATGGTCGATCGCGTGCCATTTAATAAATAAATAAACGCTAACTGCACAAAATCGATAATTAAACTAATTAAACGTTGACGAATGTGAAAGAGGAATAGCGCTTGCTCACCGCGGAGCTTATTGCGTGGTACCTGGGTATTTTTTTTTACGTGAACCCCACCGTTGGAGAGCCAAGCACACGACCACACACAAACCGACACACAAACCCACAAACCCATACACAATGTTTTACTTTTACATATATATTGAGTACCAGCTCCCTGCGGCAGATCATAGCAGGAGCCCTCCTGGAGGAAGGGCGGGAGAGGCACCCAGGGAGCCCGGGCGAAGCAGGCTACTGCTCACAAGGACGGAGCAGCCAAGAGAGAGAATGTTGGCACAGGCGAGAACGCCGTGTGTTCGACACACACACATCGACCCATCGCTCCGGCTGGGGGAACCGAGGTTATTTCGGTACAAGGAACGCTGTACCGCATAAGCCGCTTACTCAACGGTTGGCAAGAAGACACGCATAACGTGCATATCAGGACTAATACTATTGTTCCAATAAGTAATTTTTGTGTTTCAAAAAGGGTTGCTATCCCAAGGTGGTGCGTTAAATATGACCTGATCGTGAAAATCATTGCTCTGTCCCTTGAGTTACATGACTACGGTCGTTTAGAAGTATTTTATCATTCGTTTTCGTTAATTGCATAACCTTACCAAGGAATGAATTGATCACACACTAAACATTTGTAATGACAGGGTGACACCGGCCAGCCTGTGGGGGTAATTACGGTTATAGCTGCATGACATAATGCCTTATTATGAAGCGGCGTATCTGGGGTAAAGGTCAAGGGCGGAGTCAGTTTTGAAGCTTCCTTGCCTTTTCAGTACTATTGGTAGCCGGGACGGCTATTTTTTCACCACGGGGGGGGAGGGGTTGGGGGGGGGTTATGTATTGACAGGTTGACACCTGCCGGCCTGTGGGAGCGGAGTCAGTCCAGAAGCTCCGGGAACCAACCCGAAGGTTCTGTAAAGGGGGCGTGGCCAGAGGTGGAGCTTGGCTGCGCCAGGCAGATATAAGGAGCACCGAACCAGCGGTTCGGGGCTGTTAGTGTGGGGTCTGGGTCCTGTTTGCATTGCTGCCATCGTCATCTCTTTGTCTTCAACCACGTGGCTGTTCTTCTGCAAGACCAGCTCCGTTGCCGCCACTACGCTCGTCAACCAGCCAGGGCAGTGCAGGATGGAGATGGGCTGCGTATTTGGACAGCCGAGGTGCAGCCGTGTTACGAAGTGTATCACCCTGTGTGCTCTTAATAAATAAGAAGCCTTATATTAGACGTGTGTCAGAAGTCGTTCACGACATCTGGTGGCAGAGTGTAACATTCTTTTTTTATTTTTTCTTATCAAAAGAAGAAGAATAGTGAGAAAATTTAAACAATGTCGAAGTATCAGAATAAGCGTAACCCACCTGTGACGTCTTTTGACGATGACGAGAATGAGACGCTGGACATCCTTACAGCCCCGGGACCTGCGCTCCCGGTTACCCAAGTTGCGGTGGGAGAAGTGGCAGCGCCAGAGATGGTGGGACCAGTGACAGCTTCTTGTATGGCACGTGGTGTCGGATCAGTTGGAGCTCCTGAGGGCGACGCTCGTGCAAATCGTGGAGCTCTTGACGGCGACCACGTTGGCGGGGCTGACTGCACGTACCGTACCGGGAGGAGACGGCCCACCGCCAAAGATTCAAGAACAGCCGGGAGCAGCTGCCATTACGCGCGTCTCGGAGACCACGCGGCCGTGGGCCGCCATTTCTGAGCCCGAGCGTGATTTGCTGGAAGTGGTGCCTGTTACTGTCGATGCCACAAGAGGATCAGAACGAACCCTCCGACTGCCCGCTGCGAGGGAATTTGTCGTGGCAGGTGGCGACTGGAGCGCTTTCACTTGGCGCTTCAAGGTGGCTTACTGGTCGGTGAATTGGACTGATGGGGAAGCGCTAAGAGCTCTGCCCATAGTGTTAGACGACGCACTCGCTGTTATCCAGGCCATACCCGCAGGGAAGAAGACGACACTTAAAGATGCATGCGCCGAGATGGCCGAAATATACGAACCACCTTCCGACACATGTAAGAAATTTTTGCAGCAGAGGCCAAGACGCCTCTCGCCTACCATGGCGCGTTGTTGGCATTGGGAGAGGCGGCGTACCCCACTGTAGACCCGAAGACCCTTGACTCTTTGGTGGTGGAAAGGATGTTGGGACTGGCGCATTAAATGGGGGTCGTCTTGCCGGTCATCGATGAGGATGAGCAGACGTCCCGATGGGCCACCTGATGTCTGTAGGCCCACGAGAACTTGCACCATTGGTCCCAGATGGCGGCCTGGATGGGCGACCGCGGCTGTGATGACGAACCAGTTGGGTGGTCGCCGCGAAACGTTGTGAATCAACCGACAGAGGACCTACCTTTCGACGGTGATGTGGCAGCTGCGGTCGTGACATGGAGTCGCAGACAGGGAAAGGTGCCACAGCGGTCGCGAAACTGGAGGCCGCGCGAGGAGGAGGATCATCTACAATGGAGGGCCGCACTTACCTGTTTCCACTGCGGCCAGCCGGGGCAATTCATGCGACAATGTCTGAGCCCGCGTCAAGCTCTGACAATGTCTCCGGCGCACCCAGCTCCATCGACGGCTGCATCCCAACCCCAAAGGGTGAGTCACAACACACCAAACACTCGGCCTGTGTTACAACCTCATGGATCTAGGCTTACGAAAGTCATCTCCACCCCACACCATACTCACGTTGACGCCGGGGGCAGGGATTGGTTACACAGGGATGGCCTAGCTTGGGGACAAAGTAGAAAAAGTTAGCGTGTCAGGTTATTGCAGCTGCTGTGGGGGCCTCAGCTGTGTCGGGTTATATTCAAGGAATTGAGGTGCTAGTGTTAGTTGATACGGGTGCTTTCGCCACCGTAAAATTTTGACCTGTTGCCGATCAGGGACGGGCTTGTTAGGCCAGTAGTGAACGCGTGTGTCGCAGCGAACGATGGTAGTATGGGGATTATAGGGCAAATAGAGGCCCACGTCGAGATTGGCGAGATTTCATTTGTCGGGCCAGTACTGATCTCGAGGACACTGGTGGTGCCCTGCCTTTTGGGCACGGATTTTTTTAAGCAAAATGCCCCTTAAGATCCTCATTGATCAGGGTTGTGTGCAGATGCCGTCGGGCTGCAGACTTCTTTTTTTGCAGTCCCCACACAAGAGTACAGTTGCTAATGTTATGGTCCAGGCTTTTGCCAAGGACATGGTGTATAATCCGCCGGGATCGGAGATGTTGGTTCGGCTGCGCTATTTGAAGCGCATACAGGCTGCGGATCCTCAATCAGGCATCTTGTTGACTCTGTCAAATACGGTGACTTGGACATTAGCGCTAGTTGGCGCACAGACAGTCGTCACCCTCAATCAGGAGCCGTTCTTGAAGGTGCAAAATGCAGGACCAGAGATGGGCTGTGGTTTGGGCAGGGACAGTATTGGCTTATGTGACAGCCGCGTTTCGTGAAGGTAATGGAATTGTGCGCAACGGGATTGTTGGTGCGGTGGATAAGAATGCTGCATTGGATGAGATTTGGCCAGAAGTATTGTGTCAAGGAAACCCACAGTTGTCTCTGGTGTGGCAGGGGAAATTATAATCGCTGCTATGCGAGTTTTCAGATGTGTTCAGTAAAAGGACTGGTTGTATGCGTGCATTGGGCGCGGGTTGTTGTACACCTCCAGCGGTGAAGCCCACTCCTGTTATAGCAAAGGTTGGGGGAGTGGAGCCCGACGAGGAGGTCGCTCCGGGGGATGGTGTTTTGCACCTTACGTGTACTGAATAGGGAGAATTGCAATTGGAAGATGGATCGTTTATGACCTTACGGTGTCAAGCGGAAGCTGGACAGATGGAATCCGCTCCCTCTGATGGCCTGCGACTGGTCCTAAGGGATGTTGTTTTGATGATGGAGGAGGATGGTCCCCGGCACCATGTCGTTGTGCCTGTTGCCCTTCGCGGCAAGCTGACTCGGGGAGGGGGGTGGGCATGGGAACACGTTGTTACACCTTGGGGTGCGGAGAACGTTGCTAATGTTGCAACGCAATTATTATTGGCCGGGGATGTCGAGCGACGTGCAAGACCTCATTCAGGGTTGTACGGAATGCGCACATAGGAAACCGCTGTTGTAAAAGTCACAGCCTCCATTGCAGTCTGTTTCGGTTTCGTGCATCAATGAGTTGGTCGCACTCGACATCTACTGGTCATTTCCTGCCACGCAGAGAGGGAACAAGTTCCTCTTGGTAGGAGTTGAATGTTTGTCATGTTGAATGTTTGTCACGATGGCCTGGCCGCTACCCGACCAGTCGGCAGCCTCTATTTCAGATGCGTTTTTGCATGGATATGTGTTGGACAAGTGTGCACCCGAGCAGCTTCTCACGGATCAGGGCAGAAATTTTTCCTCTAAGCTGCTATGAGAAGTTTGCGATGTGCTCGGCACTGATACGATTTGAAGTTCCCCGTACCATCCCCAGATGGACGGGATGGTAAAACGTCTGCTTCGAACTCTGACAACTATGCTTAGTCATGCTGTCAGAGCAGCATGTTCCGGCACCCACGCTTCCATTGGATTTTCGCCTTGTTTCCTTATGTACGAGAGGGAGAGTGAACCTCCTATGGAGATTCAATTGGGAGGATTGTCTGAAAAAAAGGGAAAATCTAAATTGCCTGCGCCCTTGTAAATCACCTTGAAATGTGTTTCGGTAGTTAGAGAAGCGGTGAAATTAAACACCGCCAAGGACCAGGCAGCCAACGAACAGAATTCGGGAAGGAGGGACCATACGTTACATTGGGCTGTGGGGGATTGGGCATGGTTGCATTGCCTGCAAGTGCCATTGGGAACGTCCCTCAAATTTTATCGCCCACGGCAGGGTCCTGTGGAAGTAGTGCATTTCAAACGGCCGCAGTGCGTGCGTATACGAGTTAGCCATCGCTGTTGGTTTGTTCATCCATCGCAGTTGAAGCCCTATATTCCTCATTGGCAAAACACCTCATCCCCAAATTGTGTATGACCAGTGTTTGGTATGTCCGACGAGCCGGGGGAAATGCAGAGGGACAGTGTGCATCAGGATGACTGTATTGTGCCACCCACAGCTTCTAAACCCCTAACCGGTGGGGCCCGAGGGGAACAAGGGGGTTGCATTGCGTGGTTTACAGAAGGTTTTTTTTTCTTTCCCTCTCTGTTCCTATTGTTGTTCTCCTGTCTTCCAAACTTTTTGTTTAAATTCCCCCCCTTTATTGCAGATCGCTCTGCGCTACTTAGCAAAACATTTTGTTATATTGTTCATGTTCTAGGGGTGCTTTTACAGGTAGGAACAATGTTCCACACTGCCCACCAGGGATTTTTAGTCTGTCTTTCGTGCATAAATAAATATATAATACAAACAGCTTTTTGATTGGTGGAGACCTACTGCCGGGTACGGAGAGGGGAGGGGCCAAAGGGAAGGGGGGTCAGGGGAGAGACCTAAGGATATGGGGGGGGGTCAAGGGAGGGGCCTAAGGGAGGGGGTTCAGCAGAGGGGCCTGAGGGAGGGGGGTAAGGGGAGGTGCCTAAGCAAGGGGGAGGGGCCGATAGTTAAGGGGGTTGAGGATGTCGTCGCTCTGAGTGTGAGAGTGTGTGTGAGTCTCAGAGTGTGTGTGTGTGAGTCTGAGAGTGTGAGATTAAGTGTATGTGTGTGTGAGAGTGAGTGTGTGTGTGTGAGTCTGAGAGTGTGAGAGTGAGTGTATGTGTGTGTGAGTCTGAGAGTGTGAGCGTGAGTGAGTGTGTGTGTGAGTCTCAGAGTGTGTGTGTGCGAGTCTGAGAGTGTGAGAGTGAGTGTATGTGTGTGTGAGTCTGAGAGTGTGAGATGTGAGTGTGTGTGTGAGTCTGAGAGTGTGAGTGGGGAGTGTGTGTGTGAGTCTGAGAGTGAGTGTGAGTGAGTGTGTGTTTGAGTCTGAGAGTTTGTGTGTGAGTGTGTGAGATGTGAGTGTGTGTGTGAGTCTGAGAGTGTGAGAGGTGAGTGTGTGTGTGAGTCTGAGAGTGTGAGAGGTGAGTGTGTGTGTGAGTCTGAGAGTGTGAGAGTGAGTGTATGTGTGTGTAAGTCTGAGAGTGTGTGTGCGAGTCTGAAAGTGTGAGGGTGTGTGTGTGAGGCTGAGAGTGTGAGAGTGAGTGTGTGTGTGTGAGGCTGAGAGTGTGAGAGTGAGTGTGTGTGTGTGTAAGTCTGAGAGTGTGAGAATGAGTGTGTGTGAGAGTCTGAGAGTGTCAGAGTGGGTGTATGTGTGTGAGTCTGAGAGTGTGAGAGTGTGTGTGTGTGAGTCTGTAGTTTGAGAGTGAGTGTATGTGTGTGAGTCTGAGAGTGTGAGAGTGAGCGTGTGTGTGAGTCTGAGAGGGTGAGTGTGTGTTTGTGAGTCTGAGAGTGTGAGAGTGAGTGTATGTGTGTGTGAGTCTAAGAGTGTGAGAGTGAGTGTGTGTGAGTCTGAGAGAGAGTGTGTGTGTGTGAGTCTGAGAGTGTGAGAGGTGAGTGTGTGTGGGAGTCTGATAGTGTGAGATTGAGTGTATGTGTGTGAGTCTGAGAGTGTGAGAGTTAGCATGTGTGTGAGTATGAGAGTGTGTGTGTGTGTGTGAGTCTGAGAGTGAGTGTATGTGTGTGTGAGTCTGAGAGTGTGAGTGTGAGAGTGTGTGTGTGAGTCTAAGAGTGTGAGAGTGAGCATGTGTGTGAGTCTAAGAGTGTGAAAGTGAGTGTGTGTGTGAGTCTGAGAGTGTGAGCATGAGTGTGTGTGTGAGTGTGAGAGTGAGTGTATGTGTGTGTGAGTCTGAGAGTGTGAGTGTGAGAGTGTGTGTGTGAGTCTAAGAGTGTGAGAGTGAGTGTATGTGTGTGAGTCTGAGAGTGTGAGGGTGAGCATGTGTGTGAGTCTAAGAGTGTGAAAGTGAGTGTGTGTGTGTGTGAGTCTGAGAGTGTGAGCATGAGTGTGTGTGTGTGAGTGTGAGAGTGAGTGTATGTGTGTGTGAGTCTGAGAGTGTGAGGGGTGAGGGTGTGTGTGAGTCTGAGAGTGTGAGAGTGAGTGTGTGTGAGTGAGAGTGTGGGCCTAAGTGTGTGTCTGAGAGTGTGAGAGTGAGTGTGTGTGTGTGAGTCTGAGAGTGTGTGTATGTGAGTCTGAGAGTGTGTGTGTGAGTTTGAAAGTGTGAGAGTGTGTGTGTGTATGTGAGAGTGAGTGTGTGTGTGTGAGGCTGAGAGTGTGAGAGTGAGTGTGTGTGTGAGTCTGAGAGTGTGAGAATGAGTGTATGTGTGTGTGAGAGTCTGAGAGTGTCAGAGTGAGTGTATGTGTGTGAGTCTGAAAGTGTGTGTGTGACAGTCTGAGAGTGTCAGAGTGAGTGTATGTGTGTGAGTCTGAGAGTGTGAGAGTGAGTGTGTGTGTGAGTCTGAGAGTGTGTGTGTGTGAGTCTGAGAGTGTGAAAGTGTGTGTGTGTGAGTCTGAGAGTGAGTGTATTTGTGTGTGAGTCTGAGAGTGTGAGATGTGAGTGTGTGTGTGAGTCTGAGAGTGTGAGAGGTGAGTGTGGGTGTGAGTCTGAGAGTGTGAGAGTGAGTGTGTGTGTGTGAGTCTGAGAGTGTGAGAGTGAGTGTATGTGTGTGTGAGTCTGAGAGTGTGAGAGTGAGTGTGTGTGAGTCTGAGAGTGTGAGCGTAAGTGTATGTGTGTGTGTGAGTCTGAGAGTGTGAGTGTGAGTGTGTGTGTATGAGTCTGAGATTGTGAGAGTGAGTGTATGTGTGTATGAGTCTGAGAGTGTGAGATGTGTGTGTGTGAGTCTGAGAGTGTAAGAGGTGAGTGTGTGTGTGAGTCTGAGAGTGTGAGAGTGAGTGTGTGTGTGAGTGTGAAAGTGTGTGTGTGTGTGTGAGTCTGAGAGTGAGTGCATGTGTGTGTGAGTCTGAGAGTGTGAGAGTGAGTGTGTGTGTGAGTCTGAGAGCCGTAAGGCGCTGCAAGGATGGGTGGTGGTCACGGGTTGCTGAGGAGATGGAGTCTGCCTCAGTGGCCTGCGATCACAAATCACTATTTATCTCCATCAAAAAAGTAACCTGCAGCACCACACCTATTACCATCATTAGGGGAAAAAACGGTGATCCAATCTCCGACCCCCAGGAACAGGTTTGCAGATTTGCTGAGCATTTCTGTGAGGTCTTGGGGGAGGGAAAATCTCTCAGCCAGGAAAACATCATGGCACAAAGTGGGAATAACCCTGCTGAGGCTGCCGTGCCTCAAATATTGGAAGAAGTCACCCTCTGTGAGTGGCTGGCTGAGGTGCCATCTGTTGAGGAAGTACTTAAGGCGATCCGGAGTCTGAGACCAGGAAAGGCACCGGGCAGAGATGATCTCCCAAGCGAAATGCTGAGGGAGGGTGGCGTTTGTGCACAGACTGCCCTATATGACATCATAACAATAGTCTGGACCGCTGGACGGGTACCGCAGGATTGGAAGGATGCCCTGGTGATCCCCCTATTTAAGAAGGGGGACCGCACAGACTGTAACAACTACAGGGGCATCTCACTCCTCAGTGTGCCGGGAAAGGTCCTAGCAAGGATTATTCAACATCGCCTTGCTAGGCACGCTGAGGAGAGGCTTGCGGAACCCCAATGTGGTTTCAGGAAAGGGCGATCCTGCACAGATGCCATATTTTCTGTCCGTCTGCTACAGCAGAGGTGTAGGGAATTCCAACAAGACCTACATCTCTGCTTTATTGACCTGGTCAAGGCCTATGATACCATCAATAGGCCTGGGCTCTGGGTTGTTCTTCATGCTTTTGGAGTCCCTGACCCTCTGCTCACGATCATTAAGGACCTTCATGATGGTGAGCGGGCCCGGGTAAAACTACGTGGCCGGGAGTCGGAGCCTTTCCCTGTACACCTTGGGGTGCGACAAGGATGTCCTCTGGCTCCCACATTATTTAACATCTATTTCGACTGCGTAGTTCGTGAAGCCTTCAATAGCTGTACCGGGGGAATTTCCATTTGGTACAAATATAATGGGAGGCTGATCGACGCCCGGGTGCGATCAAGGGATGGCTCCCTATTGGTCAACCACGTTATGTATGCCGATGATTTGGTAATAGCTGCTCATTCAGAAGAGGAGTTGGAGACGCTGCTGCTGAGACTGGAGCATGCCACTAAAATATGGGGCCTTACCATCAGCCCCACCAAAACTAAGCATCTGCCTGGGTATTTTGTACCATCGGACACTCCACCCCCACAACTCCCAATCGGTGATGGGGAAGTTGTGGAGAGAGTGGAGAGTTTCCCATACCTGGGCAGTGTGCTTATGACCGGCTCCAGTTTAACAGCATAGGTCTAACTCCGAATCAGTCGAGCGGCGATATCTTTTCATCGGTTGCGTAACGCTGTGTGGAAGCTACCTGGTCTGTCGCTCCGCACAAAGCTTCAGGTCTTCTCGGCCACGGTCATTCCCTCCCTTCTCTACGCTTGCGAAACGTGGACCCCCCTAATGGATCATCTTCGCCGGTTGGAAAGATTTAGGCTGACCTGCCTACGATCCATCCTGGGTTTAACCAGGCTGGATTGTGTGAGGAGCTCACAAATCCTTGAAAGATCTGGGCAAAGTCCCATCGGTGAGCTCCTCCGGCAAGCGAGGCTGCATTGGCTGGGTCATGTAGCCCGCATGCCCAGCCACCGCATGCCTAAACAGCTTTTGTTCGGCCGGATCGAGGGGGCTAAACGGGCGCGGCAAGGGCTAGAGAAGAGATGGAGTGATGTGGTACAGGAGGACGTGGAGCTGAGTGGACTTGCCGATGACTGGTACCAGCGGTGTCAAGATCGGCCTCAGTGGAGGAGGCTTGTGAAGGACGCTACTGGGCAGTTGGAGGCAGTCGCCCTCCAACAACAACGGAGGGCGGAGGAGCGATGCTCACAACAACGAGCGGAGCGTCGGGTGGCTAAAGCACAGCAAGTTGGTACAGTAGGGGGCAAAGGTGGTGCATCAGCCAGTCATCTCGGTCATCTCGGTCAGTCGACCCGTGGCACCTGCTGGGTCTGCCTCGTGACCTCCTGCCAGCGGGCTTTCGACACTTCACGTGGCCTCAAGGTGCACTTGGCCTGGCACAAGCGTCGTGGTGACGTCACCACAACTTAGTGGCGAATGGCGGTTGTTGTTGTTGTGAGTCTGAGAGAGTGAGTGTGTGTGTGCGAGTCTGAGATGTGAGTGTGTGTGTGTGTGAGTCTGAGAGTGAGTGTGTGTGTGTCTGAGAGTGTGAAAGTCAGTGTGTGTGTGAGTCTGAGAGTGTGAGAGTGTGTGTGTGTGAGTCTGAGAGTGTGAGAGTGAGTGTATGTGTGTGTGAGTGAGTGTATGTGTGTGAGTCTGAGAGTGTGAGAGTCAGTGTGTGTGTGTGAGAGTATTAGAGTGTGATGGTGAGTGTATGTGTGTGTGAGTCTGAGAGTCTGAGAGTGTGAGATGGAGTGTATGTGTGTGTGAGTCTGAGAGTGTGACATTGAGTGTGTGTGTGTGAGTCTGAGAGTGTGAGAGTGAGTGTGTGTGTGCGAGTCTGAGAGTATGAGAGTGTGTGTGCGAGTCTGAGAGTATGAGAGTGTGTGTGCGAGTCTGAGAGTGTGAGAGTGGGTGTGTGTATGCGTCTGAGAGAGTGAGTGTGTGTGTGCGAACCCATGTCCTTGACACCAGGACCTACCATGGAGCTGATCTGCCCTCTGACCATCGACTAGTCATCAGTAAGATGCGCCTGCCATTCTTCCACTCCGGTGGTGGGTGTACACCCAGGACCCCATTCCAACCTAAAGTGGCCTGGTCACAGTTAGCTGATGAAAGTTGCAAGCAAGAATTTCATCATCGCTTGCAGCTGGGGTTGGCATCGTCCCCCACTCCTCCTGATGTCGAGGGTAAATGGGCGAGATTTAGGACTGTGACTCATGCAGCGGCAATGGCTGCTTTGGGTACGCGGTCCAGAACTCCCCAGAAACCCTGGCTGACAGAGGAGGTGTTCAGGTTAGTTGAGAAAAAGCGACAGGCCCACTCTCATCGGCTACAGCATCCCACGTCAGAGAATGAGGAGGTTTACCGCAGCCTTCGCTCGGAGATTCGGAAAGCCGTAAGGCGCTGCAAGGATGGGTGGTGGTCGCGGGTTGCTGAGGAGATTGAGTCTGCCTCAGTGACCCGCGATCACAAATCACTATTTAATTCCATCAAAAAAGTAACCTGCAGCGCCACACCTATTACCATCATTAGGGGAAAAACGGTGATCCAATCTCCGACCCCAGGAACAGGTTTGCAGATTTGCTGAGCATTTCTGTGAGGTCCTGGGGGAGGGGAAATCCCTAAGCCAGGAAAACATCATGGCAAAAAATGGGGATAATCCTGCTGAGGCTGCAGTGCCTCAAATATTGGAAGTGAGTGGCTGGCTGAGGTGCCATCTGTTGAGGAAGTACTGAATGCCATCCAGAGTCTGAGATTAGGAAAGGCACCGGGCAGAGATGATCTTCCAAGCGAAATGCTCAGGGAGGGTGGCGTTTGTGCACAGACTGCCCTACATGACATCATAACAGTCTGGACCACTAGACAGGTTCCGCAGGATTGGAAGGATGCCCAGGTGGTCCCCCTCTTTAAGAAGGGGGACCACACAGACTGTAACAACTGCAGGGGCATCTCACTCCTCAGTGTGCCGGGAAAGGTCCTGGCAAGGATTATTCAACATCGCCTTGCCAGGCACGCTGAGGAGAGGCTTGCGGAGCCCCAATGCGGTTTCAGGAAAGGACGGTCCTGTACGGATGCCATATTTTCTGTCCGTCTACTACAGCAGAGATGTAGGGAATTCCAACAAGACCTACATCTCTGCTTTATTGACCTGGTCAAGGCCTATGATACCATCAGTAGGCGTGGGCTCTGGGTTGTTCTTCGTGCTTTCGGAGTCCCTGACCCTCTGCTCACGATCATTAAGGACCTTCATGATGGTGGGCGGGCCCGGGTAAAACTACGTGGCCGGGAGTCAGAGCCATTCCCTGTACACCTTGGGGTGCGGCAGGCATGTCCTCTGGCTCCCACATTATTTAACATCTATTTTGACCGCGTAGTTCGTGAAGCCTTCAATAGCTGTACCGGGGGAATTTCCATTTGGTACAGATATAATGGGAGGCTGATCGACGCCCGGGTGCGATCAAGGGATGGCTCCCTATTGGTCAACCACGTTATGTATGCCGATGATTTGGTAATAGCTGCTAATTCAGAAGAGGAGGTGGAGACACTGCTGCTGAGACTGGAGCGTCGTGGTGATGTCACCGCAACTTAGTGGCGAATGGCGGTTGTTGTGTGTGTGTGAGTCTGAGAGTGTGAGAGTGAGTGTGTGTGTGTGAGAGTATTAGAGTGTGAGGGTGAGTGTGTGTGTGAGTCTGAGAGTGTGAGCGTGAGTGTATGTGTGTGTGAGTCTGAGAGTGTGAGAGGGAGTGTATGTGTGTGTGAGTCTGAGAGTGTGAGCGTGAGTGTATGTGTGTGTGAGTCTGAGAGTCTGAGAGTGTGAGAGGGAGTGTATGTGTGTGTGAGTCTGAGAGTGTGACATTGAGTGTGTGTGTGTGTGAGTCTGAGAGTGTGAGAGTGAGTGTGTGTGTGCGAGTCTGAGAGTATGAGAGTGTCTGTGCGAGTCTGAGAGTATGAGAGTGTGTGTGCGAGTCTGAGAGTGTAAGAGTGAGTGTGTGTGTGTGAGTCTGAGAGTGTGAGAGGGAGTGTATGTGTGTGTGAGTCTGAGAGTGTGACATTGAGTGTGTGTGAGTCTGAGAGTGTGAGCGTGATTGTATGTGTGTGTGAGTCTGAGAGTCTGAGAGTGTGAGAGGGAGTGTATGTGTGTGAGAGTCTGAGAGTGTGAGCGTGAGTGTATGTGTGTGTGAGTCTGAGAGTCTGAGAGTGTGAGAGGGAGTGTATGTGTGTGTGAGTCTGAGAGTGTGACATTGAGTGTGTGTGTGTGTGAGTCTGAGAGTGTGAGAGTGAGTGTGTGTGTGCGAGTCTGAGAGTATGAGAGTGTGTGTGCGAGTCTGAGAGTATGAGAGTGTGTGTGCGAGTCTGAGAGTGTGAGATTTGAGTGTGAGTGTGTGTGCGTGAGTCTGAGAGTGTAAGAGTGAGTGTGTGTGTGTGAGTCTGAGAGTATGAGAGTGTGTGTGCGAGTCTGAGAGTATGAGAGTGTGTGTGCGAGTCTGAGAGTGTGAGATGTGAGTGTATGTGTGAGTGTGAGAGGGAGTGTGTGTGCGTGAGTCTGAGAGTGTAAGAGTGAGTGTGTGTGTGTGAGTCTGAGAGTGTGAGAGTGTGTGTGAGTGTGAATCTGAGAGTGTGAGAGTGTGTGTGAGTGTGAATCTGAGAGTGTGTGTGTGTGAGTCTGAGAGTATGAGAGTGTGTGTGTGAGTCTGAAAGTGTGTGTGTGTGAGTCTGAGAGTGTGAGAGTGAGTGTGTGTGTGTGAGTCTGAGAGTGTGAGAGTGAGTGTGTGTGTGAGTGTGAGAGTGAGTGTGTGTGTGTGAGTCTGAGAGTGTGAGAGTGAGTGTATGTGTGTGTGAGTCTGAGAGTGTGATAGTCAGTTTGTATGAGTCTGAGAGTTTGCGAGTGAGTGTATGTGAGTCTGAGAGTGTGAGATGTGAGTGTGTGCGTGAGTCTGAGAGTGAGCGTGTGTGTGTGTGTGAGAGTGTGTGTGTGTGTGAGTCTCAGAATGTGAGAGTGAGTGTATGTGTCTGTGAGTCTTAGTTACCTAGATTGTTATACAGGTAGGAACAACAGGTTCCACACTGCCCACCAGGGATTTTGTCTGTCTGTCTGTCGTGCATATCCGGAATTCCGCCCACCCATGCACCTCCCCACCGAACACCAAGCTACGCCGCGATTGGTTGACGATGTCGGGGAGGGTGGGGGGAAGGGTCAACATGCCCACTCATCCAACTGCCCCCCCCCCCGATCGCCGTGCTGTCCAACCTAGTTCCTACCTGCCCACTCCGAAGGAGCGTGTTATGCTTCCTTGCATTTTCAGTATTATTGGTAGCCGGGACGGCTATTTTTTCACCACGGGGGGGGAGGGGTTGGGGGGGGGTTTATGTATTGACAGGGTGACACCTGCCGGCCTGTGGGAGCGGAGTCAGTCGAGAAGCTCCGGGAACCAACCCGAAGGTTTCGACAGACCTGTTCTTCCCCTGAGGACGGCTGCTTGCGTTGTGGCCGAAACGTCGTGAGAATTATTTTATTATGTTTTATTTTTATTATTTTATTATTTCCCTTCTACGCGACTTTACCGAAAGAACCAAGAAGATAATTCATTGATGTCTACTTTTGCCTTTGGTCACATGTTTCTTTATCATTGTTCGTATGACTATTATCATATTATTTTTAAATGACTTTTCCTATCGACTGTATATGTACTCACTACTCTGAGGAATTAGCCGATTGTTCTGAGTGGTTCCTTCCTAGGTTCATACGTAATAATATTAATTATAAGAATTATATCCTGCGATGAGATCTGAATTCTGAGACCTGACAAAAATACACTTAAACATAATCAATAAAAATTAAAGCGAGAATAACTGTATTATCACGATTGATAATACACCCCTAGACAACGAAGCTGAGCCTAACTTGCACAATTACATAAATTAGCATAATTTTATGAAATTACACATGTTTTATAAAAAAAATATCAATTTTCAAGACAATACATACAACATTCTTCTCCTCGGCCTTCTCTGGCTACGCCTTCACTCCTCTCAAACAACAAATACGATATGCCTCAGCTTGGATAATTTTTAACCTACTTCACGATTCCCACACTTCTACCGGACTTTTGACTAGCTCCCTGTCTACTATCACGGTCTGTTTACATTTCTCTAAATCTATAAATCCCTTCATGGGCTCGACCCACCACCCCATCCTGTTTCCATCATCTCGTACTAGTCTGTCCCATCCCGTCCTCTACGTTCCCAATCTCAACAGTCCCTCACTGTGCCTCCATCATCACCCTGCGCCGAGTCTCTCACTCGTGCTCCCTTCTCGCTGCCCTTCACTTCAAATAACTTCCACTGCAGCACACAGAGCAAACATCTTCAACTTGCTTCCATTCCTCCCTGACAATAACCCCCATCTAGCCCAGCATCATCATCATCCTGCTACTCCCTGCCCCTGCTTCCCAGCTATAACCATGCCTACCCCAACCCCTATAACTACCTCTTCCCTTATCACGCTGTTAAGTGAGAAACACGATGAATGCGATTAACCCGGCAACCGAACATTGATAATCGATATCCCGGTCTCCAGAGAAATAAGAACACAAGCCAAACCAATGGCCCTGTTCAGGGCCAAACAACGCGCCAGATAAGCCCTGAGATGAGAATCCTCTAGCCGGACATTGAGGGAATCAACCTGGCTAAGCGTGAGAACACATTATATTGATGTCCTGACGCTCCAAGAAACCCACGTCTTGGATGCCCTATATGCCCATCACTACCACATCCATGCACCATCGCAGAGTTCTACGCCTTCCCACGAACGGAAAAAAGCGACCTCCAACATCAGCAGCAAGATAGGGGAGCTGCACATAACCAACATGTACAACGCCCCTCATTCAAAATGGCTTAAGCCAGCAATCCCAAGTTTACCAATCCCATCCCTATAGTATGGTGACTTTAACAGCCGACGTACTATGTGGGGCTATGCAGTAGATCCGGCCGACGGCAAATACCTCACCTACTGGATGTCCGCTGAAAATATGCACCAATCAACTTTCCATTCTAGCAATGCGACTACAACCCGGACCTCACCATCTTTTCCAAATATCAAAGTGGGAGCACACTTCACGCATCCTGCAAAATATTCTGAAGCTTCCCCAAAAGTAAGCGGAAAGGCTACCAACATAAGTAAAACTTTCTAGAAAAATAAATAAATGTGACTGGAACAGTTCATCTGATATAATAAGCAGTGCATGGTAAAATGCAGCGTATTTCAGTAAATCCAAGTGCATCAGTCTATCATAAAATCAGTGTGGTAATCACGTTTAGGAAGTTCGATATGCAAGTGCCAACTTGAGGAAGAGTCAAACATTTCCCCGACTATCCTGATACATACAGTAAAACTCACGTGTGCTTATGCACTTGCAATGTAGGTGTCAGTCAACACCATGGACACCCTTGCAAACAAGATATTCCATATCGATGGGACCCTTTTTGTCAGTATCAAGATAATGAAAACATTATAATAGGTTTTACTGTTTCCAGCAAGAATACAGGAGGTATTAAGATGTTCAAACACCAAAACTATATCTATAATAAGGCATCAAGTCTGCATTAACCACACAATTATTGTGGTAAAACATACAAACAAACGTGTTTTGATAATAATGTATGCATTTTACCTAAAACTAATTGACCTACACCACTGTTACACCAGGGAACAATACCACAATTCTAACAGCACAGAGACAATGCAAATATCAAAGAATCAATAGCTTGGGTCAAGCAATTATATCCATGGAACCTATTTCAAGAGATATCTAGGATGAATATTTAAAGTAAAATTATACTGGAAAGGCTTTCACCTAATTATCCATTAGAGGTTTATTTGTATTTCCCATTGATAGGAAGTGTAAAATATGTGTTAGGCGGAACGACAGCCATTGGAATGAGGTGCACTGTCTATATGTTTATTGTGTTACTTATGTTCTCCACAACAACACTGACAATAATATTGTATTGCAAGTCAGGCTTGTAATTGTCCCAGAGAACAAGAACTGCTGACAAGAACAAGTGAAATGAGGCAGTGCCGCTTACATACAATTGTAGTCGTCGTCATTTGTGTTTGACCTGGAAATGGAAAAGTATTCATGTTGAGCAAACAAAGGCATCACAGTTCAATGCAATTACAAACATTTGTTTCAACATAAAATCGCAATGTGATCCACAAAACATAAAACAAAAATAAATAATCATGCACGTCTTAAGAATAAATATCATATAATAAAATACCTGTCTGAGCTATCACTAAAATCCACAGCAGAAGATCCGGAGAGAGCCAAATCCCTGCCATCTCCGCCACTCCCGTTGTTCTTTATCACTGAGCAGTGTGGTGAACAATGTTTAAAGTAACTAACACGACCGGTTAGAACACTTCCTCATTTCATAAGTGAACTGACCATGGTCTGGGGTATGAATGTAATGTCAGCAGCTTAACTATGCACACCTCTTTAGTTAGGGCACGCAATGGAACGTTCACAATATTTACTTTATGAAACGACAGGGTGGAGGGGGGAAAAACCACATCACATTTCACGAAAGCCAGGCTCAAAATCTCCACATCAGTTGGTGGCAAATGCTTGAGAGAAGAATAAATATTTTACACAGCCAAAAAAACCAGCCCCTCGACCGATGGTTATATATCTGTGGATGACGACGTCTCAAATAAAATATTCCCGCTGCTGTAGTACATCATTCTGAGATGCAGATGCATTGAGCTTTCGTATAGATTGCATTGGATTTAGAATCAAGACAGAAAGGGCTACCACCCCATCATGGCTGCTGCGGTTTGTCTTGAACCAGGGTGCTTTGCCGCTCAGAGTGCGCTTAGCTCGTGGAACGTACATAATTGAGAGAAATAGATGGGAAAAAGTTGCCATCCGTGAGGTCAGAATCAGATTCTTTATCCTGGAGAGATCCGTTGAGCTATGAAGCTCTTTTCACAGATATTCAGTAAGGTGGGCCAGAAAGTCACAACAACAAACACTACAAAAACTATCGGACTGCAAAGTTTAAGATAAGTAAGCCAAAAAAAAGTATGCAAGTTGAAATTGCTTAAGTGCACCAATTCCCAAGCTTGGGCCAGGCGAAAAAACAACAGCAAAGAGAATCCCAGATCACAGCAAGCTACGCTTGCTTTACTGCTGATTCTCCCAGTGGATTTCATTTGGCCATATATGACAAGAGGCCAACTGGGTAAAAACGGCGCAGAAGGCGCAGAGGCGGACAACGCCACCAATGAGGTGCACCCTGGAAGCTACGCTTGGCTGAGCATCACATGGATTCGATGCACAGTAGAACGACGTCTGATGATGTTGGCCAACTTCAGCAGCAGGCCGTGATGTCACACAGTGCCATAGGCAGAGCGATTCATCATTACTGTGCCGGATTTTTGTTAACGATGGAAATCTCAACTAGTTGTGTCATTCTTTGGTTCTTTCGGTAAAGTCACGTATAAAGATAAAATAATAAATTAAATAATAGCATACGACGTTTCGATTGCAACACAAGCAATCATCATCAGGAATAATGAAATAGCGACACAAAATCTAACCAGAAAACAACAGACAGACATATAAGCAGACATATCACCAAGATACACAGAAAGAGAAACACAGGTACAGAGAGGGGTGATCGTCTCTGTGGGGTGGCCTTAAATAGACAGAGGGGGGCGGGGGCAGAGAGAGGGAGGGGTTAGAGAAAAAAATTACATGTCAATGAGTACGAAGAGACGCATAGTAAAGTAAGAGAGAGGGAGAAAGAACACACTAAATTAAATAACCTAGCAAAATATCGAAATGTTATGTAAAACTACACAGAGAGTCTGTCAACACACAACGCATAGCCTGGTTGATTACGTATTTTATTTTATCTTTATACGTGACATTGCCGAAAGAACCAAAGAATAATTCCTGCAATCATGAAAGCTCTAAAATTTAGTTGTGTCATTTCTTTATTTGTTTTTTCATTTTAAACTTTGCTTGGCAGTAGGGTTTTCAATGGCTTGGTAGTAGCTGTACAGTATTTATGATTTGGTCCTTATATATAATAAATGTACGGTGTTATGGGATGAAATTAGCATGAATCACGCTATATAAAGTATTGCTATTAAGGGTCGCTCTCTTTGTGTGGACGTACGTGCGAATGCAGATTCTGCAGCTCATGTATATCATCACGGGTCCTGTGAATGGCAAAGCTCCATTACTTCCACCAAGGTGTAGGGTTATTACGGGAGAAAAGGCGGACGGGAAACACAGGGTGTCTTCACCCACACACACGGGTGTCTGCACCGACGTCCGCATCCGTTAACCACTGGGGGGCCATGGGGGCTCTGTGATCCCCCATAACCCCGCCCCTCCGAGGGGATCCCTATAAAAGGCGGGGAGCCAGAGAGCTCGGGGTCGAGTTGAACAAGAAGCTGACCAGTGAAGTCCGAAGACCGGCAGATTAGGCCCTGGGACTCCCCTGTCTCGCTGCCCTTGTCAGGGCCGAGCTGGGTAAGCCAGCAGCGCGGCCCAAGAGCTTCCGGACCTCTGCTCTTGTAAGAGCAAGGCTGGCTTAGCTGGGTGCCGGGATCTGTGCTTACTAGGGCCAGATCAGACAGCCTCCTGTAGCCTATTAGAGGAGGACTGGGAACAGGACAGGGGACTTAGTACTAGGGGTGGTTTCCAAGCTATTACCCCTTCAACTATTGTGTCTGTCCCTGAGTTAATAAAAAGAGTGTGCCTCAAATCCGTCGTCGTCTCCCTGAACTCACTACATCTGGCGTCAGGAGTGGTCCAAAAGCATGGATACGAGACGGACGACTCGTGCCCAAGACCCCGGAGAGGACGACGACGAGGGAGAGGCAGTGCAAGACATCGCCGCCGACGTACCTGCACAACCGCTGCCAGCTCCAACACCTGCGGGACAGTCGGAGAGGGTCGGGACGTCGGCTGATGAGTTGGCGTTAGCCCACTCCCGACTGGCGGAGCTCCTATATGCAGCGGCCGCCATGCTGGAGCAGATAACTCGCCTGGGGCCGGGGGGAGCGGCGCGGCGGGAAGACGGACAGCGCCCGCCAGAAACTCCCGCCTTTGCGATGGGCAGGAGGCCCCAGCTCGTCACGCGGGCGGCAGGGCCCAACCAGCGAGCGCCACGTCATCGGCGGGTCGCAGTGGCTGCCTATCAGCGGTCGCCAGGTCATCACCAGCGGACGACAGCACCGACCAAGCTGGAACCAGCGCGTCACCGACGGCGCGACCTCCATTAGGGTCCGCCATTGCTCCTCATACTCTCCATGGACACGGTACGAGTGCTGGGAGAGTATCGGAGACGGAGCCGACATTTCAGCAACGCCTGCCGGCCCTGCAGGTGTTCGTATCGAGCGGGGGCAATTGGGGTGGGTTCCAGCGCCGGTTCCTCGCCCACCAAGAAATGGCTGGGTGGACGGACAACGAGGCGCTGTGTGCTCTTCCGGCGATGCTGGATGGCGACGCCCTTGGCACCCTCACCGCTGCACCCAAGTCGGCATGCTCCATGCTTCAGTCGGCGCTGCAGGTGCTGGCCACGGTTTATGGGCCGCCTTCCGATTGTCGCCAGCTTTTCTACGAGCGGCAGAAGGGCGACAAGGAGTCACTACTTGCGTACCGCACGGCCCTGCTGTCGTTGGCGAAGATGGCCTTCCCGCGCATGGACGAGGAGGGGATCGATGCGATGGTGGCCGAGAAAATTTTGCTGCTGGCCGACGACTTGAAATTCGTCATCCTAGCACAGGATGATGCGGACATGTCGTCATTACGGGCTGTGAGGCACATTCATGCCAATCTGATTTCCCAGCGGAGGAAGGCTAACAAGGCAGCTGCGGGACACACCGTGGCGGCGACCACCTCCGAATCTGAGGGGGGCTTCGCTGCGGGCCGTTCTGCGGGATGGCGGTCTGGCGGGCGACCGGCTCGGGACGTACCGAGCCACCGAGAGCAGCCCAAGTCTTCTGGAGTGCTCGTCGTGTGCTACAACTGTGGCCTTCGGGGCCATGTGGCGTCGGGATGCCGGGCTCCTCGACAGCGCGGAGCGAGAACTGGGGCTGAGGACAGCCCTCTTCAAAAGCCTCCACAACATCCTCCGGCAAGTCGTGGCACCCCACATGTTCTGCCTGCACGCACACCCACTTCCCTCTCACATGGTCCGACACACGATTCTCGGGGTTCGGGTGCTGGTGTGTCGGGTCGCGGCTTGATGGGGAGGGCGCTCCAACCAATGGTCCGAGTTGGCTCACCGCGTTGTGGCTGCGTCGGCGGGGTCGTCCGTTGTCACGGGGCACATTGATGGGGTGGAGGTACGGGTACTCATCGACACGGGAGCTTTGGCGACTATCATTTCCGATTTGATTTATAATATCCTGCCCGTTCAGAGTCGCCCGTTGCTCCCCGTCGACATACCGTGTTACTCTGCAAACGGGGGCTCGTTAGGTATCATCGGCCAAATTCGAGCGCAAATTTCTATCGGGGACATTAAACTATCTGGCCCGGTGTTGGTCTCCTCCTCGCTGGCAATTCTGTGCCTGTTGGGGACAGACTTTTTGGCCAAATTGCCTATCAAAATTTTGATTGACCATGGATGCATCGAGCTTCTATCGGGCTGACGTATAACGTTCCTGCCTTTCACCCCTGCCTTGCGTACTGCCTGTGCAACGGTACAGGCGCTCGTTGCTCGAACGGTGCGCGTACCCCCGGGAGCACAGATGCTTGTGCCCCTAAGGTTGCGTCGACCATTCGCTAAAGGTGTCTCAGACCGGGGCATTATGCTGGAGCCGTCTAGGGCCGGGGTGAATGGGCCAGATTTGGTGACGGCCCAGACTATTGTTAAAGGGGATGAGGACCCGTTTATCGCGGTCCTCAATGTCGGGACATGGACGGCGGTGGTTTCACAGGGAACCGTGTTCACACATGCGATTCCGGTACCTGCAGAAATGCCGATTATTGGCCAGGTGGCCACCGATTCTCAGTTGCGACTGCCCTCGGACATTGACGAGGGTTGGCTGGAGGCGCTGTGTGCTGAGTCACCTGACCTGTCCAACTCACAACGTACTAAATTGCGCACCCTTTTGCGAGAATTTTCCGACGTTTTCAGCAAACACAAATACGACATCGGATGTACCAATTTGCTGCGCCACCATATTGATACCGGTGACAACGCTCCTATCCGCTAAAATCCTTTTCGGTTAAGTCCCGCCGAAAAGGATCATGTCAAATTGGCTGTAGATGACATGTTGGCTTCTGACATCATTTCTCCATCGACCAGCCCTTGGGGTGCACCCATAGTATTGGTTAAAAAGCACGACGGGTCCCTAAGGTTCTGCGTTGATTTCCGGCGGTTAAATAAGATCTTGGTGGCCGATGCTTACCCGCTTCCTCGAATGGACGAATCTCTGGATGCCCTTGCAGGATCACGATTCTTCTCCACCTTGGATTTGCTCTCAGGGTTTTGGCAACTTCCCTTGGACGACGAATCAAAGCCCAAAACGGCTTTCTGAACGCCGCACGGCCTCTTCAAATTCCATCAGTTACCTATGGGGCTCCACTCCGCTCCCGCAACGTTCCAGCGCCTGATGGAATTGGTTCTCGCTGGCTTGCAATGGGAGGTGTGTTTGATTTACCTAGACGACGTTATCGTATTCAGTAAGACGTATCTGTAAGATATTTGGGTCACATCGTCGGCCGGTCAGGTATCTCAACCGATCCCGCCAAAACGCGTTGTGTCAGCTCCTGGCCAACTCCCACCTCGGTGGGAGAGATTAGAAGCTTCATCAGTTTTGCTTCATATTACCGCCGGTTTGTCGCGGAGTTCGCTTCCATCGCTAAGCCATTACATGCCTTAACGGCCAAGGGGGTGAAATTTCATTGGGGGCCGGAGGAGGAGGCCGCTTTTAACTCTCTTCGTGATGCCCTGGTGGGGGCCCCGCCGTTGAGTTACCCCGATTTTTCTCTACCCTTCGTGCTCGACACGGACGCGAGCAACACCGGGATTGGGGGCGTGCTTTCCCAAGTTGTGGGTGCGTGGAGCACGTTGTGGCTTATGGTAGTAGAGTATTGTCTCCGGCCGAGCAGCGATACTGCGTCACCCGCCGTGAACTGTTGGCTATTGTTTTCTTTATTCAACAGTACCGGCCATATCTGTACGGCCGGCATTTCACCGTCCGTACAGATCATGCGGCATTGCAGTATGCCCTGCGTATTCACCAGCCATCGGGGCAGTTGTCCCGATGGCTGGAGATCATTCAGGATTTCGATTTCGAAACTACTTATAGCAAGGGGATTCGCCACACCAATGCCGATGCCCTGTCACGCCTGCCGGTCGCTTCTGATTGCACTTGTTTCTTGGGCTCGGGGTGTTGCGAATCGGCGAGCGACGGCCACGATCGGGTCCTTGCGGCCGCCGTTGAGGCTCCTTCGGACGTTGACCCTATTGCTGTGGGAGGGAAGGATTCCCTACTGGGCTTGTCATGTGTGGAGTGGGGGCGCCTCCAAATGGAGGATATTTCCCTCCTGGCGCTACGGCGCCGCGCGGAAGGATCTGTTCAGGGGAAGTTGGGCATTGACTCATGGGGGTTGTGTCAGGGCCTCATGCATTGGGACAGAACGATCCGCCGCCACAGGCTGGTGGTGCCTTCCGCGTTGAGGGGTAGGGCTGTATGGGCCGCTCATGAGCGGCTCCTGCACCTGGGCACCCTCAAAACCCTTGCCATGCTCCAGCTTAATTTATTTTGGCCGGGCATGGCAAGGGATGTGGACGATCTGTTGCAGTCTTGTACCCAGTGTGCTCAACGGAAGCCGCCAGCGAGGGGAGCCAGCCCACCGCTCCAGTCTATTTCGGTCACCCGGGTTAATGAGCTTGTCGTCCTTGATATTTTGGGGCCGTTTCCTTCCACGCCGAGGGGTAATAAGTACCTGCTGGTTGGCGTGGAATATTTCACGCGATGGCCTATGGCTTGGCCCCTCGGCAACCAGTCAGCAGCAGCCGTTGCGGAGGCTTTTGTTCAGGGCTATGTCCTCGACAAGGGCGCTCCGGAACGGTTGTTGACCGATCAGGGAAAGAATTTCACTAGTGCCCTTTTACACGAGGTGTGTGAGCTTCTGGGTACGAAGAAAATTCGTACTTCGCCTTAACACCCACAAACGGATGGGATGGTAGAACGCCTGCATAGGACTCTTACGTCCATGCTATCCCACCAGGTATTTGAGTCCCAAACCGATTGGGACCTTCAGATCCCGGGAGTCCTGGTAGCATACAGGATGGCTCCTCACGCGGCGACCGGATTCTCGCCGTTTTTTTAATGTATGGCCGCGAAGTTGACCCGCCTGTCGCGACTCAGCTGACAATTGCCGCACCACACGCTAAATCCAAGTTGGCGGACCATGTTAAGTTTAACATCCTCCGGTTGGCTGAGGCACGGGAGGCGGCCATGCAAAACTCTGACTCTCGCCAGAAGCAGAATGAAAGGTTGCGATCGCGCCGGTCACACAGGCACGAATGGCACCCGGGCGACAGAGCATGGCTGCACTGCCCCCAGGTGCCATTGGCCACTTCGTCTAAGTTGTTGAGACCATGGAGGGGCCCCGTGGAAATTGTGCAGGTTATGCGGCCTCAATGTGTTCGCATTAAATGGGGGAAGCGTCGGTGGTGTCGTGCACCCTTCACGGTTGAAGCCGTTCTTTGCTCCACATGCTTCCTCTCATGACTATGGCCGAACATGTGGGGGGTCCACTGACTCCTGGAGGGTGGGGTCGCCGCCTGCCTCTGATCCGCTGCTAAATGTTCCGTCTTCAGGGGCCCAAGGACTGACACCCTCTCGGCCGCCAGCCTCCCCCGAGGGGGTCGACGCTGGCTCGTCCAGGAAGCCGGAGGGCCGTGCACCTGAAAATTCAACACCTGCCGCCGACCCTACCGGGTCGGGCCTTTGTGACGGGCCCGCCGCACGGACACGCGCCAAGACGTGCCGGTTGTTGTGAATTGCTTTCCGCGCGTGTTCCGCTGCTGGAGGGCTTGCTCACCTTTTTCCTTATTTTTTTGTGGGTGGGGATGGGGAACCACGTTTTGTACATATGTTGCATTTTGGGGCGGTGGGTATTTATAGGGGACCGTCGGTTGTTGTTACACTTGTTCTTGTTATTGTTACTGTTACGAGGCACACGCGTGTTGACTGTGTTAAGTCTTTATTCTTGGGTTTTGAGGGATTGTTGCAGCCGGGACGGCTGCGAGCTGTACAGGGGAGGGGGGGGGGGGTGATGTAGGGGTTATTACGAGAGAAAAGGCGAACTGGAAACACAGGGGTGTCTGCACCCACACACACGGGTGTCTGCACCGACGTCCGCATCCGTTAACCACTGGGGGGCCATGGGGGCTCTGTGATCCCCCATAACCCTGCCCCTCCGAGGGGATCCCTATAAAAGGCGGGGAGCCAGAGAGCTCAGGGTTGAGTTGAACAAGAAGCTGACCAGTGAAGTCCGAAGACCGGCAGATTAGGCCCTGGGACTCCCCTGTCTCGCTGCCCTTGTCAGGGCCGAGCTGGGTAAGCCAGCAGCGCGGCCCAAGAGCTTCCGGACCTCTGCTCTTGTAAGAGCAAGGCCGGCTTAGCTGGGTGCCGGGATCTGTGCTTACTAGGGTCAGATCAGACAGCCTCCCGTAGCCTATTAGAGGAGGACTGAGAACAGGACAGGGGACTTAGTACTGGGGGTGGTTTCCCAGCTAGTACGGGTGAAGGGGCCGTTACCCCTTCAACTATTGTGTCTGTCCCTGAGTTAATAAAAAGAGTGTGCCTTAACTCCGTCGTCGTCTCCCTGAACTCACTACAAAGGCACAACCAACCTGACAGGTTTACATTGGAGACGAGTTGCAACTGGTTATGGTTCAGTAATACTTTCCGATAGCTAACTTTCATTGGACATTATAATAAAAGCAAATCTGAGATGGATATTATTTTATCCATTTCTGTTTATCTGGCCAGGTGGCTCAGCGGCAGAGTGAGTGGCTCGCAATTGGAAGACTGTGAGTTAAAATCTTCATTCGGGGTTGATTCAGCCAATCATATTGTAATAAAGGATTCCGTCACACGATGTTGATCTCCGTCGGTCCTTTATTTGTGTTCGTCTTCCGCTCACCCCGCTGGCTTCCTCCTCGGCCCAGCGTCGTCTCTCCTTGCGCCCCGCGCACTCTGCAGCTACCCTGCTGCTCCCTATGCAACCCCACTGCTGCTCCGCTATGCAGCTACTCTGCTGCCTGTGCAACCTCGCACCTTCTGCTAGCTTCCGCTAGTTCTGCAGCTACTCGGCTGCTCCGTGCAACCTCGCACGCCCTGTGCTAGCCTCCGCTAGCTCTGCAGCTACTCGGCTGCTCCGCGCAACCCCTGCACGCCCTGTGTGCCCCGCGCACTCTGCTCTCTCCTCACCCCGCTGGCTGGCGCCGTCCGATGAGCCCCTCAGCCACCAGGCTGAGGCACGGCGGCCACCCAACGTCGTCTCCCTCTTCACTCCCTCGACTGCTCCAGATGTCTTCCTGTCTCCTTCCTATAACCTCTCCCCCACGTGACCCTGACTCCTCCCTCGCGGATCGTCACATCCGGCCTGCCCATTTACGCTCGCATTACAATATCACTGCGGTCTACAAATGAGTACCAATTTTCACGGGATCAGCTGTAGTTTTCCTATGGATACACTCGTCCCCACCATATGAATTTAGAACTTTGACCATTGGTTTAAGGCTATAAACAGCAGATGAGAACCACATCACTGCTCGTCTGAGTAGTTAATCACTTTGACAGTATAACATTTATCTGCAATTCGACTTGCGGAAAATCTAAATTTTAAAGGAAATTTGAATATCTTTAAGAAAAATCACATCTCCTTTTTCGATTTAAATGCGTGGTGGTACTTTCTTCACGCAGCACTCAAGGGGGCTTTTCTATTTTGTTAATGGATGAAATTATGAGTTAATATATCTTCATGTAATCCTCGGTTTGTGTGAGCATGTATAATTCCATCAATTTCCTGTGCATCACATGTATTTGCTACAGAGCTTAGTCATTTTTGTATTTAGTTATAAGAACTTAATAAATAAGGCTGCACTGTGGAAGATATCTTTCAGAAGAACACTACTTGAAAACATAACAATATCTTCTTGGTTCTTTCGGTAAAGTCACGTAGAAGGGAGGTAATAAAGTAATAAAAATAAAACATAATAAAATAAAATAATTCTCACTACGTTTCGGCCACAACACAAGTAGCCTTCCTCAGGTAAAGACAGGTCTGTCGAGGCGACAGCGTCTAAAAGAAAACACCACCATGCTTGGAGCATCTATTTAAGTTGGGTTAGAAGGGGGGGGGGGATGCGCATTGAGAAAATAATCTGCATATCAAGAGGAATTTAGCATATTTATGGGAAATGCAGGATTGCGATTAGTGCTATTTGTGAAATGCTAATCCTGCATAATGCCCATGCATTATGTAGGATTAGCAGCATCAAAGGGAGGGGGATAGGGGTAGCATTAATAAAGGGAAAGAATGTTAATAGTATGTAGCTGCAGTAACTAAACAACAACGTAAAACGCTAAAGTATAAACTACATAGTATTAAATTGTATACTGTATTACTATACACTACCCTATAATTGTGCCTGGCACAGTTTTTGAGGGTGAACCAGGATCCAAATGATGACATATATAAAGTTGGACAAGAGTGGGTGGCAATTCCATTGGACAACTAAGCTAAATTCCGATTTAAAGCTTTCGTGACTGCAGGGATTCATCTTCTTGGTTCTTTCGGTAAAGTCACGTAGAAGGGAAGTAATAAAATAATTAAAATAAGACATAAAATAATTCTCACGACGTTTCGGCCACAACGCGAGCAGCTGTCCTCAGGTGAAAACCAGGTCACCTGAGGACGGCTGCTTGCGTTGTGGCCGAAACGTCGTGAGAATTATTTTATTATGTCTTATTTTTATTATTTTATTACTTCCCTTCTACGTGACTTTACCGAAAGTACCAAGAAGACAACTAAACTAAATTATAAAAAAACAACATAGCAATGTGATGTATGGATCAGAAAAATGGACATTGACAAGTACAATAGAATTAAATATGAAAAGTGTTCAACGAAGCGTGGATAAGTGCATCTTCAGGCGTACATTGAGGTACAGGTAAGTTTGAAAAATTTTGCTGAAAAAAATACCTGCAAATTACTCATTCTGGATAACACAGAGCAATATCTCCCCTATTGCGAAAACTTGGCATCACGCCACTGGTCTCTGCCTTCAATGAGGCTTTCTTAGCTAAACAAGTGAAAATAATAAAAATAAATAATACATCACGTTCACTTCCCTCTAGCGAATTATGGTCGGTGGTTATGTGACACATGAAGGAGTGGCAGCCTCAGACGTGAGCATGCCTGAGGCTGTGGAGATGGACATACCATCAGCAAGTCGCTGCAACCTGCTCTTCATGAATCTTTGCAGCCTACTCGTGTTTAACTAGGGGCGCCGTGGTAGCGAGAAGGTATTTCCCTCGCCTTGGTATGCAGGAAGTTCGTGGATTGGATCTCGACCCTGATGCCTGATGTATATTTAGAGTTTCCTTGTTCTCCCCATGGTCGCGTGGATTTTTCTCCAGGTCTTCCGGTTTTTCCCTCTGCATTCACATCTCCAATTAGCACGGTTGGCTACGTACGGTGAGAAGGAAGCTAAAAAGAAATACATACACACATTTAGAACACGCGTGTAGATTATTCGGTTGCAATATATTTCCCCATGGTGGTAAGCTACCATTAGTGGCCAGGTCGCTTCTGAAAAATAGCTAAATGCTCAGTGGGCTTTACCTGGTAAACAAATTAGTTTAGTTCCAGACTGAAGTGAGTCAGTGACTGCTTGATCATTAGTGAACACGACCAATTTACGTTTAATTCTGTCATAGATTGCATGTATGCCCATTTTGTTAAAATGACAAATTGCATATAACATGCAGTTTTTCTCAGCTGGTTGTCTAGATAATGTAATGTACATCTATGTGTCTCGTTAAAAGAACGTGTCTTAGAGTCTCCACACGTGTATGTTTCGATGAGTATCTCATCATTTACAGATTTGAATTACGGATGAGTACATGTGAGAAGATAATGCATATAAACTGGTATTTGTTGTAATACGTGCGTTTGTCAAAAGTGTGCATGACTGTAAATATAAACCAACAGATAGCAAAAAGCGGATTAAATTAGACTCAATTTAATTAAAGTATAAACACTGGGAATTACGGCTAGTAGCAAGTCATAAGTATAATCAAAGATGAATACGCTTTCATATTTAATGCAAAGGAAGAATACTGCAATACGTTAATAGAACTGAGTTCTGTATGAATTGTCTTTTCACGAGAACACATTGGAAACATAAGGCAATCTATTTGTCTGTCACATCTCGAATAACGGTAATCACAGTAAGCAAAATATGAAATAGTAGTGCAGGAGACCCTTGAATATCGCGGTGGTTCCGTTCTTGGAAAGTGACGCGAAAGCCAAAACGGTAATATTCAATACTTAAGCCTCATCTAAATAATGGGGTTAGGTACACAGCAACCAAAAATTAGACAGATCACAATTGAAATAAGTACTGTATGCCAAATAAAGAAAAACTAAATTATTATGAATAAAAACATAAAAAAAAACATTTTACAAAAAAAACACTCCTAGAAAATACGTAGTAGTCTAAATACTGCAAAAATACTGAACATAGCAATGATGATAATCCAAACCGGGTGTGTGTGTGTTTGTCCACGAGATGCTTGGAAAGAGTGGTGGTGTAGCGGTGAGCACGCTGCAATACCCGCGATCGATTCATGCTAACGGCCACCACCAGTGACGATTATCTGAACCGGACATGTGCCTCCCCTAGATCGACTCAGCCTTAAATGAGTACCTGGTGCGATGTGTAAATCTCGCCACTCGGGTGACAAAGGCGGCCGGGTGTGGTGCTGGCCACCCCACCCCCTCGTGTGCCGTGTCAGCCTTCATAGGTGCTCGCTAACATAACTAGCCTCAACAGTCTGGTAATATTTTTCGATTTAAAGCTTTCGTGACTGCAGGGATTCATCTTCTTGGTTCTTTCGGTAAAGTCACGTAAAAAATTAATGAAAATAAAACATAATAAAATAATTCTCACGACGTTTCGGCCACAACGCAAGCAGCCGTCTTCAGGTGGAGAACAGGTCTGTCAAGGAGACAGAGTCTGAATGGCACGCCCCAGGCTTGGAGCGACTATTTATGCTGGGATGGAGGGGCGAAGATCGTCTTGACAAAATAATTTGCATTTCAAGAGGAATTTAGCATATTTATGGGAAATGCAGATATGCGATTAGTACTACTTGTGAAATGCGTAGGAGGTTTGGCGAGGGGTTTAAAGTCATTATGCCCTTGCACCATGCAGGATTAGCAGTATCAAAGGGAGGGAGTAAGGTTAGAATTAATAAAGGGAAGGAATGTTAATAATATGGCGCCGCAGCAACTAATATGCTTATAGACTATACATTGTAATATTACACTATATATTATTCTACCCACCCAACTGTATACCACACTGCTGTATATTCACTATACAATTACGATACTATATATTACCTTATACATTGTATTAACCATTACATTTGAATACTATTTATTATTGTACAATATGCTATACACTATACCATTGACCATCGCGTGAAAGGTACTAAGAGGAAGCAACGAAATATGTCAATGGGAGAGTGGTGGTGGGAAGCTTGCAGCGAAGCAAAGAATCCATTCCCTGCGGAGAATACAAGATATATAGTCAATGTCAGTGAGTGGACTGCGGTCTGAAAGTCACCGTAAACGTGAACACAATCAGCTAAGATCCGAAATGGTTTATTACGTCCTTCCAATGATTGCTGACCCAGAATCCATCTTCTCGGTTGAAATTGTCTCTGTGTTTGTATATGTGGATCGCCTCATGGACGAATCTCTCATGGTAGCCAGATGGCTTGCAGAGAACCTCTGTCTTGGAGAAGTCAATATCATGTGAGCCCACTGAATTGTAACAGTGATCTGCCACGGCTGAGGTGTTTGTCCTACCGTGTTTCAAGTCCGCTTTATGTTCACGGATGCGGTCCGATACATGTCGTTTGGTTTATCCAATGTAACTGCTACCACAGAGGCAACTTAGTTTGTCAACGCCAGGGTACTGTATGTCTGGAACTACGTCTTTTACAGACGGGACCAGATCACGGATTTTATGTACTGTGTTGAATCAGACCTGGATCTTGTGTTTTACCAGGATTTTGGAGATATTTTTTGTGACCCCAGCAATGTAGGGTAAGGTTATGGTTTTGAAAGGCTCATCAACAGGATCCTTCTTGATGGTTGGAGTGATGGCTTTGCGGATTGTGTAGTCGGAGTAACCATTAGCCTTAAGAGCTTGGCGTACGTGTTTGAATTCACTGACAATGTGTTCCTGGTCGGAAATGCATTGGGCTCTATGGTATAGAGTCTTGATGAGGGAATTCTTCTGGGATGGATGGTGGTGGGAATCCGGTTTTAGGTAAGCATCCGTATGGGTGGCTTTCCTGTAGACAGAGTGGCTCATTGAACCATCAGGTCTCCTTTTAATTAGGACATCCAAAAAGGGTGGCTTGCCATCTTTTTCGACTCCCATGGTGAATCTGATGGCTGGGTGTATGGAATTGATGTGGTCGATGAATTGGTCTAGAGCAGGCCGGCCGTGTGGCCAGATGACAAAAGTGTCATTTACGTACCTCTTCCATAAGGTCGGGCATTTCCCATAAATATGCTAAGTTCATCTTGATATGCACTCCACAGGGAATGGATTCTTTGCTCCGCTGCAAGCTTCCTACCACCACTCTTCCATTGACATATTTAGTTGCTTCCTCTTTACCAACTACAGGGCCAACCGCGGAGCTGCTGATGGTGACAACGCTCTGGCAGAGGAATTGAACCTCTTCTTTACCCGCTTTGAGGTGACACCACAAGGGACAGCATCACCAAACCTCACGGTCCACAGCAGCTTAAACCTCACAGTGGAGGAGCATGAGGTGAGGCGCACGCTGCGGGCCGTCAACCCGAGGAAGGCTGCGGGACCTGATGGCGTCCCGGGACGTGTGCTGAGGGACTGTGCTGACGAGCTGGCTGGAGTCTTCACAAGGATTTTCAACCTGTCTCTGGAACAATCCACCGTACCAACCTGCCTAAAGTCCTCCACCATAGTCCCGCTGCCCAAAAAAACCCACATTTGCAGCTACAACGACTACCGGCCAGTAGCACTCACGCCAGTGGTGATGAAGTGCTTTGAAAAACTGGTCCGGAGTCACATCATAGGAAGCTTGCCCCGAAACCTTGACCCCCACCAGTTTGCCTACAGAGCGAACCGATCCACGGAGGACGCCGTGGCCACAGCACTACATGCTGCACTGTCACACCTGGAGCAGCAGGGGAGCTATGTGCGGATGCTCTTCGTGGATTACAGTTCCGCGTTCAACACCATCCTCCCACACAAACTGGTGGAAAAACTGGGCGACCTGGGGATTCCACATTCCACCTGCATGTGGATATATAGTTTCCTCTCGGGCCGCAGACAGAGGGTCAGAGTGGGCCGTCATACATCCACAGCCCTGAGCCTCAGTACCGGCTCCCCCCAGGGCTGTGTACTGAGCCCCCTGCTCTACTCCCTCTACACACATGACTGTGCCGCCGTCCACCATAGCAACACCATTGTGAAGTTTGATGATGACACCACAGTTGTGGGGCTCATCTCTGGGGGGGATGAGTCTGCCTACAGGGACGAGGTGGAGCGGCTGACAGCATACTGCAGGGGCAACAACCTGCTCCTTAACACCGCAAAGACCAAGGAGCTCATAATAGACTACAGGAGAAAGAAAACGGACACTCCACCACTAATCATCAGCGGGGACTGTGTGGAGAGGGTGGCAGACTTCTGCTTCCTGGGAGTCCACATTGGGGAGGGCCTGACCTGGAGCGCCAACAGCACTGAGCTTCTGAAAAAGGCCCAGCAGAGACTTTACTTCCTGAGAATTCTCAGGAATAATAACATCACACAGAAACTGCTGGTGTCCTTCTACCGAGCCTCCATCGAGAGCATTCTTACATACTGCATCTGTGTATGGTACACCAGCTGCACAGTGGCTCAGAGGAAAGCGCTCCAGAGGGTCATCAACACAGCCCAAAAGATCGCCGGCTGCCATCTCCCCACACTGGAAGAACTACACAGTTCACGTTGCATCAAAAAAGCACGGAACATTATAAAGGACTCTTCTCACCCTGGACACTCACTGTTTGAGCTGTTGCCATCAGGCAGACGATTCAGATCAGTCAAAACAAGGACAAACAGATTCAAACAGAGCTTTTATCCTACAGCGATCACCACACTCAATAATGCTGATTAATTATTAAGTAATAGCGTTTACAATTGACTGTGAAATAGAGATGTGCAATGACAAAATGTAACCTTATGTGGGTATGTGGGTATACTTGGGCTGTTTTTATATATAGTATAAATTGATTATCTTTCATTTAATTTTATTTTTATTTTCTTGTTTTATTTAATTTAAATTTATGAATGAGGCCCTGACTGGTGAGCATTTTAAATTTGGTTGTACTGGTGACAATGACAATAAACGATCTATCTATCTTTAGTACCTTTCACGCGACGGTCAATGGTATAGTGTATAGCATATTGTACAATAATAAATTGTATTAAAATGTAATGGTTAATACAATATATAAGGTAATATATAGTATCGTAATTGTATAGTGAATATACAGCAGTGTGGTATAGAGTTGGGTGGAGAGAATAATACATAGTGTAATATTACAATGTATAGTCTATAAGCATATTAGTTGCTGCGGCGCCATATTATTAACATTCCTTCCATTTATTAATTCTAACCTTACTCCCTCCCTTTGATACTGCTAATCCTGCATGGTGCATGGGCATAATGACTTTAAACCCCTCGCCAAACCTCCTACGCATTTCACAAGTAGTACTAATCGCATATCTGCATTTCCCATAAATATGCTAAATTCCTCTTGATATGCACTCGCAAGGAATGGATTCTTTGCTCTGCTGCAAGCTTCCTATCACCACTCTCCCATCGACATATTTCGTTGCTTCTTCTTAGTACCTTTCACGCGACGGTCAATGGTAAAGTGTATAGCATATTGTACAATAATAAATAGTATTAAAGTGTAATGTTTAATACAATGTATAAAGTAATATATAGTATCGTAATTGTATAGTGAATATACAGCAGTGTGGTATAGAGTTGGGTGGGTAGAATAATACATAGTGTAATATTACAATGTATAGTCTATAAGCATATTAGTTGCTGCGGCGCCATATTATTAACATTCCTTCCCTTTATTAATTCTAACTTTACTCCCTCCCTTTGATACTGCTAAGCCTGCATAATGCATGGGCATAATGACTTTAAACCCCTCGCCAAACCTCCTACGCATTTTACAAGTAGTACTAATCGCATATCTGCATTTCCCATAAATATGCTAAATTCCTCTTGATATGCAAACTATTTTGTCAAGACGCTTTTCGCCCCTCCATCCCAGCATAAATAGTCGCTCCAAGCCTAGGGCGTGCCATTCAGACTCTGTCTCCTTGACAGACCTGGTCTCCACCTGAAGACGGCTGCTTGCGTTGTGGCCGAAACGTCGTGAAAATTATTTTATTATTTTTTAGTTTTATTATTTTATTTCTCCGTGACTTTACCGAAAGAACCAAGAAGATGAGTCTGGTAATAGGCTATAAGGAGGGTCGTTGTCTTGGTTTGTCCGCAAGATGCGTGCACGGTAAAGTTTGATGTGCGACTGACTGCCTCGCGTCCCTCGTCCGCCCCGCACCATGGTACCAGCCACACAGCACCATCACTCGAGAAGCTTCTCGAGTTATACTTCCGTGTATGCCCGTGGAAGGCCACAACGAGGTCGAAACTGTGAACGATTAGCCTGCGAAAGCCAATTTCTTAAAAAAAATAGGCCATTGTGTGCTGACGTTATGGTGCTAAATTTGCCAAATTAAGACACATTTCGTTCAAATAACTGAAGTCAGAAAACTATAACAACGCTGCCCCCTACTCCAAAGATATTGCAGAATGTTTGCGAAACATAGCCTTGCACAATAAGAATGGTGGAAATACCAAATGTAATAAATTGTTATGATGATAACGTTTTACATATTTCTAAAATGAAAAGATAACTTTGCTCGAGACTCCAAAGCTACTTTAGCACGTACATTCCCAAGGCAATCCAGCTATATCTGTGATATTCTTCTAGATAGCATGGTAACAACATTTGCCATTCAAGCTGACAGCTCAAGCATGAACATAGTATTTGCCTTTTCTGGTAAGGTATTCTGTAACACGATAGGAATCCAGGGTATCTCTTTTTGCATCCTGGTTAAAATGACGTTTCTAAAATTGTATGCGCAGCACACGTGAAATACGAAATACTTCTTATAAATCAAACTTTTGTTGAGTTTAAAAAGAAGACAGCGGACAAGTCTATGCAAATACATTGGAATTTTCTGAAGAAGTGCATAGTGGTCCTCTTGCCTTCGGTCACCATCAAATACATTTGAGCAACTGTGGCCGACTGACAGTAGCAGTGAAGCGGTGATGGACAACTGTGGACATGTTTTGTCCTGGTTAAGATTAATCTGCTTAGACATTGTCTTCTATTCTTATGTATGGCAATGTGTTGAGGAGTAACATGCCAATGTTGAGGTCTGTGATCCACGACAATCTGCTAATCCCCCATTGAAGGAGTACAGACTACAGTGGTTTACTATATAGTCCATAGTTTGGTTTGGGTAGCATGGCCACAATCACACTACTGTGACTTGTGTCTAGTTTTCAATTTAGCAAGGGGATATGCGCATCAGGTCCGTTGATTCTCTGATGAGGTTGATGGTTGCATCAATGTCTGAAATTTTTTAAAGCCACGAGGTGCAATGATGATTTGGTCTCAAATTAGGCAGTTTACTCTTGACGTCTGCATTGTTCCACTGATGGCCAGCATTCTGCCAGATGTGGATGAGATTCTGGAATGGTGGCGGTGCGATTTCCCAAGGGAGATCGAACTTTATTTGGTAGCGAGGTGCATTGTTGCGTTCCTGGTTGATGGATAGGTGGTTGTCGTTGGCAGGATAACGTGTAAACTACCTTGCAGTTTGAAAGTCTCCATAGACATTTGGTGGAAGAATGTTCACTGTCAAAACAGGCATCCAGGAGATTGGTGTCGGTTTCAGTGTTCCGGTTGTGATGCGCTTTGCGTAATTTAATTGTGCATCCATTAATCTTAATTTTAGAACTTTCGTGACTGCAGGAATTATTAGTTGTTTCTTTCGGTTAAGTCACGTCTAAAGATAAAATAATAATAAATTATTTAATTTAATTTATTATTTTATCTTTAGACGTGACTTAACCGAAAGAAACAAATAATGTGCATCCATTAGTTTTGTGTACAAGCTCCTGGACGAAGCTGGATTACAGCGACTCTGCCAATGAGCAGATCAGTTCGAAGCATATCAGATGAGGAGTCTCGGGACACTCCTGCAGGTTTCTGTAGCAGAGCCATTCTTTATTTGGTCTTTTAACAGATCTATTTCACATGGGACTTGAATGTCAGGATTCTCTTTGTGGTAGCTATCCCTAAACATCTCGTAGTGGAGTCATAGCGCACTGGGCTACCACAGAAGGACATATCAAGGGTGGCATATGTTGGATGACTGTTCAGGTGGAAAGCACTTATGGTAGTTTTGGAGGGATTTGGTTGGAGTTTCCAGCGATGAAAATATGCCTCCAATAAAATTAAATCTGCCGAGTATTGGTAATGTTTTTGAGGTTTGTACCCTGTGCAGCAGGGGCTGTTTCATCTGCAAAATTAACTTGCAAGCTGATGCACATGACAGGTAATTTATATATATATGTTAATAGTGATGGTGCTAATTCCAAGCATTGAGGAAGGCCAATTGTTCAACATTGTCATGCAGCTATGTTCACCAACTCGGTACACTCTGGGAGTAGGGTTGCTAAACATCGCATTGATTAGGCGAATAGTAGAATGTCATCTTATTTTTATAACAAACATCAGCAGCAGGGTGTGACGCCACGTAGTGCCATAAGCAGCAAGAGAGAAGTCAATCATTGCTACATCGGTTTTCTGTTGACGATGACAATCATATTCTATAAGGCAGCTATGGCCAACTCGGAGTCTCCAGACTGGTTCAGGAGGCAGCTGGGGGTCGCTAATAGGGAAGGTCTGGGAAGCCAAGCATGCTCTTTCAGCTTAGAGGTGGAGGACAAGATGGATTTGGCCCTGTACCTGGAGGGAAAGTTTCGTGGCTTTCCAAGATTCAGAATGGCGATGACTTGGCCTTCCACGCTATCATGATTTTGCCTGTCCTGTGTATGATGGTGAAGAGGTTTACAAGCCATCGTAATACCTGTAGTTCCTAGCCTCTAAGAAACTCAGAGCATAGGGCATTATATTCTGGTGCCTTGATTGGACTTCCTTGACTGAGCACTGGAGTCCGTAATTCCATCGCTAACTGCTTCCCGAACGACCAAGTAGTTTCTACTGCTGTTAACGTTAAACTTGTTTCTGTGGCTTCCACACATTATTTACCTTGAGACCCCTGGAAATCCTGGCATGTTCTACGTTTTTTCATTGCCTAGATTCTTGCCATAGAATGTGGTGATCTTGATAGGTGCGTGTTTTAAGGCAATGACAACGGAGACTTTGTTTACTTAACTTGTACTGCGGATCAATTTACATTTGGACCGTGGCCAATTCAGGAGGTGTCAAGATAACCAGTTTGTGACTGGATTCCGTCTCGTATTCGTGGGTGGCTGTCTGGGTGGTGTGTGCTCATATTCCCTCCTTTGAAGAAGTTTGGCTTTTAGAAAAATCAGAGTTCCTCTAATTAGTTCTGAAGAGGCGATAGTCCCCAACCATCCCCCAAAGTCAAAGATCCCCCGAATAACTTGAAAAGACTGTTAGGGCAAGTGCAGTTAGCGAGCACGTATGAAGGTCGGCACTTTGGCACACGAGTGGATGGTCAGCACCGTACCCGGCCGCCTTTGCTATTCTAGTGGGGATGTTTACGACACACCACACAAGGTACTCATTTGAGGCTAAGTCGACCTACGGGAGGCTCAGGACCGGTTCAATTTATCATCACTAGTTTTTCCCGTGAGCGAGAATCGAACTTGGGTCAAAGGGTTTGTAGTGCAATGCACTAACCGCTACAATTCCACTCAATTTTTTATGGTATAAAAATGATGAAATTAGAATAGGATTTACGTCTTTCGGCAGTAATACAGGAGGTGTTAAGATGTCCAAACACCAAATACAACTCTTGCAAGGCATTTCGTCTTCGTTAAACAATAGGTGTTTATAGACACAGTAGGTGTCTATTTGGTGTTTGAACATCTTAACACCTCTTGTAATATTGCCGGAAAGGGTAAAGCTTTGTCGTCTTTTCATTACACACTCATCTAACGCCAAGGTGGCAAGAGGGCGCCACGGTGGCTAGGAGATGTTAACTTCCTCGTCTGGTGTACAGAAAGGCGTGGGTTCGATCCCGACCCTGATACCTGCTGAATATTTGGAGTTTGTATGTTCTCCCTATGCTCGCATGGATTTTTCTCGGGATCCTCCGGGGTTATCCCTCCACATTTAGAATCAATATAAGGCCTTCAAAGTATTTGTCTGCATTAAATGTCCACGCGATGTTAAGCCACTTCGTTGAGCTATCATTTGTGGCCAGGTCGTTTCTGAAAAATAACTAAAAGCTCAGTGGGCTTTACCTGGTCAAATAAAGAATAGTAAAATAGTTAACAAAACACTGTATGTTTTCAAATGCAGCCATGTGGTGATCCGGCACAAACAATCGCGTAAGCTCTGCAGTACTGTATATAAATAAATATATTTTCAGTAATTAATTAGTTGTGTAGTGAGCAACATGATGGAGGTAACCAAAGCTTCAAAAGAAAACCGGCATGGGCAACACTCGAGTCCCTACCGAAGGGAAAGATTGCATCAGTCAGCACTTTGCTGTACTGCCTTGCATTTGCACCTCAATTCCCACGAGCAAACATGATGCCTTGAATAAAGGTGTCAGTTTTGTACCAGTTTAAAAGGGTTAAAACCTACTACTATATTTTGCCACTGGTAAAAGAGATCTCATAGTGTAAATGCTTACCCCGAGCTCTCAATACTCTGATATTGCACTGTGTTTGAGCTGTACGCCTTCTGGTGTCATCTGGTCCAACACCAATGAGGACTAGGCTCTAAAGAAAGCCGTCTCGGGTGTGGACCAATCAACTTCAAGGACAGTGCATACTATTATCATTATCAGAGTTGCTTCTTTTTGTTTGCTTTTTTGACTACTTTTGTTGTGGTTATTGCAAACATGATGCCTTGCATAAAGGTGTCAGTTTTGTACCAGTTTTAAAGGGTAAAAACCTACTACTATATTCCCACGAGTGGTTAGCAACAACTGTGTAATCAACCCATATGCACCTCCACGGTGCTAGATTACGAGTTTGTGCGACTATTGTCCAGATAAAATGCAATCGACAACTATGGACAGAAACAATTTGTCAAAACCTATATTGCAAGTTTAGTTCCCGTGCACAATTAACGAGTATAGCACCGTTCAGGTATTCTGTGCTGTTGTTTTAAAAAAAAAGCATGCACCCCTAGATCTTAGAGACCTTAAAGGGACCTCGGGGTGCGGCAGCGAGTCTCTGATGTGTGCTGTTGCAAAGTGGTTCGGAGATGTGTAGATAGCAATATAAAATAATACAATAAATCCTATGTGAAACTGAAAGCCAGAAGCCAACGTGGGTGCAGTAATGTGATCTTAAGAAGGTATTTTGGTTAACGCCCTCGCTTCCATATTCTGAGCATCGTGTATAATGTTGAACTCTTTGTTCGACACACAATTAAGGCATGGATCAGCTTTGTGTTAGTCTTGCACAATACGAATGGTCGAAATTCTACATTGTACTAAATAACTCTTACTAATCTACATCCTTCCATATTTAGTGACGTAAATGGAGTCGCTATGGTGTTTAGCACCAGCTACTGTCACAAGAGTGGAACTGTGTGTATTGAACCACTCTCTGGCACCAGGTTGTGCATGGCATAGAAGCGGATCCTAGGAGGCATGCTTCTGTGACGGCCAAAGAGAGGGCACTTCTGAACATGGCAGTTTGGGTGAACCCGAGAGGACACATGACCAGGACAGGATAGCGAGAGGGGCCAAAGGGTGGTGAGAGCGACAACGTGACATAAGGCCCAGAACCTTCTATTATGATCCAGATTGGGGCGTGGCCTAGGGTGAAGCTAGGCCACGCTCAGGGTCATGAAAGGGGAGTCCCGAGCGCAGATTGGGGCTGTTCTCTGGAATCAACCCTCGATGCTAAGTCTCTTAGATCTTCGGTCTTCGGTCGGCATCGTGGGCCAGTCAGAATGTTACTGACTGACCCGGTTATATACAGTGAGGCAAAAAAGTATTTGATCCTCTGCTGATTTTGTACATTTGCCCACTGACAAAGAAATGATCAGTCTATAATTTTAATGGTAGGTTTATTTGAACAGTGAGAGACAGAATAACAACAACAAAACCAGAAAAACGCATGTCGAAAATGTTATAAAATGATTTGCATTTTAATGAGGGAAATAAGTATTTTACCCCCTCTCAATCAGAAAGATTTCTGGCTCCCAGGTGTCTTTTATATAGGTAACGAGCTGAGATTAGGAGTACACTCCTAAAGGGAGTACTCCTAATCTCAGCTTGTTACCTGTATAAAAGACACCTGTTCACAGTAGCAATCAATCAATCAGATTCCAAACTCTCCACCATGGCCAAGACCAAAGAGCTATCCAAGGATGTCAGGGACAAGATTGTAGACCTACACAAGGCTGGAAAGGGCTAAAAGACCATCGCCAAGCAGCTTGGTGAGAAGGTGATAACAGTTGGTGTGATTATGAGCAAATGGAAGAAACACAAAAGAACTGTCATTCTCCCTCGGCCTGGGGCTCCATGCAAGATATCACCTCGTGGAGTTGCAATGATCATGAGAACGGTGAGGAATCAGCCCATAACTACAAGGGAGGATCTTGTCAATGATATCAAGGCAGCTGGGACCATAGTCACCAAGAAAACAGTTGGTAAAACACTACACCGTGAAGGACTGAAATCCTGCAGTGCCCGCAAGGTCCCCCTGCTCAAGAAAGCACATATACATGCCCGTCTGAAGTTTGCCAATGAACATCTGAATGATTCAGAGGACAACTGGGTGAAAGTTTGTGGTCAAATGAGACCAAAATGGAGCTCTTTGGCATCACCTCAACTCGCCGTGTTTGGAGGAGGAGGAATGCTACCTATGACCCCAAGAACACCATTCCCACCGTCAAAAATAGAGGTAGAAACATTATGCTTTGGGGGTGTTTTTCTGCTAATGGGACAGGACAACTTCACCGCATCAAAGGGACGATGGACGGGGTCATGTACAGTCAAATCTTGGGTGAGAACCTCCTTCCCTCAGCCAGGGCATTGAAAATGGGTCGTGGATGGGTATTCCAGCATGACAATGACCCAAAATACACTGCCAAGGCAACAAAGGTGTGGCTCAAGAAGAAGCACATTAAGGTCCTGGAGTGGCCTAGCCAGTCTCCAGATTCCAAAGAACACAGGATGAGATGTTACTATCCTTTGTGCAAGCACTTTCAAGAGTTCATGAACAGTGAGCCTGGTGAAATTTGGGGAGCGCATCGTCAGTAGTGACCCTTTGGTTCCTAGGGTGTTTCGGCCTTTCATACTATACACCCTCCCCAAAGGCGGCCAGCGACAGGGTGATCAATCCTACGCTTGCGCCCCATTCCCAATTAGTCGTAGGAGTTGCCTTGTTGTTGGTAGCCAACATCCCATGGGACTATGCATGGCAGGGGCGTCCTCCTCCCTGAGTCAAGCATTGTTGACTGCATACCTCCTGGCCCTCTCACTTTGGGGCCCAGCTGGCGTCTTTCCTCTTCATCCAGAGCCACTGACTGCTGCCTTCTGCCGCCTCCGATACAGCTTTGATTGCCAAACGCTGGCTCTGGCCCTTAATTCCCAGGTCTCTAAGCAGTCTGGTTGTAGATGTTGCCACAAAACCTCTGCAGCCCACCTCCACTGGTTGGACTTCTGTGTTCCAGCCATGATGCCGTGCTTCGGCAGCTAGATCGGCATAGCGCAGATGTTTTCGCTCATAAGCCTCATCTACTGAGTCCTCCCAGGGTACTGTGAGCTCAATGATGAAGACCTTCTTGAGCGAACGGGACCAGAGCACCATGTCAGGTCTTAGGGTGGTGGTTGCGATCTCCGGAGGAAACACAAGTTGCAGGCCAATGTCAGCTAGCATTTTCCAGTCGCGGGCCAAGCGCAGCTGGTCTCGCTCTATTGGTGTAGAGCCGCTCTTCGGTGGTTTAGCCCCTTCGCGGACAAAGGTCGTCCGTAAGGGGTGTGATGCTGCTGGGGGTGGTAGGGAGTTGGTGGCAGCTCGCTTGTCCTCCAGGGCGGACGCAAGGTTTTTAAGGACTTGGTTGTGACGCCAAGTGTAGCGTCCTTGGGTGAGGCTTGTTTTACACCCTGTGAGAATGTGCCTGAGGTTGGCTGGCATGGAACAGAGGGCACAGTCCGGATCTTCACCATACCATTGGTGAAGATTAACTGGTGTTGGAAGGATGTCATATGTTGCTCTGATGGAAAAGCTCAACCGCCTCGCTTCCATGGCCCACAGATCCTTCCAGCTGATCTTCCTCTTCTCCACACTGTCCCATCGAGTCCACTGTCCTTGTTTGGCAAGAGAGACTGCCTTGGCCCACCTTGCAGCCTCCTCCTGATGGCGTACTTCCTGCACTACCATCTTCCGCCGCTCTGGTGCAGTGGCCTTACTCCAAGTAGCACGGCTAGTTAGCCCAAGGCCTCCTCTACCTTGCTGAACATGACCCACAATGTCAGCATGTCTGAGGGCTGCTGTTGCCTCCTGGACTGCTTTTCCTGGCCTCCATTTGCGCCCAGTTGCCAAGGTCGGCGCGTTGTTGCTCACCACTGGATCTCGAGATTCATTCAGTGCCATCTGGAGCCTGGTTTTTGCACACTTGAATTCCTCGGTTAGACTGGTGAGGGGCAGCTTGAGGACACCATCTCCATAGAGGCCTATGGTGGTAAGGCATCGTGGAACTCCGAGCCACTTCTTTAAGTAGCTCGTGGCTCCTCTTTCCATCTTCTCCACTGTTGAGATTGGAACCTCATACACTGCTAGGGGCCACAACACCCGGGGTAGGAGACCAAACTGCAGACACCAGGCCTTTAACTTTCCAGGTAGCTGGGTGTTGTCGATGGACTGTAGGCTACTACTGATGTCTTTGCGCAGCTGTTGCACCTGGTCTTTGTCCTTCAGGCTTGCATCATACCACCTTCCAAGGCTTTTTACCGGCTGCTCAGACACTGTTGGGATTTGGTCATCTCCGATGAAGAATTTCAGGTCACAGAGTACTCCCTTCACAATCGAGATGCTGCGTGACTTGGATGGTTTAATCTTCATACGGGCCCAGCTGATGTTCTCCTCGAGTTTTCTGAGCAGTCTCCTGGTGCATGGGACAGTGGTGGTCAATGTTGTAATGTCGTCCATGTAGGCTCTGAGTGGAGGGAGGCGAAAACCAGAGTCGACTCGCTGTCCACCAGCAACCCATTTTGAGGATCTGATGATAACCTCCATTGCCATTATGAATGCCAATGGAGAAATGGTACATCCCGCCATTATACCTACATTCAGGCATTGCCATGAGGTGGTGAACTCTGAGGTGGTGAAGCAGAACTGCAGATCCTGAAAGTACGACTTCACCAGGGTTGTGATGGTGTCCGGTATGTGGAAAAATCTGAAGGCAGACCACAGGAGTTCATGGGGCACAGAGCCAAATGCATTGGCGAGGTCGAGGAAGACTACATGGAGGTCCCTTTTCTCCACCTTGGCCATTTGGATCTGGTGCCAGATCATGCTGGAATGTTCCAAGCAGCCAGAGAACCCTGATATTCCTGCCTTCTGTACAGATGTATCGACGTACGCATTCCTTTGCAGGTACTCGGCCATCCTCTGGGCAATGATCCTAAAGAAGATTTTACCCTCGACATTCAGTAAGGAGATTGGGCGGAATTGGCTGATGTTCACTGCATCCTTCTCCTTAGGGATCAGAACCCCGCCTGCCCTACGCCACACTTTGGGTATTATCTTCTTTTGCCAAGTTGTTCTCATAAGCCTCCAGAGGAAACTCAGGACGTCTGGTGCGTTCTTATACACTTTGTACGGGACTCCATTTGGCCCCGGGGCTGATGCTGTTCTTGCCCTTCGAACTGTGTTTTCCACCTCTTTCCATGTCGGAGGGCTGGTCTCAATATAATGTTCCGGGGGTTCAATGGGTGGGATATCTGATGGGATGGCCAGATGTTCATGTCGCTTTGAGTCAAAGTTTGTTGTTCTCAGGTGCTCTTCTAGGTCTTTCTTTGTTGTTTTTAGAACTCCACTTTTTTCCTTCGTGAAGAGACTTTTAAGGAACTTGAAGGGATCTTTATAGAATCGAGTTCTAGTTTGTTCTTTCTTCCTTCTGCGCTTCCGTAGGTTCTCTGCTCTACGGAGGGATGCCAACCGGGTTTTGATGTCAGCCTGAAGTGCCTCTATGCCCTCCTTTTCCACTTCCGAGGCTTTCTTCCACTGTTTCTTAAGCTGTCTCCTTTCTTGAACGAGGCGCTTGATTTCTTGTTGCCTCCTGGAAACTGGTGGGGTTGGAACCTTTCTCCCGCCTTTTGCCTCTTGCACTCCAAAGCTTTCTGCCCCGTGCTCATAGATGATGTCCCCCATCCTCTCCAACTTCTTCTCCACAGTGCCTCGAAGTTTCTCGAGGGTCAAGGTAAGGTCAGTATTCACTGTTTCCCACAACTTCTTGTCACTGGCGCCAGGCCACTTCACATACGGTCTGTGCCCTGGTAGTCTCCTCTCGATTGCAGGTCTCGGAGGCTGGGTGAGTTCCACTCCTGTTGTTGGTTCCACCTCAGTTGTTACTTCGGTGCTTGAGTTTACGTCCTCCATGACAGTGGTACTGATGCACTGCAAACTATGGTTTGCGTCCAGTTGCTGACCTTAATCCAATAGAAAATCTATGGAGGGAACTGAAGGTTCGAGTTGCCAAACGTCAGCCTCGAAACCTTAATGACTTGGAGAAGATCTGCAAAGAGGAGTGGGACAAAATCCCTCCTGAGATGTATGCAAACCTGGTGGCCAACTACAAGAAACGTCTGACCTCTGTGATTGCCAACAAGGATTTTGCCACCAAGTACTAAGTCATGTTTTGCAGAGGGGTCAAATACTTATTTCCCTCATTAAAATGCCAATCATTTTATAACATTTTTGACATGCGTTTTTCTGGATTTGTGTGTTGTTATTCTGTCTCTCACTGATCAAATAAACTTACCATTAAAATTATAGACTGATCATTTCTTTGTCAGTGGGCACACGTACAAAATCAGCAGGGAATCAAATACTTTTTTCCCTCAATGTAGTTACCCCGCTGTGGTCTAGTTGACCGAGTGTATGCTTATGTAGTTACCCTGGTGGTGCGTTATAATAAACGTGTTGCCTCCCAAGTTCTAGTGTGTGTCTCCGCGGAGCCAACTACACATACATAAAAAAAATACCTTGCTAAATACCTCCTAAGCCAGTTCAATACAGAAATGTCTCAAGCAATTCATACAAAAACTGTGACAATCTTCCACATAGCTTGGCAAGATGTTTGCCATTCCAGATAACAGCTCAAGAAAAACACGTTTTTGAAAATATATTATGTACCGGAGAGGAATCCAGTTTTATTATCTCTGGACATCTAAGGTTAAATAACATTTTCAAAGTAATAAAAACTTCAGCAAATGGGGAATGTGAAATGTCTCATAAATCTGGCAGAACAACATCTTTGTACGTCTTCTTGTTTCTTTCGGTAAAGTCACGTAGAAGGGAAGTAATAAAATAATAAAAATAAAACATAATAAAACAATTCTCACGACGTTTCGGCTACAACGCAAGCAGCCGTCTTCAGGTGAAGAATGAGACACTACCAAACTAGGAGCTTATATATAAGCTGCATTGGGGGTTGAAGAGCGCCTTAACAAAAAGAATGTGCATGTGAAGAGGGATTTAGCATATTCATGGAAAATGCGTAGGCGTTGGGCGGGGGGGTGTCAAAGTCATATTATGCCCATGCATTATGCAGGATCAGCAGCAACCAAGGGGGGTGCAGGGATTAGCAGTAACAAAGGAAAGGAATGTTAATGATATGTAGCTGCAGTTACTCAACAACACGTAGAAAACTAAAGTATAAACTACATAAAAAACTAAAGTTAAGGCGCTCTTCAACCCCCAATGCAGCTTATATATAAGCTCCTAGTTTGGTAGTGTCTCATTCTTCACCTGAAGACGGCTGCTTGCGTTGTAGCCGAAACGTCGTGAGAATTGTTTTATTATGTTTTATTTTTATTATTTTATTACTTCCCTTCTACGTGACTTTACCGAAAGAAACAAGAAGATGAATCCCTGCAGTCACGAAAGCTTTAAATCGAAAAATCTTTGTACGTGTTTAGAATTACAGTCACTAGTGCTGACACACGCGCAGACAAACAAGAAGACAGATATGAATCATGCTTCCAATATATTTATTTATTCCTCTGGCATAAGCTACTTTACCAAAGAGATGAAGGATCAAGTCTTTCGTTGCAGAAAACCAATCACAATGATTGTATTTTCCACCCTATGTAATGAACAGACGCAATTTTCATTTGTCTATGTAAATTCAAATGTATACTATATATACGTGATCGATTGTGTTTTGGAGTGTTTCCTATGATGATTGTCATGTGCCAAGGTAGATTAAAACATTTCAACATAAAACAAACAACCCATGATGTCTGATAGCATCAGCCTGCAGTTGTCGTCATGAAATAATTTCTAGTTTATCTTACTAATAATTAGTAAATTTCTCCTTTCAACACTGACTTACACGAAAAGACAGCAACCATGCTACACCTCCTCAACGTTTAGTTTTCACAATGGACGCAAATTTCTTGTAGACTGTCATTCCGCATAATGATGGATTACAATTGCTTACACTAAACTATTTTTTTGCAAGGTAAGGCCCAATGAGCTATATAGCTCTTTTTCAGAAGCAACTTGGCCACAAGTGATGGCTCACCGAAACGACTTATTGTGTGGAAATGGAGAGCATCCAACTATTCTAACGTTGGTTCTAAATACGGAGGGAAAAACCGGAGTGCCGGGATAAAAACCCACACGACTACGGGGAGAACATACAAACTCCAAAGAAACAGCAGGTGTCAGGGTCGGGATCGAACACATGTTCTCCTGTATACCAGGCGAGGTAATTAACATCTCGCCACCGCGGGTTGAACAGATCCCTTCAACTACAGCATCATTGAGGCAGGCTGAACATCTGCTCAACCTCAATCATTTCACATTCAGTAGACCCCATTACAGATGTTGTGACGTAAATGGAGTCACTATGGTGTTTAGCACCAGCTACTGTCACAAGAGTGGAACTGTATGTCTTGAGCCTCTCTCTGGCCCCACAGTGTGCATGGCCTAGAAGCGGGCAATATGGGGCATGCTTCTGGTGACGGCCAAAGAGAGGGCACTTCAGGACATGGCAGTCTGGGTGAACCCGAGAGGGCACGTAACCGGGAGATGGTAGCTAGGGGCGCCAAGGGGTGGTGAGAGAGACACATGACATAAGGCCCAGAACCTTTCAGTAGGACCTAGAAGGGGGTGTGGCCTAGGGTGGAGCCAGGCGACGCTCAGGGGCATGAAAGGGATGTCCTGAGCGCCGATCCGGGCTGTTCTCTGGAATCAACCCTCGGTGCTACATCTCTTCGATCTTCGGTCTTCGCTCGGCATCGTGGGCCAGTCAGAATGTTACTGACTGACCCGGTTATATAGTTACCCCGTTGTGGTCTAGTTGACCGAGTGTACGCTTATGCAGTTACCCTGGTGGGGTGTTATAATTAACGTGTTGCCTCCAAGTTCTAGTGTGTGTCTCCGCGGAGTCCACTACACATTTGTAATAAAAGGACTCAGACGCTTCTCGCTGACTCCGTGTCCTTTATTTGGGGTTCGCGTTCTCCTTCCCACACGGCACTCCTCCTGAGACTCTCTCCCTGGCAGCCCCACATCTGCCTTCGCTCCCGTAGCCTTCCACGCTCCTGCAGTTCTGCTGCAGGCTCTTGGTGCAGCCCTCTGGCTGCTCCCACAGCAGCTCCATCGCTGCTCCCTGTTCCTCCGTGCGTGGCGATCTCGCCACCTCCCAATGTCAGCCCTTCGTGGCCTCTATGGCTATCTCGCCATTTCCTACCTCAGCCCTTCGTGGCCTCTGTGGCTATCTCGCCACTTCCTACCTCAGCCCTTCGTGGCCTCCGTGGCTATCTCGCCATCTCCAACCTCAATCCTCCACTCTCTCTTCCACCCCGCTGGCTGGCGCCGTCATGAGCCCCTCAGCCACCAGGCTGAGGCACGGCGACCACCCAACGTGTTCACCACCCTTCACTCCCCCGACTCCCCCAGATAGCTTCCTGTCTCCCCGCTATAACTTCTCCCCCACGTCACCCTGACTCCTCCCTCTCGGATCGTCATATCCGCCCCGCCCATTTATGCCCGCATTACACTACCCTCCCCCGTAGAGAAAATCCCAGCCGTCCTCGGCTGAAACAGAACAAAATAATGCGGGCGAAGGCATCACAATCAGGAGTCCCCCAGACACAACGGAGATTATAACAACAACAACACAAGCAACGAAAGGGGAGGGATCAGGAACCGGAACAGAACAACAAGAATAATAATAGCACAAAGCACAACAACGGCCACCAACACGCAAAAATGGCACACGCGCACAACCCAGAAATGTGGTGTCTCAAAGCGTGTCCATGTTGTTGTTCCATCCGCTCGGCTCAAGTCCAACATCAAAGAGCAAGTGGTAGAGCAGAATGACGAACGGCGCTCAATTGCTCCTTCAAGTCCTCATCCAGCTAGCACACCAGGTAACACCCAGTGCGACGGGAGCTGAAGAATCTGTGACGAGAAGGAGAATCCAATCCCCTGAGGCACAGCACAACAACGCACATCCGCCTGTCGTACACGACAGCCACCCGGCCTCAGGGTAGTGGAGATGATGTAAATCCAGCCCGCTTAAAAAAACTCCCCATAAATACCCAAAATAACGCAATGGATGCCCCAGTATTTACATTTTAACAACAATATTATTTACACGTGACAACAACAACAACAAAATTTCCTGCTCTTACCCACCAGCAGTCCTCCCTTGAGGACCAGCACAGACATCGCACGTACACAGCATGTACCCACGGTCACTCTCAGCAACCCAACAAAACACCTAATCGCACACCCTCGCGTGGAGAGAGCCACGCTCCCCAGCGGTAACGTTTAACTCGCCCTAACCCCCACCGTGGTCGTCAACCCACAGCAACATCCACTGACCATACTCTCAGCTAGTGCAATTTCGGGGATGAGCAGCAACTCGGCCACGCTCCTCCCTTACTATCCCATCAGAGATGGACACACACCAGCCTCGTATAGTCCGATGCTTTATAGCCCAGGGAAGGTTCATCCCCCAGCAATGCCAGACCCCCTGTACTCCCCCCACGGGGCAATGTTCCCTTATAGAGACAATAACACCCTAACCCAGATCCCGTGAGCCCCCGGCACACCAGGTTCAGTCTGCCCCCGCACAACTGAACCATGACTCCCCGAGCCATATGAGCACATGGCGCATTAGTTTAAGACATACCACGGAGGTTTCGCCTCCGGGCTGTCAGGTCAGCCATCAGCCATAGGCCGATGTGACCACAACTCGTGCATCACCCAATCAACAATGGCAGGCATAACAGATGGAATATTTGCCCCACCCCGGTTTTTCCCGCGCGCTCAAAATGGCGTCCCCCTTCGCCCAGCGCGTTCGCGCAATATCTCGCGCGCACTCAAAATGGCGGCCCTTTCCGCAAAGCGCATCGTCGCCATACCCCGCGTGCGCGCAAAATGGCGGCCCAACGTGCGAACACGTGGCCAGTTTTCTCCATTCGTGCACCCCAGCTTCCCTATGCTGGGGGTCACAAAATGCATCCCCCGTCTTATTGTAACAACCCCAACAACGATAGACGCACAGCCCCAGCTTGCTGCGCACAGCTGTCATATCGTGGAATTTTTAACCAATATTTTACCAACCACATTGGTTACACAACCCAACTCGCCAAGCAACTCGTGGTTGCATGCGATCAACCGAATACGCGACGCCACTTGGCGCCAATTTACGATCCCATTAGCATTAACATCTAAGCCACCCACAACGGCGTCATCGCGCACCCTCATTCTCAAAAAGCTCAATTACCCCTATAATATACACGCAATCTCGTGTGCACAACACCCATACAACCAAATTTTTGGGTCCCCCTCTATAATATACACGCAATCTCGTGTGCACAACAACCATACAACCAAATATTTGGGTCCCCCTCGAATTTGTTACCAATTTCCAACAGGTACGCACAATATAATAACAATCTCAATTCCAATAGTCAACCACTGCATCGCACCCCATAACCATACAGAACGGTATAACAGCACATGCAATCAGCATATCGCGATCACACGCGTACATTTAAGCACAATAGCAAGCAGATCTGCAGGCAACCAACACACCATTAATCCTGTCGTAACTTTGCAGCAACAACACAATTATTCTCTCTCTTGCAACAATCGCATCGCACACAGCACCTCGCAGCACAATACACCAAAAAAAATATATATTTTTTTCCCAATTAAGCCCATCACACAAGGTAACCCACAATTAATACAGCGCAAGATACCCGACGCTCCCAAGTTAATAATTAACTTCACCATCAAGATAACAACTCCACGCAGCAGCGCACACACACAATTTGACACTCAGCAAATACAGCAGACTCTCCGTCCATTCTCAACACACGCACACACTTATATTGACACCAAGCAACAAGCAGATAGCGCGTTCATCGTTATTACACACATATACACACAGTCCGAACCGCGCTCCGCACAATCGAGTCATAAGAGAAACCCAAAATAGCCCCCCGGCCCTCGAAAGATGAGTGAGGTGTGTGTTAAGGCCGGGTGCGTATCGTTACGACTCGCCCGGGCTGCAGCAAGAAGAGGACGGCAGGGTGGCAACTTGAGACGCCTCGCAGAACTCGTTCGGCGACTTGACTGCTCCGTTGTCACGCACCCGAGCCAGGACGGGAAGCTCCCGCCCCAGCAGCTGCAGCATCGGCGTCTTCTCCTCGCAGCACCCCCTCGAAAAACAGCAGCTCACAGCAGGCTGCTCACCCCGCGGCACCTCCAGATGGCAGCGCAAGGCTGCCTCTCCGCCGCGATGTTGAAGATGGCGGCGTCCTCCCGCCGCGGTGAAGACAAGATGGCGGCTTCCCGCCGTTTCTCCCCTGCCACGCCCAAGATGGCGTCTTCGTGCCACGTGGCAATGGCGCTGGCAGCGCAGGAAAGGCAGAGGCCTGCGGATCACCACCGGGCCTCCCCGACGTCGTCCTCGGCGTGGTGAACTCACACAGTTGCGCCAGCACGATTTTCAAGGTCCCCATCTGCATCGCCATCTGTCTCCATCGTAAGTTGGCGTCCTCCGGCACAGACAGGTCCACCGACGCGGCGACACCTTGCTCACCCGGACCCGTACTCGTTCCAGAACGGATCTCCTCTTCCATCGCAGGCAGGTCCACCGTCTGAGGAAGGTCGTCGTCGTCGGATGATGTAGCAGGAATTTTCTTTTTTTTTTTTCTTCTTTTTCTCAGTTGTTTTGAGATGCCGTTTCACTTCTGACTCCAGTGTAATAAAAGGACTCAGACGCTTCTCGCTGACTCCGTGTCCTTTATTTGGGGTTCGCGTTCTCCTTCCCACACGGCACTCCTCCTGAGACTCTCTCCCTGGCAGCCCCACATCTGCCTTCGCTCCCGTAGCCTTCCACGCTCCTGCAGTTCTGCTGCAGGCTCTTGGTGCAGCCCTCTGGCTGCTCCCACAGCAGCTCCATCGCTGCTCCCTGTTCCTCCGTGCGTGGCGATCTCGCCACCTCCCATGTCAGCCCTTCGTGGCCTCTATGGCTATCTCGCCATTTCCTACCTCAGCCCTTCGTGGCCTCTGTGGCTATCTCGCCACTTCCTACCTCAGCCCTTCGTGGCCTCTGTGGCTATCTCGCCATCTCCAACCTCAATCCTCCACTCTCTCTTCCACCCCGCTGGCTGGCGCCGTCATGAGCCCCTCAGCCACCAGGCTGAGGCTACGGCGACCACCCAACGTGTTCACCACCCTTCACTCCCCCGACTCCCCCAGATAGCTTCCTGTCTCCCCGCTATAACTTCTCCCCCACGTCACCCTGACTCCTCCCTCTCGGATCGTCATATCCGCCCCGCCCATTTACGCCCGCATTACACATTCATTGAAAAATACCTTGCTAAATACCTACAAAGCCACTTCAAAACAGAAATGTCTCAAGCAATTCATAAAAAAGACTGTGACAATCTTCCACATAGCTTGGTAAGATATTTGCCATTCCAGATAACAGCTAAAAAAAAGGTTTCTGAAAATATAGTATGTACCGGAGATGAATCCAGTTTTATTATCTCTGGACATCTAAGGTTAACTAACATTTTTAGAGTAATACAAATTTCAGCAAATGGGAATGTGAAATGTCTCATAAATCTGGCAGAACAACATATTTGTACGTGTTTAGCATTACAGGCACTAGTGCTGACACACGTGCAGACAAACACGAAGACAGATATGAATCATGCTTGCAATGTATTTATTAAGTCCTCGGGCATAAGCTACTTTTCCAAAGCGATGAAGGATCAGAAAACCAATCACAATGAGGGTATTTTCCACCCTATGTAATGAACGGACACTTTTTTCATTTGTCTATGTAAATTCAAATGTATACAATAGATCTACGTGATCGGTTGTGTTTTGGAATGTTTCCTATGATAATCGTCATGTGCTAAGTTAGATTAAAACATTTCAACATAAAACAAACAACCCATGATGTCTGATAGCATCAGCCTGCAGTTGTCCTCAAGGGATAATTTCTAGTTAATCTTACTATACTGAGTCAATTTCTCCTTATAACAATGACCTACAAGAAAAAGCAATCACGCTACAGCTCCTCAACGTTAAGTTTTCACATTGGACGCGAATTTCCTGTAGACTGTCATTCCGCATAATGATGGATTACATTTTTTTTTACACTAAACAAATTTTTTTGCAAGGTAAGGCCCAATGAGCTATATAGCTTTTTTTCAGAAGCAACTTGGCCACAAGTGATGGCTCACCAAAGCGAATTATTGTGTGGAAATGTATAGCATCTTCTTGGTTCTTTCGGTAAAGTCACGTAGAAGGGAAGTAATAAAATAATAAAAATAAAATAAAATAATTCTCACGACGTTTCGGCTACAACGCAAGCAGCCGTCTTCAGGTGAAGAATGAGACACTGCCAAGCTAGGAGCTTATATATAAGCTGGGTTGGGGGTGGAAGAAGAGCGCCTTAACAAAAAGAATGTGCATATCAAGAGGAATTTAGCATATTCATGGGAAATGCGTAGGAGGTGGGCGGGGGGGTTTCAAAGTCATATTATGCCCATGCATTATGCAGGATCAGCAGCACCAAGGGAGGGTGCAAGGAGTAGCATTAACAAAGGAAAGGAATGTTAATCGTATGTAGCTGCAGTTACTAAACAACCACATAGAAAACTAAAGTATAAACTACATAAAAAAACTAAAGTATAAACTGCATAGCATCATCAGTATACTTACTATACTCTACAATAAGCTGAGTTACTAACAGCAATTAATACATTACAATTCTACGTCGTAAAAATTATATAATATGCTTCCATCTAAACTTTATTCTCTTACATCACACGAGCATACACCGTACTATATACTGCCATAGATAAACCCAACATTAAATTATATACTGTATTGCTATAAACCACCCTATACCTTATACATTTTAATATAACACTATGTATTATTCTACCCACCCTAATGTGTATCATACTGCTATATGTTTACTATACAATAACGATACTATATAGAAGATTAATCTCTGCAGTCACGAAAGCTTTAAATCGAAATGTATAGCATCCAACTATTCTAAACTTATGACGTTGGTTCTAAATGCGGAGGGAAAAACCGGAGTGACGGGGTAAAAACCCACACGACCACGGGGAGAACATACAAACTCCAAAGAAACAGCAGGTGTTAGGGTCGGGATCAAACCCATGTGCTCCTGTATACCAGGCGAGGTAATTAACATCTCGCCACTGCGGGTTGAACAGATCCCTTCAACTACAACATCGTTGAGGCAGGCTGAGCTTCTGCTCAGTAGACCCCGTTACTTGTGTAGTGACGTAAATGGAGTCACTATGGTGTTTAGCGCCAGCTACTGTCACAAGAGTGGAACTGTGCGTCTTGAGCCTCTCTCTGGCACTACAGTTTGCATGGACTAGAAGCGGGCACGATGGGACATGTTTCTGGTGATGGCCAAAGAGAGGGCACTTCAGGACATGGCAGTCTGGGTGAACCCGAGAGGGCACGTGACTGGGAGAGGGTAGCGAGGGGTGCCAAGGGGTGGTGAGGGGGACATGTGACATAAGGCCCAGAACCTTCAAGTAGGATCTAGAAGGCGGCATGGTCTAGGGCAGAGCCAGGCCACGCTCAGGGGCATAAAAGGGAAGTCGCGAGTGATGATCCGAACTGTTCTATGGAATCAACCTTCGATACTATCTCTCTTCAATCTTCGGTCTTCGCTCAGCATCGTGTGCCAGTCAGAATGTTACTGACTGACTTGGTTATATAGTTACCCCATTATGGTCTAGTTGACCGAGTGTACATTTTTGCAGTTACCCTGTTGGGTTGTTATAATAAATGTGTTGCCTCCAAGTTCCAGTGTGTGTCTCCGTGGAACCCACTACAATTGGAGTCAGAAGTGGTCAAATAACTAGGTGATAGCCTTGGTGTGGGGAAATGTTTACAAGACGAAAACAACTCACCAAGGTGTCTTCAGATTAAGAGGACGATGAAGGGGTGATTCCCCAGACAGCCCCAGGAGTGGCAGCTCCAGAGATGGAGTGTGAGGGAGCTCGGTCGGCGGAACAGTGAGAGGAGCCCAACCTCGCCATGCCTCCGGCACTGGAAAAAGAGCGCTGCCTGCGCAGCCGCCTCCTTCAAGCTTTCGCCCAGATTGCAGGGATTTTTGAACCGCTATTTAACAAGAAGCGACACAAGTTCGCCACGCGCAGACGAGGGGAGTCCCGAGATTCCCCTTGCCTTGCATAGTGCTCTCATGGCACTGGAGAAGTCTGCATACCCAAAGATGTAAGAGGTCAGACTGGATTCCCTGGTCCTCGAATGTATGTTGGCCTAAGAGTCATCTTGCCAGCCATGGAAGAGGACGACTTTTCGTCACTCAAGATTGCATGGTGCCTCCAGGCACATTTCAATCTCAAGTGACCTGCAAACGTGGCCACATGCACCGGACCTTCCGAGTTCGAAGGGGTACCAGAATGCATTCAGCCTCTTCAAGTCTGCACTTCACTCGACGGTGCCGGGTGGAAGAAGGGCGATGCAGGGCGACAGGGTGGCTATGACCAGCCGATGGAGACCTTCTCTCGCCAAAGGAACGACCAAGTCATCTGCTTCAGGTGCGGCCTGCCGGGACACGTCTGGAAGGGATGCCGGGCCGAACAAAGAGGACTCTTCACAGCACTTCCATCCTCTGCTCGGCCGTCCTCCACTCCACTGGGTCCTAAGGCAAGTCGCGGAACACCACACACATGGCCCGTACAGTCACCTCAGGAATTGTGTTGTTGCTCAGATTCTCGCATCGTTGCTTCTCACTGGGTTGCGGAGCGTGAGAGGTGGGTTTTGGCGGGTAATGAGTGGCCATGGCGTCCTGGTCATTTGTAGGTATTAGGCCACTATATTGTTGCTGCGGTGGTGGGATCGTCAGCCATTATTAAAATCGTTCAGGGCGTGGAGGTAAGGGTGCTCTTTGATATTGGAGCATCCGCCACCATTACATCAGAAACGATTTTAATGTTTTTCGCAAACATTGCGCACCATTCGGCCCGTTGAAATTCCCTGTTTTTCCGCACATGGAGAATCCTTAGGGATTATTGTCCAGATATCGGCAACGGTCTGCATCGGTGACATTTGGTTGAGAGGGCCGGTGCTTGTTTTAAAGTCTCTGGCTGTACCCTGCCTGTTAGAGACCGATTTTCTAGGGGAAATACCACTGAAGATCCTTGTGGATCAGGGGTCCATAGAGTTACCGTCGGGCCGCCTAATGGCGTTATTGTTATCCCCGACTCGGTTATGCACCGCTAACGCAACAGTCCAAGCACTAGCCAAAGAGACTGTTAAATCCTCCCCGGTCTGCAGATGCTCGTGCCCTTGCGGCTGCGAACGCAACTCGACCAAGAAGAGACCGCAGTAGGATTCTGTTAGTTCCCAAGAACAAAGCAGTTCGAGGTCTAACTTTGGTGGGTGCACAGACTTTGGTGGCAAACAATCAGCAACTATTTATTCAAGTTTTGAACACCGGTTCGGATACGTTCGTTATACATGCGGGTACTGTTTTAGCTCACGCATCCACCACGTGTTGCAATGGGGAAAACAGTGGGAATACGAAAATTGCAGAGGCTGTGGGACAGGGAGAGAAATGTGATGAATCGTGGATTGACACACTCTGCTCTGAGAGCCCAGATTTATCCAAGGCACAAAGGTTAGAGTTGCATGCTCTTTTAAAGGAATTTTCAGATGTTTTTAGTAAAGGTAAATACGAAATTGGCTGCACGCCTCTGTTACATCACCACACTGATACGGAGGATGCCGCCCCCATTCACCAAATCCCATACAGATTTAGCCCCAAAGAGAGTGACTACGTGAGTCACGCAGTCGATGAGATGTTGGCCGCTGATATCATTTCCCCGTCAAACACTCCGTGGGGAGCCCCCATTGTGCGTGTGAAAAAGCATGATAGAAGTTTGAGGTTTTGCGTTGACTTCCACAAACTTAATAAGGTGCCCATGGCTGATGCGTACCCGCTCCCACGGATGGATGACTCCTTGGATGCTTTGTCGGGAACGCGGTTCTTCTCCACCCTTGATTTGTTTTCCGGGTTCTGGCAGTTGCCCTTGGACAATAGTTCCAAACCTAAGACTGTGTTCCGTACACCCCAAGGGTTGTTCGAATTTAATCAACTCCCGATAGGACTCCATTCGGCTCACACCAAATTCCAGAGGCTCATGGAGTTGGTTTTGGTGGGACTTCAATGGGACGCTTGTCTGATTTACCTCAATAACTTCATTGTTTTCAGCCGAACGTTCGAGGAACACCTGCAAAGATTGCATGCAGTTTTTCTTAAAATGCGGACTGGGAAACTCAAATTAAGCCGCAGATATGTAATTTTCTGCAAATGTCGGTTCAGTACCTGGGGCACATTATCAGTGAATCCGGGATAGCGACGGACCCAGATCAAATTGCATGTGTGCGCACATGGCCAACCCCCAAGTCGGTTGGTGAGGTACGTTGTTTTGTTATCGACGTTTTGTTCCAGGCCTCACCACAATAGCAAAGCTTCTCCACGTCCTCACTTCCAAGGGACAGAAAATGTGATGGGGGGAGGTGGAGGAGGCTTCGTTTGTCGCGTTGCGAGATTGCCTGGTCAACGCACCTCCCCTCGGTACCCTGGTTTTTCTTTGCCTTTCGTTTTGGATACAAATGCCAGTAACACTGAGATTGGCGCTGTGTTATCCCAGGTTGTAAACGGAGTGGAGTGTGTGGCTGCGTATGGGAGTAGAGTACTGTCCCCAGCGGAGCAGTGCTACTGCATGACGCGCCGTGAGTTGTTGGCTATAGTTTACTTCGTCCAGCAATATTGTCCGTACCTCTATGGAAGAAAGTTTGAGGTACACTCAGATCATGCGGCTCTCCAGTATGCACTGCGAGTCAAACATCCATCCGGTCAGCTCTCCCGTTGGCTGGGAGTCCTTCAGGACTACTCGTTTGCGGTCACTTACAGAAAGGGTGTTTGCAATGTAAACGCTGATGCACTGTCATGACTGTCAGCAAGTGATCAGTGTGCATGCTTTACGGGTTCAGGGCGTTGCAAGACCGCTGTAATGGGACCGTCTCACACTGTTGTGGCTGCAGCGGATGTTCCCGTTATGGTCTAGTTGACCGAGTGTACGTTTATGCAGTTACCCAAGTGGGGTGTTATAATAAACGTGCTGCCTCCAAGTTCTAGTCTGTGGCTCGATGGAGCCCACTACACATACATTAAAAAATACCTTGCTAAATACCTCCAAAGCCACTTCTACTCAGAAATGCCTCAAGCAATTCATAAAATAAACTGTGACAATCTTCCGCATAGCTTGGCAAGATGTTTTCCATTCCAGATAGCAGCTCAAGAATTTTTTTTCTGAAAATATATTATGTACCGGAGAGGAATCCAGTTTTATTATCTCTGGACATCTAAGGTTTAATGACATTTTTAAAGTAATAAAAACTTCAGCAAATGGGTAATGTGAAATGTATCATAAATCTGGCAGAACAACATCTTTGTACGTGTTTAGAATTACAGTCACTAGTGCTGACACACGCGCAGACAAACAAGAAGACAGATATGAATCATGCTTCCAATATATTTATTTATTCCTCTGGCATAAGCTACTTTACCAAAGAGATGAAGGATCAAGTCTTTCGTTGCAGAAAACCAATCACAATGATTGTATTTTCCACCCTATGTAATGAACAGACGCAATTTTCATTTGTCTATGTAAATTCAAATGTATACTATATATACGTGATCGATTGTGTTTTGGAGTGTTTCCTATGATGATTGTCATGTGCCAAGGTAGATTTAAACATTTCAACATAAAACAAACAACCCATGATGTCTGATAGCATCAGCCTGCAGTTGTCGTCATGAAATAATTTCTAGTTTATCTTACTAATAATTAGTAAATTTCTCCTTTCAACACTGACTTACACGAAAAGACAGCAACCATGCTACACCTCCTCAACGTTTAGTTTTCACAATGGACGCAAATTTCTTGTAGACTGTCATTCCGCATAATGATGGATTACAATTGCTTACACTAAACTATTTTTTTGCAAGGTAAGGCCCAATGAGCTATATAGCTCTTTTTCAGAAGCAACTTGGCCACAAGTGATGGCTCACCGAAACGACTTATTGTGTGGAAATGGAGAGCATCCAACTATTCTAACGTTGGTTCTAAATACGGAGGGAAAAACCGGAGTGCCGGGATAAAAACCCACACGACTACGGGGAGAACATACAAACTCCAAAGAAACAGCAGGTGTCAGGGTCGGGATCGAACACATGTTCTCCTGTATACCAGGCGAGGTATTTAACATCTCGCCACCGCGGGTTGAACAGATCCCCTCAACTACAGCATCATTGAGGCAGGCTGAACATCTGCTCAACCTCAATCATTTCACATTCAGTAGACCCTATTACAGATGTTGTGACGTAAATGGAGTCACTATGGTGTTTAGCACCAGCTACTGTCACAAGAGTGGAACTGTATGTCTTGAGCCTCTCTCTGGCCCCACAGTGTGCATGGCCTAGAAGCGGGCAATATGGGGCATGCTTCTGGTGACCGCCAAAGAGAGGGCACTTCAGGACATGGCAGTCTGGGTGAACCCGAGAGGGCACGTAATATAGTTACCCCGTTGTGGTCTAGTTGACCGAGTGTACGCTTATGCAGTTACCCTGGTGGGGTGTTATAATTAACGTGTTGCCTCCAAGTTCTAGTGTGTGTCTCCGCGGAGTCCACTACACATTCATTGAAAAATACCTTGCTAAATACCTACAAAGCCACTTCAAAACAGAAATGTCTCAAGCAATTCATAAAAAAGACTGTGACAATCTTCCACATAGCTTGGTAAGATGTTTGCCATTCCAGATAACAGCTAAAAAAAAGGTTTCTGAAAATATAGTATGTACCGGAGATGAATCCAGTTTTATTATCTCTGGACATCTAAGGTCAACTAACATTTTTAGAGTAATACAAATTTCAGCAAATGGGAATGTGAAATGTCTGATAAATCTGGCAGAACAACATATGTGTACGTGTTTAGCATTACAGGCACTAGTGCTGACACACGTGCAGACAAACACGAAGACAGATATGAATCATGCTTGCAATGTATTTATTAAGTCCTCGGGCATAAGCTACTTTTCCAAAGCGATGAAGGATCAGAAAACCAATCACAATGAGGGTATTTTCCACCCTATGTAATGAACGGACACTTTTTTTCATTTGTCTATGTAAATTCAAATGTATACAATAGATCTACGTGATCGGTTGTGTTTTGGAGTGTTTCCTATGATAATCGTCATGTGCTAAGTTAGATTAAAACATTTCAACATAAAACAAACAACCCATGATGTCTGATAGCATCAGCCTGCAGTTGTCCTCACGGGATAATTTCTAGTTAATCTTACTATACTGAGTCAATTTCTCCTTATAACAATGACCAACAAGAAAAAGCAATCACGCTACAGCTCCTCAACGTTAAGTTTTCACATTGGACGCGAATTTCCTGTAGACTGTCATTCCGCATAATGATGGATTACATTTTTTTTTACACTAAACAAATTTTTTTGCAAGGTAAGGCCCAATGAGCTATATAGCTTTTTTTCAGAAGCAACTTGGCCACAAGTGATGGCTCACCAAAGCGAATTATTGTGTGGAAATGTATAGCATCTTCTTGGTTCTTTCGGTAAAGTCACGTAGAAGGGAAGTAATAAAATAATAAAAATAAAACAATAAAATAAAATAATTCTCACGACGTTTCGGCTACAACGCAAGCAGCCGTCTTCAGGTGAAGAATGAGACACTGCCAAGCTAGGAGCTTATATATAAGCTGGGTTGGGGGTGGAAGAAGAGCGCCTTAACAAAAAGAATGTGCATATCAAGAGGAATTTAGCATATTCATGGGAAATGCGTAGGAGGTGGGCGGGGGGGTTTCAAAGTCATATTATGCCCATGCATTATGCAGGATCAGCAGCACCAAGGGAGGGTGCAAGGAGTAGCATTAACAAAGGAAAGGAATGTTAATCGTATGTAGCTGCAGTTACTAAACAACCACATAGAAAACTAAAGTATAAACTACATAAAAAAAACTAAAGTATAAACTGCATAGCATCATCAGTATACTTACTATACTCTACAATAAGCTGAGTTACTAACAGCAATTAATACATTACAATTCTACGTCGTAAAAATTATATAATATGCTTCCATCTAAACTTTATTCTCTTACATCACACGAGCATACACCGTACTATATACTGCCATAGATAAACCCAACATTAAATTATATACTGTATTGCTATAAACCACCTAATACCTTATACATTTTAATATAACACTATGTATTATTCTACCCACCCTAATGTGTATCACACTGCTATATGTTTACTATACAATAACGATACTATATAGAAGATTAATCTCTGCAGTCACGAAAGCTTTAAATCGAAATGTATAGCATCCAACTATTCTAAACTTATGACGTTGGTTCTAAATGCGGAGGGAAAAACCGGAGTGACGGGGTAAAAACCCACACGACCACGGGGAGAACATACAAACTCCAAAGAAACAGCAGGTGTTAGGGTCGGGATCAAACCCATGTGCTCCTGTATACCAGGCGAGGTAATTAACATCTCGCCACTGCGGGTTGAACAGATCCCTTCAACTACAACATCGTTGAGGCAGGCTGAGCTTCTGCTCAATCTCAATAATTTCACCTTCAGTAGACCCCGTTACTTGTGTAGTGACGTAAATGGAGTCACTATGGTGTTTAGCGCCAGCTACTGTCACAAGAGTGGAACTGTGCGTCTTGAGCCTCTCTCTGGCACCACAGTTTGCATGGACTAGAAGCGGGCACGATGGGACATGTTTCTGGTGATGGCCAAAGAGAGGGCACTTCAGGACATGGCAGTCTGGGTGAACCCGAGAGGGCACGTGACTGGGAGAGGGTAGCGAGGGGTGCCAAGGGGTGGTGAGGGGGACATGTGACATAAGGCCCAGAACCTTCAAGTAGGATCTAGAAGGCGGCATGGTCTAGGGCAGAGCCAGGCCACGCTCAGGGGCATAAAAGGGAAGTCGCGAGTGATGATCCGAACTGTTCTATGGAATCAACCTTCGATACTACCTCTCTTCAATCTTCGGTCTTCGCTCAGCATCGTGTGCCAGTCAGAATGTTACTGACTGACTTGGTTATATAGTTACCCCATTATGGTCTAGTTGACCGAGTGTACATTTTTGCAGTTACCCTGTTGGGTTGTTATAATAAATGTGTTGCCTCCAAGTTCCAGTGTGTGTCTCCGTGGAACCCACTACATTTGGAGTCAGAAGTGGTCAAAATAACTAGGTGATAGCCTTGGTGTGGGGAAATGTTTACAAGACGAAAACAACTCACCAAGGTGTCTTCAGATTAAGAGGATGATGAAGGGGTGATTCCCCAGACAGCCCCAGGAGTGGCAGCTCCAGAGATGGAGTGTGAGGGAGCTCGGTCGGCGGAACAGTGAGAGGAGCCCAACCTCGCCATGCCTCCGGCACTGGAAAAAGAGCGCTGCCTGCGCAGCCGCCTCCTTCAAGCTCTCGCCCAGATTGCGGGGATTTTTGAACCGCCATTTAACAAGAAGCGACACAAGTTCGCCACGCGCAGACGAGGGGAGTCCCGAGATTCCCCTTGCCTTGCATAGTGCTCTCATGGCACTGGAGAAGTCTGCATACCCAAAGATGTAAGAGGTCAGACTGGATTCCCTGGTCCTCGAATGTATGTTGGCCTAAGAGTCATCTTGCCAGCCATGGAAGAGGACGACTTTTCGTCACTCAAGATTGCACGGTGCCTCCAGGCACATTTCAATCTCAAGTGACCTGCAAACGTGGCCACATGCACCGGACCTTCCGAGTTCGAAGGGGTACCAGACTGCATTCAGCCTGTTCAAGTCTGCACTTCACTCGACGGTGCCGGGTGGAAGAAGGGCGATGCAGGGCGACAGGGTGGCTATGACCAGCCGATGGAGACCTTCTCTCGCCAAAGGAACGACCAAGTCATCTGCTTCAGGTGCGGCCTGCCGGGCCGAACAAAGAGGACTCTTCACAGCACTTCCATCCTCTGCTCGGCCGTCCTCCACTCCACTGGGTCCTAAGGCAAGTCGCGGAACACCACACACATGGCCCGTACAGTCACCTCAGGAATTGTGTTGTTGCTCAGATTCTCTCATCGTTGCTTCTCACCGGGTTGCGGAGCATGAGAGGTGGGTTTTTTTATCGGGTAATGAGTGGCCATGGCGTCCTGGTCATTTGTAGGTATTAGGCCACTATATTGTTGCTGCGGTGGTGGGATCGTCAGCCATTATTAAAATCGTTCAGGGCGTGGAGGTAAGGGTGCTCTTTGATATTGGAGCATCCGCCACCATTACATCAGAAACGATTTTAATGTTTTTCGCAAACATTGCGCACCATTCGGCCCGTTGAAATTCCCTGTTTTTCCGCACATGGAGAATCCTTAGGGATTATTGTCCAGATATTGGCAACGGTCTGCATCGGTGACATTTGGTTGAGAGGGCCGGTGCTTGTTTTAAAGTCTCTGGCTGTACCCTGCCTGTTAGAGACCGATTTTCTAGGGGAAATACCACTGAAGATCCTTGTGGATCAGGGGTCCATAGAGTTACCGTCGGGCCGCCTAATGGCGTTATTGTTATCCCCGACTCGGTTATGCACCGCTAACGCAACAGTCCAAGCGCTAGCCAAAGAGACTGTTAAATCCTCCCCGGTCTGCAGATGCTCGTGCCCTTGCGGCTGCGAACGCAACTCGACCAAGAAGAGACCGCAGTAGGATTCTGTTAGTTCCCAAGAACAAAGCAGTTCGAGGTCTAACTTTGGTGGGTGCACAGACTTTGGTGGCAAACAATCAGCAACCATTTATTCAAGTTTTGAACACCGGTTCGGATACGTTCGTTATACATGCGGGTACTGTTTTAGCTCACGCATCCACCACGTGTTGCAATGGGGAAAACAGTGGGAATACGAAAATTGCGGAGGCTGTGGGACAGGGAGAGAAATGTGATGAATCGTGGATTGACACACTCTGCTCTGAGAGCCCAGATTTATCCAAGGCACAAAGGTTCGAGTTGCATGCTCTTTTAAAGGAATTTTCAGATGTTTTTAGTAAAGGTAAATACGAAATTGGCTGCACGCCTCTGTTACATCACCACACTGATACGGAGGATGCCGCCCCCATTCACCAAATCCCATACAGATTTAGCCCCAAAGAGAGTGACTACGTGAGTCACGCAGTCGATGAGATGTTGGCCGCTGATATCATTTCCCCGTCAAACACTCCGTGGGGAGCCCCCATTGTGCGTGTGAAAAAGCATGATAGAAGTTTGAGGTTTTGCGTTGACTTCCACAAACTTAATAAGGTGCCCGTGGCTGATGCGTACCCGCTCCCACGGATGGATGACTCCTTGGATGCTTTGTCGGGAACGCGGTTCTTCTCCACCCTTGATTTGTTTTCCGGGTTCTGGCAGTTGCCCTTGGACAATAGTTCCAAACCTAAGACTGTGTTCCGTACACCCCAAGGGTTGTTCGAATTTAATCAACTCCCGATAGGACTCCATTCGGTCACACCAAATTCCAGAGGCTCATGGAGTTGGTTTTGGTGGGACTTCAATGGGACGCTTGTCTGATTTACCTCAATAACTTCATTGTTTTCAGCCGAACGTTCGATGAACACCTGCAAAGATTGCATGCAGTTTTTCTTAAAATGCGGACTGGGAAACTCAAATTAAGCCGCAGATATGTAATTTGCTGCAAATGTCGGTTCAGTACCTGGGGCACATTATCAGTGAATCCGGGATAGCGACGGACCCAGATCAAATTGCATGTGTGCGCACATGGCCAACCCCCAAGTCGGTTGGTGAGGTACGTTGTTTTGTTATCGACGTTTTGTTCCAGGCCTCACCACAATCGCAAAGCTTCTCCACGTCCTCACTTCCAAGGGACAGAAAATGTGATGGGGGGAGGTGGAGGAGGCTTCGTTTGTCGCGTTGCGAGATTGCCTGGTCAACGCACCTCCCCTCGGTACCCTGGTTTTTCTTTGCCTTTCGTTTTGGATACAAATGCCAGTAACACTGAGATTGGCGCTGTGTTATCCCAGGTTGTAAACGGAGTGGAGTGTGTGGCTGCGTATGGGAGTAGAGTACTGTCCCCAGCGGAGCAGTGCTACTGCATGACGCGCCGTGAGTTGTTGGCTATAGTTTACTTCGTCCAGCAATATTGTCCGTACCTCTATGGAAGAAAGTTTGAGGTACACTCAGATCATGCGGCTTTCCAGTATGCACTGCGAGTCAAACATCCATCCGGCCAGCTCTCCCGTTGGCTGGGAGTCCTTCAGGACTACTCGTTTGCGGTCACTTACAGAAAGGGTGTTTGCAATGTAAACGCTGATGCACTGTCATGACTGTCAGCAAGTGATCAGTGTGCATGCTTTACGGGTTCAGGGCGTTGCAAGACCGCTGTAATGGGACCGTCTCACACTGTTGTGGCTGCAGCGGATGTTCCCGTTGTGGTCTAGTTGACCGAGTGTACGTTTATGCAGTTACCCAAGTGGGGTGTTATAATAAACGTGCTGCCTCCAAGTTCTAGTCTGTGGCTCGATGGAGCCCACTACACATACATTAAAAAATACCTTGCTAAATACCTTCAAAGCCACTTCTACTCAGAAATGCCTCAAGCAATTAATAAAATAAACTGTGACAATCTTCCGCATAGCTTGGCAAGATGTTTTCCATTCCAGATAGCAGCTCAAGAATTTTTTTTCTGAAAATATATTATGTACCGGAGAGGAATCCAGTTTTATTATCTCTGGACATCTACGGTTTAATGACATTTTTAAAGTAATAAAAACTTCAGCAAATGGGTAATGTGAAATGTATCATAAATCTGGCAGAACAACATCTTTGTACGTGTTTAGAATTACAGTCACTAGCGCTGACACACGCGCAGACAAACAAGAAGACAGATATGAATCATGCTTCCAATATATTTATTAATTCCTCTGGCAGGTTTTTCTTTGCAGCAAACCATTCACATTGAGTGTATTTCCCACCCAACATAATGAACAGACGCAATAAAATGTGTCTATATAAGTTAAAATCTATAGTAGTTTTTTTTGTGATCGCTTGTGTTTTGGAGTGTTTTCTATGATGATCGTCACGTGCCAAGATAGATTAAAATATTTCAACATAAAACAAACAACCCATGATGTCTGATAGCATCTGCCTGCAGTTGTCCTCATGACATCATTTCGAATTAATCTAACAATATAATGAGCCAATTTCTCCTTACAACACCAACCTACATGAAAAGACAGCAACCATACTACAGCACCTCAAAGGTTAGTTTTCACAATGGACGGGAATTTCCTGTAGACTGTCATGTCGCATAATAATGGATTAATTTTTTTGCAATAAACTCATTTTTTTAACAAGGTAAGGCCCAATGAGCTATATAGCTCTTTTTCAGAAGCAACTTGGAGACAAGTGATGGCTCACCGAAGTGGATTATTGTGTGGAAATGTATAGCATCCAACTATTTAAAACGCATGACGTTGATTCTAAATGCGGAAAGAAAAACCGGATTACCGTGACGGATGCACAAACCAGCGCCTGCAACTGACCTGGATACCCACGCACTGCAGCCTCCTGACCTCAATCACCTCAACCGGGCCCTGCCATGGCTGGTGTAATTTAGGGGACGTGCCCAGGGGCACCTGGGAGTAATGTAACCATGCCTTGTCCCCAGGGGTCAATGGGTTTCCGGATTCATGGAGTCCCACAAGCTTCTCACTGGCAGCCTGCCATTTGGCCAAATTTCCCCGAGACGCTTCCCGCGTTTCTGCCAGCCAGCTGATCGTAAGCTTCATGAGCATGGGCACAGCAACCTTTTTGACCAGGTCCATGCTTAACTGTGCCTCTATGGGGGGATCACATTCCCTCCCATACATGAGGGGAGAACCCCGTTGAGGCGTGAGGGGCCATCCTATACGCAGCCAGAACACCATGCAAATCCCACTCGGACTGTGCCTCGTTAACCTGCAGCCTCCTGGCACAGCATGAATGTAAGAGTCCTGTGAAACCGTTCTACCATCCCGTCAGTGTGGGGATGGTAGGGCGACGTCCGGATCTTTTAGTGCCCAGGGAGTTGCACACATTCTTTAACAATTTAGATGAAAAGTTCCAACCTTGGTCTGTAAGAAGATGTTACGGGGCCCCTTTGTCTAACACATACCCACGTAGGAATGCATCCGCGATGGACGTGGCTAACTCATCTGGCAGAGGCCATGCCAGAGGCCATCGGGACAGGTACTCCACCCCGACAAGAAGGAATTTATTTCCACTCTGAGTTGCGGGAAATGGGCCGAGGATGTCGAGGGCAACGAGCTCGTTAATACGAGACACTACGGTGGATTGCAACAGTGGCCGGGCCTGCCTCGGCGGGGGCTTTCGGCAAATGCACTCAACACAACCTTTGATCATATGGTATACATTCTCCGACATTCCGGGCCAAAAGAAGTCCCGTTCAGCGTCAACAAAGTTTTCCGCACCCCAAGGTGCATTAACTTCACGTAGACAGCCCGTGTGACTCTACCCCGCAGAGCAGTTGGCACAACAATTCAGTAACGCTGCACCTCCTCATTGCACCTCATCAATAGCTCATCATGAAGGGTTATGAGAGACATTCCCACTGGTACCTTTTTACTTCCTCTCGTTCCAACGCGACGCCGTAATTTCAACAAAGAGGCATCCTCCACTCGGAGGCGGCCCCATTCAGCATGCGTGAGACCAATCGTGTTGTCACAGGGAGCGGTTGCCGCGGGTTGTGGAACATCAACCGACGCTACAACAGTGCACGGCGATCCTGCAGCCACAGGTTTACATCGGCCAGCACCCATCAAACACGCACAATGGTCCCTCATCGATAACCACGACAACGTGTCCGCGTTGCAGTGACATGAACCTTTCCTGTAGGTGACCGCCAAGGAGTAGTCCTGCAAAATTTCTAACCAGCAGGAAAGTTGGCCAGATGGCTGGTCAACCCGCAACACAAATTGAAGAGCCGCGTGGTCCGTGCACACAACAAATTGCCTACCGTAAAGGTAAGGTCTGCACTGTGGTACAAAATGCACAGTAACCAACAATTCGCAGTGCGTCACACAATAACACTGCTCTGTGCGGGACAGCACACGGCTCCTGTAAGCTACGACCCTTTCTACTCCATTCACTACCTGCGACAGTACAGTAGTGATTCCGGTTTCGCTGGCGTTTGTATCCAACACAAATGTTAGAGAGAAATCGGGGTACCCAAGGAGAGGTGCGTTGGCAAGGCCGTCGCACAGTATGACAAATGCGGCCTCATCCTCCCCCTATCAAAATCTCTGGCCCTTTGCTGTAAGGGCGGGGAGCAGGTTAGCGATCATCGCAAACTTGGGTACGAAGCAGCGATCGTATAACGCGAACCAGACAAAACTGCGGACCTCACCCACCGATTTGGTGGTCGGCCATGTGTCGTTAAATGAAATAGTCTGCGGGTCTCCACACGTTTATGCTTCGATGGGTATCTCATCATTTACAGATTGGAATTACGGATGAGTAAAAGACGGATGACATTTTCATCCTCTCAGCCGACAAGGGCAATGCCACTGTCATCATGGACAAAATAGAATATAACAAAAAAATTCAAGAACTACTCAACGATGGCAGCTATACAACAATAAGAAGAGACCCCACCAACAGCCTCGTCATTAAAACCAACACAATAATTTCTGATTCAACCGCATTAATTGATCAAACCAAACAGTTCTCGTTGAAACCTTCTGCGGCCAGGCCACCAAGATCATATGGCTTACCAAAGATACGTAAAGAAGATACACCCCGTCGTCCCATTGTCTCTACTATCAACTCCCCCACCTACAAACTGGCTCCTTTTTTTTTTGTCTGAAATCCTGTGGCCGTTTACTGGAAAAACCACATCTGCGGTACTAAACTCTACTCACCTGGTATCGACAATCAAGAGTATTTCCCTGTCCAGACGACCTGCTTGTCAGTTTTGATGTGGTTTCCTTATTCACCAAGGTTCCTGTACCTGACACCATCGCAATCATTGAAGACTTGGTTCATCAAGGACTTCATACTGATGTACCCCCCCCCTAGTGAGACACTGCTTAACCAACACATACTTCATCTGGAATGGAACTTTCTACAAACAAACTGAGGGCACCCCAATGGGCTCCCCCCTATCTCTGGTTGTAGCCAACGTTTTCATGGAGAAATTTGAGACTGACGCCATCCAGACTGCCACTCTACGCCCGACCTTATGGAAGAGGTACGTCGATGACACTTTTGTCATCTGGCCACATGGCCGGCCGGCTCTAGACCAATTCCTCGACCACATCAATTCCATACACCCAGTCATCAGATTCACCATGGAAGTCGAAAAGGATGGCAAGCTACCCTTCATGGATGTCCTAATTAAAAGGAGACCTGATGGTTCAATGAGCCACTCTGTCTACAGGAAAGCTACCCATACGGATGCTTACTTAAAACCAGATTCCCACCACCATCCATCCCAGAAGAATTCCCTCATCAAGACTCTACACCATAGAGCCCAATGCATCTCCAACCAGGAACACATTGCCAGTGAACTCAAGCACGTACACCAAGCTCTCAAGGCTAATGGTTACTCCAACTACACAATCCGCAAAGCCATCACTCCAACCATGAAGAAAGATTCTCTTGAGGAGCCATTCAAAACCATCACCTTACCCTACATTGCGGGGGTCACAAAAAAATCTCCAAAATCCTGAATAAACAGAAGATGAAGGTCCGATTCAACACAGTACAAAAAAATCCGTGATCTGGTCCCGTCTGGAAAAGATGTCGTTCCAGACATACAGTACCCGGGCATCTACAAACTAAGTTGCCTCTGTGGTAGCAGTTACATTGGAGAAACCAAACGACATGTCTCGGACCGAATCCGTGAACATAAAGCAGACCTGAAACACGGTAGGACGAACACCTCAGCCGTAGCAGATCACTGTTATAATTCAGTGGGTTCACATGACATTGACTTCTCCAAGACGGAGGTTCTCTGCAAGCCATCCGGTTACCATGAGAGATTCGTTCACGAGGCAATCCAGATATACAAACAGAGACAATTTCATCAAGAGAAAATTGATTCTGGCTCAGCAATCATTGGAAGGACGTGATAAACCATTTCGGGTATTGATTGATTTTGTTTTACGGTGACTTTCAGACTGCAGTCCATTCGCTGGCATTGCCTCTTAGTACCTTTCACGCGACGGTCAATGGTATGGTTTACAGCAGATTGTATAATAATAAATAGTATAACAGTGTAATGTTTAATATAATTCACGGGGTAATATGTAGTATCGTAATTGCATAGTGAATATACAGCAGTGTGGTATACAGTATGGTTGGTAGAATAATACATAGTGTAATATTACAAGTCTAATATTATTATGGACTATGGTAACGCAGTGTATAATTCAATGTTGGGGTCTGTCTATGGCAGTTTATAATATGGGGTATAGTCGTGTGATGTAAGAAAAAAGATTAGATGGAGGCATATTATAATAATTTTTGCGACATTGAAGTGTAATGTATGACTTATTGTTAGTAGCTCAGCTTATTGAAGATCATATTGAGTATATTGATGATATTGATGTAGTTTATATTTTTAGTTTTTTTTGGTTCACTATATGATAGTCATTATATAATGTATTGTATACCCAGTTACTTAATGTTAATAGCTCAGCTTATTGGATAATATATTGATGTAGTTTATATTTAGTTCTTTCACATCAGTTTATTGTATGATAGTGGGTGGTTGCAGTTATTTAGCGTCAATATACTAAATGCCTCTGTTGATATGTAAACTCTGACTTTAATATAACCACTTCCATGATAAGTTACATGCTAATTCCTCACATTAACATCATGCTAATCTCCCAGTTACATGCTAATTTCTAACTTTAACATCCTGTAATTCTCTCACATTAACACAGCTTATTCAATGCTAATTTATTCTGTTGATATGTAAACTCCTTTGTCAAGGCGCTCTTCTCCTTCCACCCAGCTTAAATACGCTGCCAAGCTAAGCAGTGTTCATTGGAGCGCTGTCTTTCAGACAGCTCTGTCTTCACCTGAAAACGGCTGCTTGTGTTGTGGCCAAAACGTCATGAGAATTTTATTTTATAATGTTTGTTGGAGCCGCTGGTCCCCGAAGTCCCTCCCTGGCAGGGGCTCCGCCGTGCGCCGACCCCTCGCTGCTCTGCGAGCAGCTGCTGCCGTCGTTGGGCTCATCGCCCGACGGCTCTCCTCCCTGGTCCATCCCTCCGCGAGCTTGTGTGAGAGGCATAGCTCTCGTTCACCTGCAAACGCTGCGTTGTCTCTCCACGAATCACGCGCTATTAAACGGGGGTCAGGGGTCGGAGGGCGAATGACGCTGCCCTCACACTGCGCGAGTCCCTGCGGCGATAGATGGAGCGGGGACCTGCGGACGCACCGACCCCTTCCCCCACACTACGAGCGCACACACCTGCACACACGCGACACCCACTCGTGCGCCGCTTTACGCAACGCTCCCACGCGGCGAGCCGCTGTGTACACCGCACCACACGCGTTCCCACCTCTCAGCGAGATCACACGGAGACCCGGCCAGCTATTAAGGATTTATTGCTTGCTACCTGGGACTGGTTGTGGAGTCAGTATGGGTCGACGAGGCTGGCCTATTCTAACACCCTCGCACCTATTCCCTATTTATCGGCTATGATCCTACTTTTACCTCCTTACTCACCATTAAGTGTCCACGGCGGTCCGCTGATCCCTGTGCTAACAGCGTACCTCGGTGCGTCGCACGGACGTCGCTGGCTGGAGCTGCGTCTGGTCGCCCGGCGCTGGAGTAAGAGAGCGATTTTCTCTTTGCGCCCCCTTTTTAGCCTCCCTACATCAAAGGGATGCGGCTCCGAGCGTGATGGCGGCCCTCCCCCAGTTCTTCTTCAGCAATCGGCGCCTTTGTTATGCAACTTATGCAGCGGTGTCCATCACAAAGGCTCGCTGTGGGAATCTGTGCACGGGCTCCCCGTGTGCCTCCCCTCTCCCGATCTATTCATACTTTCAGCTTAATCCTTTACCTTCCCTAATAATGGTGCCTGCGCGCTCATGCGTAATTATCTTAACCATCCGTGACTATGCGCAAGAGCCCCTGCGGTCCTGCTACTCATGCTGTCCCGTCCCTCCCCTGCTTGCCTCGTCGACACGTGGGGGGTGTGTGTGGAGGATGCGTTTCAACCGTGGTGGCCGAATGCCCTTCGCTGCGGCCATACCATCTTAAGGCCGGTCGCAGCGCTGCGGTGCAAAGTAGCATCGGGGGAGGTCGTCCAATTCCCTGATCGCCGGAAACCGTGAGAGTTAATCCCGATAAGGGTTTCTCGGATAAAAACCGGTCGATCAGGTGACCTCCCCTTCCAGCTCTATGGGGGGGGGGAATGCGTGCGGGTGTGTTCATGTGAGGTGAGGTGAGGGGGACGAGGGGTTGGCTCCGTCGCTTGGTGGTGGCGAGGTCGGGGATGGGGCGCCTGCCGAACGGCTTCGTGGTGGCGGCATCAGATGTTTTATTTGTATTATTTTATTATTTCCCTTCTCCGTGACTTTACTGAAAGAACCAAGAGGATGAGTACTTGTGAGAAAATAATGCTAATTAACTGGAATTTGTTGTAATACGTGCGTTTGTTAAAAGTCTGCATGACTGTAAATGTAAGCCAACAGATAAAAAGCTGATTAAATTAGACTCAATTTACTTAAAGTATTACGGCTAGTAGCAAGTAATAATCAAAGTTGAATACACTTTCACATTTAATCCAAAGAAAAAATACCGCAATACGTAATTAGAATTGAGTTCTGTATGAATTGTATTTTCACAAGAACACATTGGAAACATAAAGCACTCTATTTGTTTATCACATCACGATTAACAGTAATCACAGTAAGAAAGATATTCAATAGTTAGTGCAGGAGACACTTGAAGATCGCTGGGGTGACGTTCTTGGAAAGCAACGTAAAAGCCAAAACCGCAATATTTAAAAACTTAAACCTCATCTAAATAATCGGTTTATGTATGTAGTGACGTAAATGAAGTCACTATAGCGTTTAGCGCCAGCTACTGTCACAAGAGTGGAACTGTATGTCTTGAGCCTCTCTCTGGCACCAGAGTGTGTATGGCATGCAAGGGGCCCTCGGTGGCATCGTTCTGGTGATGGTCTGAGAGAGGGCAAGTAAGGACGTGACAGCCTGGGTGAACCCGAGAGGGCACGTGACCGGGACAGGGTAGCGAGGGGGCCCAAAAGGGGGCTCGAGGAACACGTGATGCTTGGTTGTGAACTTTCTGGGTATTGCATGTCAGGAATGACATCCTTCGCAGATGGGATCAGATCACGAATTTTGAGTACCGTATTGAACAGGCCAATGAGCAGATCAGTTCGTAGCATATCAGCTGAGGAGTCTCGGGTCACTCCCGCAGGTTTCTGTAGCAGAGCCATTTTTTATTTGTCTTTTAACAAATCTGTTTCACATGGGACTTGAATGTCAGGATTCTGTTCGCGGTATCTATCACTAAACATCTAGGAGTGGAGTCATAGCGCGCTGGGCTACCACAGAAGGACATATCAAGGGTGGCATCTGTTGTATGACTTTTCAGGTGGAAAGCACTTATGATAGTTTTAGAGGGATTTGGTTGGAGTCTCCAGCGATGGAAATATGCCTCCAATAAAATTAAATCTGTTGAGTATTGGTAATGTTTTGAGGTTTGTACCCTGTGCAGCAGGGGATGTCATCTGCAAAATGAACTTGCAAGATGACGTACATGACACGTTATTTATATATATGTCAATAGTGACGGTGCTAGTACCAAGCATTGAGGAAGGCCAATTGTTCAACATTGTCTTGCAGCTGTGTTCACCAGCTCGGTACACCCTGAGAGTAGGGTTGCCAAACATCGCATGGATTAGGCGAATAGTAGAATGTCATCTTATTATGTTAACAAACATCAGCAGCAGGGTAAGCAGCAAGAGATAGGTAAATGATTGCTACAGTGAGGGAAAAAAGTATTTGATCCCCTGCTGATTTTGTATGTTTGCCCACTGACAAAGAAATGATCAGTCTATAATTTTAATCTTAATTTAATTTTAATGGTAGGTTTATTTGAACAGTGAGAGACAGTATAACAACAAGAAAATCCAGAAAAACGCATGTCAAAAATGTTATAAATTGATTTGCATTGTAATGAGGGAAATAAGTATTTGACCCCTATGCAAAACATGACTTAGTACTTGGTGGCAAAACTCTTGTTGGCAATCACAGAGGTCAGACGTTTCTTGTAGTTGGCCACCATATTTGCACACATCTCAGGAGGGATTTTGTCCCACTCCTCTTTGCAGATCTTCTCCAAGTCATTAAGGTTTCGAGGCTGACGTTTGGAAACTCGAACCTTCAGCTCCCTCCACAGATTTTCTATAGGATTAAGGTCTGGAGACTAGCTAGGCCACTCCAGGACCTTAATGTGCTTCTTTGTGAGCCACTCCTTTGTTGCCTTCGCCGTGTGTTTTGGGTCATTGTCATGATGGAATACCCATCCACGACCCATTTTCAATGCCCTGGCTGAGGGAAAGAGGTTTTCACCAAAGATTTGACGATACATGGCCCTGTCCATCGTCCCTTTGATGCGGTGAAGTTGTCCTGTCCCCTTAACAGAAGAACACCGCCAAAGCATAATGTTTCCACCTCCATGTTTGACAGTGGGGATGGTGTTCTTGGGGTCATAGGCAGCATTCCTCCTCCTCCAAACACGGCGAGTTGAGGTGATGCCAAAGAGCTCCATTTTGGTCTCATCTGACCACAACACTTTCACCCAGTTGTCCTCTGAATCATTCAGATGTTCATTGGCAAACTTTAGACGGGCATGTATCTGTGCTCTCTTGAGCAGGGGGACCTTGCGGGCGCTGCAGGATTTCAGTCCTTCACGGCGTAATGTGTTACCAACTGTTTTCTTGGTGACTATGGTCCCAGCTGCCTTGAGATCATTGACAAGATCCTCCCGTGTAGTCCTGGGCTGATTCCTCATCGTTCTCATGATAATTGCAACTCCACGAGGTGAGATCTTGCATGGAGCCCCAGGCCGAGGGAGATTGACAGTTATTTTGTGTTTCTTCCATTTGCGAATAATCGCACCAAATGTTGTCACCTTCTCACCAAGCTGCTTGGCGATGGTCTTGTAGCCCATTCCAGCCTTGTGTAGGTCTACAATCTTGTCCCTGATATCCTTGGAGAGCTCTTTGGTCTTGGTCATGGTGGAGAGTTTGGAATCTGTGAACAGGTGTCGTTTATACAGGTAACACGCTGAGATTAGGAGCACTCCCTTTAAGAGTGTGCTTCTAATCTCAGCTCGCTACCTGTATAAAAGACACCTGGGAGCCAGACATCTTTCTGATTGAGAGGGGCTCAAATACTTATTTCCCTCATTAAAATGCAAATCAATTTCTAACATTTTTGACATGCGTTTTTCTGGACATTTTTGTTGTTATTCTGTCTCTCACTGTTCAAATAAACATACCATTAAAATGATAGACTGATCATTTCTTTGTCAGTGGGCAAACGTACAAAATCAGCAGGGGATCAAATACTTTTTCCCTCACTGTATAAATCAAAATTAACATGTATTTATACTAAAGTAATACAAACATGACTACAAAAGATTTAGAAGTGAGTAGTTTTTCTAGATTTACGATTATACTGTAAATCTATTTCACGAATCAGCCCCCAAATGTAGTCTCCAATCATGTTCTCGTTATACTGTCCTTGGTAGCAACGTTAAAAGTCCAATATATCTTGGTGGAAGCGCTCGCTGTGCTCCTCCAAGTACGCTCCCATGTTCTCCTTGAATTTATCAAAAACACGCGGCCCCACTTTGTCTCCATCTCGTCTCTCAAGCGGCCTGTCGCAGGTCCCAGGCACGCGGTGTTCCCAGCATCCAGTGAAGAGGAGGCAGTGAGATTCAGTCGCATGATTTTCTTCCTGTAGTGTCTTTTACAGGGAAATATCTGCAGTGTTGTACACTACATTCATTGTTTAATGGTATAAATTTACCGTACAAGTTTTATATATATATATCACTAGATAGTATTGATTATAGTTTACATTTAAAATACATCCTGTTTATCGATTGTGCTAATGCAGGCTAATATAAAACAAAAGGAGGGCGTGTGGTATTACAAAGCATGAACCAATCCAGAATTTGCCATTTGCATAGGATTTTGCGGATTGCGGATTTGCGGATTGCGACTATTTTCAAGAACATAAGCAAGGGGTTGATGTATACAGTAGAATGTGTGACTATACGTTCAAATTTTCAAGAAAGGGATATTTTGCAGCAACCGTGCTAATCGGAGGTTCGAGATACATCCGTATCTCGGAGTATATACCTGCAGGAGTGTTTTAACATCGTTGAGGTCTTAATCGTTCTATTGGTAACGTGCAATGTTTTACCCCCTACGTGCTGTGCTGAGCGTAGGAGACGCGAGCGTTCTGCCATGATGGCTCAAGCACCCGCAGAGAAAGCCGTGGTGAAGGGCAACACAGTTGAAACGGTTTTGGCGGGGTTGGAATCGACGGTCAAGGTTGCTTTAGAAATATGCAACGAATCAAAGTACACACTTAGGAAAAAGACGTTAGTATGGCTTTTATTGCATGTGCTTGGTCCCTCCGTCACTCTTTTTCAGTGTCAAATATGTGTACTCCCTAGTATCCTCTGTTTTCCATAATCCAGGTATTTTTTGGGGTTAGATTGCATAAATATAAATGTGTCGTTAAGCCTGCCACCACCCGACACAGCCAATTAGTAAGGTTGTGTCATGTAAACAGAACGTGCCAATTCGTTACTCGTACAGCACATCGGTGTGTTGGAGAGTAAATCCACAACATTTACAATCTTAGTACGACGTTTTGCCAGTAATTAAAACTGACACCATCAGGCAACAGCCAGATTTGTGGAGAAATCCCCCTATTTCCTTCCTTAAATAGAGGGATAGATGTGATAGTGTCACTTATGAGCCCTTCACGTGCGAAGGCTAGAAGAGGGGAGGGGGGAGTTTAAATGAATATCTATAAATTACAATGGGTATCTACTTTAGTCTCACAGACTCTCGGGTCAGATGTTACTCGTGAGCACCTACCAAGGCATACTTTGTGTATTCGAGGATGTGCCCAGAACCATACCCAGCCACCTTTGGTGCACTATTGCTGATGGTTGTATATTCTTAGGTTTTTTCGGTAAAGTCACGTAGGTAAAACATCAAAATTAATGAAAATAAAATAAAAAAAAATCACGACGTTTCGGAGGCAACACAAGTCTCCGTCATCAGGTGGGACTGTCACAGCCGGATTAGCTGCATCAAGTGAGGCAATGATTCAAGATGTAATCCCTTAAAAGCAAGTTGAGGGGGGAGGAGAGGGGGGGGGAGCTCATCAGAATGTGGTAGCCAATGAATGGAACGTATCGGGAGGGAGGGGGGCGGGGCTCAAAGACGGCACGGAGTGCCACGTACAACGCATCGGGAGGGGGAGGGGGGCGGGGCCAAAAGGATGGACGACGGCTTGGACGCGGTTGCTGCTGCACACGCCAACGCATTGGACAGAGAGGGGGAGGGGGGGCCTGATACACATGATAGAAAAAGAACGAAAATGCCCATGTTTATACCAATGCTGGCTGAACTATGAAGAGAGCTCCCCCCCTCTCCTCCCCCCTCAACTTGCTTTTAAGGGATTACATCTTGAATCATTGCCTCACTTGATGCAGCTAATCCGGCTGTGACAGTCCCACCTGATGACGGAGACTTGTGTTGCCTCCGAAACGTCGTGATTTTTTTTTATTTTATTTTCATTAATTTTGATGTTTTACCTACGTGACTTTACCGAAAAAACCTAAGAATATGAATCCTTGCAGTCACGAAAGCTTCAAATCTAGATGGTTGTATACTTTACCAACATTAGCACCGAGTAATTATTGTTGTCACAATTTCACATCGAATTATGACAATTCTTCAAATTGCTGTGGGGCAGCCAGGGAGAGTTTGGGTGGGTGGTTGGGTGACCGCTCTATAACAATTATTACTTAAATTAGTTTATTCCATTCTTTGTTGCTGTGACATTACAATGCCTCGTGTGGCACATTTCCCACATTGACGGGTGCATCTTACCGACCTGTGAAGGGCTTTTGGTAGAGAAATGTTGACTTCACAACCCAATTTTGTCAATCCTGATTCAACAGAGCTACTTAAGTACATCTCTGGTGGGTCCTATAAGTTTGTCCTGAATTTGAGTGGTGAACACTAAACACCAAAATGTGTACAACACTTCATGCCAAGCACTGGTTTATACAGATCCATCAGAGAACCATCAAAGCCACTTGCTTTAATCGTGGCTACGTGTCTCGTTCTCATAAATCACCTGATAGCAATCCTCAAACACACACCACACCTGAAACCCACATAACACTTCCTCTTCAGACACTAGCTACTGACTAGACACTCACACTGTCCAGACGTTCACACTCACTACTCACTAAACATAAGCAATCGTCGTGCACTCACTCGACACCACTCACGTGACACCCACTCAACATTCACGACCGTCCAATCACCAGACATTCACACTCACTGTTCACCAGATATAGCCTGAACATAGAATACATTTTCAATTGACATATCATAGCATCTTTACAAGTCTAGTTATGTCATTGCCAATAATATGTCACTCACGCAGGATTGTAATTCACAGCAATGTTGGACAAATTCCTTTCCCAGAGAGTTTTCCATACTCATGATTCATAATGATGCATAAGTATGTCTCAATGTGACACTAACATTTAAAACACAGGTTAAGATTACTATTACAGTTGTTAATTTATCCACTCTACCTCTGTGTTCACCTCTGCTATCTGCTTCACCTTTGTCTTCTCTCTGATGTGTTTCTCACTTTCACTGGCTTATCTTAGTGGGATCGCTACTCAATCCCCTATGATTTGTTACTTTTGCTCTCCCACATTAGTATAACTACTTCAAGTAGTCTGTTGAAGGCAAGACCAATATCAGGATCCATAGATCCACCAGCTATCGGCTGGTAGATTTTCAGGACCTGAATTACGACTAAAATTGATTTGTTTCCCTCTACACAGGACAAGCTGTTTTGGTATCGTGAAGTTTGATAATACTTTTATGATCTGGTGACCTTAACTTGGGACATATGACTTGATCTTTGCCAATTCACCATTTGCTATGCCCTCCTCATGACGAGTCGATCTTACAATCATAAACATGTGTATGACAATAATGGCTTACATGGCATATGAAAGAACAAAACGAATTATAACATCTATTATAGGACATTCCTGGAATCCAGAGTGGATGCCTATCCACCGCATGGCGAAATCAACCCAGGAGAAACGTGTGCTTGTGGCTATCGCAAGCATGAGATCCGACCGTGCGGGTGTTTTGGAGTACTGAGCTATTCCATTGAGGGAGAAAACATGATCCTGAACATTATGTTCTCCAATCCACATTCTCGTATTTTTTTCAGTAGACAAATGGCCATACAGCTGAAGGCCACCCACTACGATACAGTACCAGCCAAGCTCCTGGCCGAGATGTACAAATCCAAAGATTCAGAGGATTTTTAAAAGACGAATGCCGGACCTACCTCTGTCACAATCACCAACGATGAATTAAAACTCAAAGTGACGGGCACAATGCTGAATGACGAAGGTTCAATCATCCGTGTACATCTCACGAGTATTTAGACCGTTGTCATCAGTGGCTAATACACACAGATTTGAAATAGAAGAATAAGGAAAAACACTGCCCTGCATTTGGGGATTGCATTTGGGGCATTATTTAAACGCCAATAGAAATAAACTACAACTTTACTTATTTCCTATGCTATGTTAGATCAACTAGAGAGGGTGTTTTTGCGTGTTTATACATTTTACTTTATGGCACACTGAATCCCTTTGTGGGTCTGTTGCGCCTTAAAATCGTAAATAAAATAAAAACGTTGATAACAATATAATCGTTGTTGTGACCACCAACACCATCGTCACTACCACCACCATCATTGCATCTGCTACATTTCACCTGAAAAATGATTTGTTTCCTAGGGTATATGATTTGTTTGCAATAAATATCTGCATTATCGTTCTCTTTTCGATTGTGATTTTGTTTCTATCATGCTTTATTGTTCCATAATGATGTCAGGGCGAATATTTGTGATAAATCTTCTTGGTTCTTTCGGTAAAGTCACGTAGAATGGAAATAATACAATAATAAAAATAAGACATAATAAAATAATTCTCACGACGTTTCGGCCACAACGCAAGCGGCCGTCCTCAGGTGAAGAACAGGTATGTCAAGAAGACAGAGTCTGAATGACAACCCCAGGCTTGGATCGTCTTTTTTTAAGCTGGGATGGAGGGGGGGGGGAGAGCGCCTTGACAAAATAATTTGCATATCAAAAGGAATTTTGCATATTTATGGGAAAAGTTTAGCTGGAAGCATATTGCGACATAGAATTATAATGTATTACTTACTGTTAGTAGATCAGCTTATTGGAGAGTATATTTAGTATACTGATGATACTATGTAGTTTATACTTTAGTTGTTTACCTGGTGGTTGAGTTACTGCAGCTACATACTATTAACATTCCTTCACTTCATTAATGCTACTCCTACCCCCTCCCTTTGATGCTGCTAATCCTGCATAATGCACGGGCATAATGACTTTAAACCCCTCGCCAAACCTCCTACGCATTTCACAAGTAGTACTAATCGCATATCTGCATTTCCCATAAATATGCTAAATTCCTCTTTATATGCAAATTATTTTGTCAAGGCGCTCTCTCCCCCCCTCCATCCCAGCTTAAATAGTCGCTCCAAGCCTGGGGTTGTCATTCAGACTCTGTCTCCTTGACAGACCTGTTCTTCACCTGAGGACGGCTGCTTGCGTTGTGGCCGAAACGTCGTGGGAATTATTTTATTATGTTTTATTTTTATTGTTTTATTATCCATTCTACGTGACTTTACCGAAAGAACCAAGAAGATTAATCCCTGCAGTCACGATGGTTTTAAATTGAAAAATAAATGCATTCTTAAATATAATGGGATTAAAGTGGTTTTTCAGAACCGAATTATATTATTACTGACTTTATTTTTTAGAAGAACGTGACAGGTTTTTGTAACCGCAATCAAGAATTTTATGCATGTTATCGGGAACTGATGATGAAGTATCAATCAGCACGTTGAGCAGATGCATGTCGATTACATTTAGGTTGTTTTGAATAATAATGGGACATGCACAGTACTTTTCTCGGCAAAGGAGTGTATCAGAATCATATTTATACTGGAGGAATCCGATGAGCTATAAAGCTATATTTCACAGATGTCCAGTAGTTTCCCAGATGGCCAAGATCATATTTTTCGTGTGAGTATAACAAGTCATTATTATGAGAAAAAATAATATTTGAGATAAAAGACCCTGTCGTAATGTAAGACCTGATACGGATAATAATTGTCTACTTATTCATCAAGAATAGCCACATTGAGTCGCATGACTCTTTTTCAGGAGCGTCCTGCATTAGCCTTTTAATGAAGAATTGTGTTTCTGATTCTCGTGGAAGGAAACCGGAGCACGCTGAGATAACGCACGCCTGGTGCGAGAGAGCAACACTCTATTCCCGTACAGATGGAAACAGATAGCGAATAGTCCACTTTGTACAGCTGTGTGCTGGTGAGCTAGGGATACGGCTGCTCCTAGACGAATACGGGAAGGATGTTTCAAAACATTTGTGCAGTAATCCACCAACTCTCGCTTCCTCCACAGCACTGTATTACAGCCAGTCACATGCATTTCCACCACTGCCCAGCTGATGGTGAAAGTATCAAACTGGTAACCTATCAACTAGTGATAACATCCAAGCTTGCAGATTAGAATAGAGGGAATCCAAATTAAGGAACGCTTGGCAAGTCGTGCCTGTTGCCAGACACGATCGCATAGCTCTCAAAAATGTCCACTGCTATGACCTGAGAATTTATGATATGCTCAAAACGTGAGCTGCAATCATGCATATGTAATAAAGGACTCGATCACTGTGTCTGTCTTCGTTGTCCTTTATTCGGGTTCTTTACACTTGTCTCACACGGCTCTCTCCCAGAGACTCTCCGCTTGGCAGCTCGATGCTGCCGTCGCTTCCGTAGCCTCTCACTCCACTCCGATGCAGCTCCGCTGCTGATATCCTCGTGCAGGCCTCCGGCTGCCCTCACTGCAGCCTCACCCTGCTCCCCGTTCCTCCGTGCTCGGTCACCGCTGGCCACCGGTGCCGAGTCTTACTCTGTGTGTGTGGCGATCTCGCCACTCTCCAACCTCCGCCCTGCGTGGCCTCACTCTATCTCTGTCTCCAACTCTCCCCCTTCTCTTCTGGTTTCTCCCCCTTAAGACTTGATCCCTCTCTCCCACGTAACCTAACTCCTCCCCCCGTGACGTCATATCCGCGAGGCCGTTTACGCCCGCATTACACCACCCTCCCCCGTAGAGAAAAATCCAGCCGACCTCGGCTGAACAATAACGACAACAAGTAATGCGAGCGAACACGACCGAGACACATTGAAGGACAACGAAGCATACAATAAATATAACAGTAAGAACAAGAACACAACAATAAAATTCAACGAAATGTAAGGGATTTCGAGCGTGTGCGGGTCGCCGGCCCATCCCGGACGGTCGGCGGCCCTCCCGCAGACCGGGAACGTGACGGGGTTTTAGGAGCGACAGGATGAAGTCCTCCTGTCGCTATTGGAGGCCCGCCAACGTCCCGGTCCCGTATCCCCGAAGGCTCAGCGTCGGAGGTGTCCCGCAATCGTGTCCGCAGCGGGTCGGAAGGGCCGCGGGGCTCGGAGTTCCCGCAGCCGTGGCAGGCACCCCCCGAGCAGAGCCCCTCGTCCCCTGCGGTGTCACGGCCGGCTTGTCTGTAACAGCCACGACAGGCGCTCTTGCAAGAACAACAGGCACAGGCAAGGGTGAGTCGGCAGCAACAGACCCCGGCAAGGCAACATCAGGAGATGACGCATCAGGTAGAGGGGCCACATATGGCTTCAAGCGCGACGTGTGAACGAACCAACGCCGAGATCCAACCCGAACACGCGCCGACTGTGGGTTGGGAACCTCGATGAGGCGAACGGCCCTTGCCATGGTTTATGTAATTTAGGAGAGGTACCTGGCCGCACCTGTGGGCAATGGAGCCAGGCCAGGTCCCCAAGCTTCCAGGGGCACTCCCCATTAGAGCGTCGAGCACACCGCTCGTTCCGGGCCTGGGCTTTGGCCGTAGCCATGTGGGCCCCCTCCCGCGCCTCAGTAACACGGCGAACGGTGTCCTGAATGTAATCAGGAAGAGGCTTAGCAGGTCTCCTCACTCCAGTTCCCAAGTGCACATCCATCGGCGGCACGTTTTCACGACCGTACATAAGGAAAAACGGCGAAAATCCTGTAGCCGCATGCGGCGTCATCCGGTACGCCGAAAGTACCCCAGGGATATGCAAATCCCAATCAGATTGTTGTTCACTCACCGTGTGACACAACATGGCGGACAAAGTCCGATTTAGCCGTTCGACCATACCATCCGTTTGCGGGTGGTAGGGAGATGTCCGTATTTTCTTAGTCCCAAGAGCCACGCACACTTCCCCCAACAATTTAGAAGAAAAATTCCGACCTTGGTCTGTGAGGAGCCTCTCCGGCGCACCCTTGTCCATAACGTACCCAAATAGAAAGGCGTCTGTAACAGACGCCGCCGACTGGTCGGGCAACGGCCAGGCCATCGGCCAGCGGGAGAGGTACTCCACCCCAACCAGCAAGTATTTATTACCCCTCGCGGATGGCGGGAAGGGTCCCAAAATGTCTAGCGCCACCAATTCATTAACTCGAGACACCTGAATAGACTGTATCGGCGGCACATACGGATGTTTAGGTGGTTTTCGCCGGGCACAATCGGGACACGCGCGAACGTGCCCGACGACATCTGTTGCCATGCCGTGCCAAAAGTAATTTTGTTGCAACGTCAGTAGGGTCTTCAGCACCCCCAGATGTAAGAGCGTGTTGCAATGCAGAGTCCTAATCAACTCGTACCGCAAGGACGCCGGTACAACCAGACGCCAGCGTTCCTGTAATCCCTCCCTCCACATGAGCCGACCATCGCGGAGAGCGGTTTCCGGCACACCGCCCGTACCCGGACCCCCACTCTCCTTCGCAGGCCGCTTCCGTAAAGACACCAATGAATCGTCCAACATTTGTTCCCGAATCCACACAGCCCTTGGAAGATTCAAAACCCCATCAGCCGGTCCCGGCTCCATTGGAGCATCAGGCACCTCGACTGCCAACGCAACCGGCTGAGGGGGAGGCTGAATCGGCGCACACCTATGCGTCCCAGACGTGCACGCGCAAGGGGATCGCTGCGGCAACCTAGAAAGCGCGTCTGCATTCGCGTGATACACCCCCTTCCGATGGTGAATTTGGAAGGAAAATTCTTGCAGCGTGTCCAACCAACGCGCCAACTGACCGGATGTTTGGTCCATCTTAAGAGCATACTGCAAGGCCGCATGATCCGTGCGCACAATAAACGAACGACCATAGAGATATGGTCGAAATTGGCAAAGAAAAAAAAACAGCCAAAAGTTCCCTGTGAGTGACGCAGTAGCGGGTTTCTGCAGGAGGCAAAACCCGGCTACTGTACGCCACCATGCGCTCCACACCCTCTTTGGACTGAGACAACACCGCCCCAATGCCCGTGTCACTCGCGTCCATATCCAGAATGAAGGGTTGATCAAAATCCGGATAATCCAACGTCGGCGTCGTAGCCATTAGATCGCGCAGGCCCTGAAAAGCCGCCTCTTCTGGCGGTCCCCAACCAAATTTCCGTCATTTACCCGTAAGGAGGTGCAAGGGCCTCGTGATCGTCGCAAAATTCGGAACAAATCTCCGATAATATGAGGCAAACCCCAAAAACCGACGCACATCCCCCACCGTGGCCGGGGTTGGCCAGTCATGGACGCACGCTGTTTTGTCCGGATCCGTGGCCACCCCGTCCACACTTACGATATGCCCCAAGTAACGCACGGACCATTGCAGTAGGTGACATTTCTAAGGCTTAAATTTCAAATTAGCGGAACGCATCCTGGCGAACACAGCCTCCAACCGCAGTAAATGTTCATCAAATGTGCGGCTGAAGACGATAATATCGTCTAAATATATCAGACATGTCTCCCACTGCAACCCCATTAATACCAGCTCCATCAACCTTTGAAATGTGGCAGGGGCAGCATTCAACCCCATCGGAAGACAATTGAATTGGAATAACCCCTGCGGCGTACGGAAAGCAGTTTTCTCCCACGAGGGCTCATCAAGGGGAAGCTGCCAGAATCCCGAAGAGAGATCTAGCGTAGAAAAGAACTTCGCCCCCGACAAGGCATCGAGGGAGTCCTCCATACGCGGCAGGGGGTACGCATCTGCCACAGATATCTTATTTAATTTCCGGAAATCTACACAAAATCGCAATTTGCCATCCTTCTTCTTAACCAAAACAACAGGCGCGCCCCATGGGCTGTTAGATGGAGATATTATGTCCGCAGCCAACATGTCACCCACTGCCCCTCGAACGTGTTCTCGCTCGGCCGGACTCATCCGATGTGAGTTTAACCGAATAGGGGCAGCGTCCCCTGTGTTAATATGATGGTAAAGCAACGAGGTGCGTCCCAAATCCAAATCGTCGGAGCTAAACACATCCGAATAACTCAATAACAATTTACGAATCGTACAACGTTGTTCCCCGGAAAGGGAAGGATTTTCCCCACACAATTCGGCGATCCAGCGATTATCCGCAGCTCCCGGCTCTGAAACCCCGGCAACCACGCCCTGGCTGCCCAGATAATCCTGTGCCGTAAACGCCGTAGTGGCATGTGCCACAACCGTACCAACCGGAACACATACATTTTCGGTACTCGCATTAAGCACCTGCAAAAATGGCTGCTGGTCCGGCCGGACAATAGTCTGCGCCCCAACCAGCGCCGATCCGCCCGTTATGGTGGCGGACGCCGACAACAAAACCCCAATTGCACCTTGCCAACCAGGCACAGGCTTCCGATATCGCAAGGGGATAAGCATCTGTGAGCCAGGTGGAATGTCAACAGATACTTCAGACAGCGCCTGCACCTGGGCGACCGGAGCAGGTCGCCCCCAGGGCGACGGCAGAAACGAAATCTTACGGCCACCCGGCAATTCAATGCAGTATTCATTAATTCTAATCAGAATGGGCATCTTGGCCAGAAAATCAGTTCCCAACAAACAAGGGACTGCAAGAGACCTCGAAATTAATACAATTCCCGAGGCCAACACTCCCCCGATAGATATTTTAGCGTCCACCTGGCCCACAATGCCCATGCTACCCCCGTTCGCAGCGACGCACGACCCGTAAACCGGACGCACGGCCTCTGGTGGGAAGCCCAACAGATGGAAAATTACATCCGATATAATGGTCGCAGACGCTCCGGAATCCACCAAAATACGCACGTCCACCCCTTGTATAGAACCAGGTACAGTGGACGAACCAGTAGCGGCCGCGACGACCCGCCGTGCCAATTTACGCCACTGCGTTACCGAGCGACATGGCCCAGTCGATGGCCTCCCGTTGTTAACAACACCCGGATGAGTGAGGTGTCAAGCCTTGCCAGGTGTCTGGTGCGCACCGACTTGCCTGTCCTGGAGGATCCTTCCGCGGCGCGTCCGTTGACGAGGCCTCCTGCTGGGGCGGACCTGGGACACGGGCCCAGCAGTCCCTGGCGTAATGGCCCTTACGCCCGCAGCGGAAGCTGTCGATGTCGTTGCGCCGCGCCGCAGGCCCCCCGTCCCGAAGCGCCCGTGTCGGCGGCGCAGCTCACGTCCCCGGCCCACTGCGGCCCGACCACGAAGCAGAGGCGGCTGTCAGCTCCTGCGGGCCCCCCCCCCGTCAGGCACGTACACCGCCTTTTTGGGATCCCAGCCCATGGCACCTCCTTCGATGATGGGCCCCCCCGTCCACGCCGTGACTTGCCTCCAACGGCGCAGGTTGAACTGGGCATCCAGACACTTAGCGGCCGCCCGGGATGTCAGCTTTTCGTGGCCACACACCGGCATAGGAATCCCCAAATCCCGGGACAGCTCAAGCATCTTACTCAAGATGAGAGGTTCGAGCAGGTCAGGCTCCGTCTCCGGGTATGCGGCCATGGCCAACTCCAATACCGCACCCCTGTATGCCACCGGCGACTCCTCGGGTGCTCGCTGTCGTTGAACAAACCGGCGATGAGCATCATCCGGTGGCTCGTATGCATCTGCCATCTCGTCGAAAACTCCTCTCAATGTTTTCTTCTTCTCGGCCTTTATAGAACGAAAGAATCTCACCGATTCGTCGTCGAGAAGAGTCAGCAGAACCTCCAATGCCTCAGCGTCAATGCACCTTGCATAGCGTACCGCCGCCAAAAATCTGCAGGCGAAAGCACTCCAATCGCCACCGATGGAGAATTCCTTAACGGTTGTAAGATGACGACTGCGACTCCTTGGCGCGCCGTCCTCAGCCGATGACTCATCAGGCGGCATATTCAAAATGGCGTCGCATCGCAACGTGTTCAAGATGGCGGCCTCCCGCCGCGGAGAGCGCAAAATGGCGGTTTCCCGCCGTTCTTCTCCTGCCACGCCCAAGATGGCGTCTTCGTGCCGCGTGGCCGATGGCGCCGACAGCGAAGGCAAGGCGGCGGCCTGCGGACCACCATCGGCTCTCCCCAACGCCGTCCTCGGCGTGACAAGCTCACACAATTGCGCCAGCACGATTTTCAGTGTCTCCAGCTGCGTCGCCATCTGTTTTCATCGCAAGTCCGCGTCCTCCGGTGCAGACGAGTCCACCGACGCGGCGACATCTTGGACTCCCGGACCCGCACTCGTTCCAGGACGGATCTCCTCCTCCATCGCAGGCAGGTCCACCGCCTGAGGAAGGTCGTCGTCGTCGGATGATGTAGCAGATGATGGCGCAGGAATATTTTTTTTTCTTAGTTGTTTTGACATGCCGTTTCACTTCTGACACCAGTGTAATAAAGGACTTGATCACTGTGTCTGTCTCCGTTGTCCTTTATTCGGGTTCTTTACACTTGTCCCACACGGCTCTCTCTCAGAGACTCTCCGCTTGGCAGCTCGATGCTGCCGTCGCTCCCGTAGCCTCTCACTGCACTCCGATGCAGCTCCGCTGCTGATATCCTCGTGCAGGCCTCTGGCTGCCCTCACTGCAGCCTCACCGCTGCTCCCCGTTCCCCCGTGCTCGGTCACCGCTGGCCGACGGTGCCGCGTCTTACTCTATGTGTGTGGCGATCTCGCCACCCTCCAACTCTCTCCCTTCTCTTCCGGTTTCTCCCCCTTAAGACTTGATCCCTCTCTCCCACGTGACCTAACTCCTCCCCCCGTGACGTCATATCCGCGAGGCCGTTTACGCCCACATTACAGGAGTATAGGAGAGGGTGTGAGAGTGCCGGCCATGAATGGGGTTAATGTACGCCATGTCACTCTGGTTGACCCTAGAAGGCATGTGACAGGTAAAGTCTACACAGGGGCCCCAAGTGGGGGCTAGGGGTGGTCACGTGTCGGAGTGAAATTTTGCTAGAGGATTCGAGAAGGTGGTCGTGGCCAAGGGCAGAGCCAGCCACGACCAGTGAGGATATAAACCGGGTTCCCAGAGGAACCCGGGTTCAGCATTGCCGTTGTTATCCTGACGATCTATGTTCTACATTCTACATCCGAGAAGAGTCACCAACATGTGGACCTGGACCCAAGCCAGCGTTCTGTCCGTTGTAGCTAGTCCGAGTGTAATTAGTGTAGTTAGCCTGGTGGTCCACCACCATAGGTTGTGATCTGGTAAAGGGGCAGTTACCAGGACGTCAGACGACGAAGATGAAGATCTCATCACCCAAACAGCCCCAGGGATGGTGACCCCGGAGGATGGAGGCGAAGCGCTGCTGGCGGAGCAGAGCACCGTCTGGACCCGCCTCGCAGAGCTGCTCCAAGCCGCGGCATCTATCCTCGCGGAACTCCACCCCGTGGAGCCAGGGGTGGAAGAGGGAGCAACGGAGCCACGCGGGGACGAAGTTTCCACCACCTTTTTCCACCAAGCGGGAACCTCAGTGGTGCAGCCCGCGCTTGTGGCTGCCATCTTCTCAGAAGGGCGGAGCGCTGGGCCGGCCAAATCCGAAGCTCCGTTGAAATCGCCGGTGGACATTCCATCTCTCCGGCGACGACTTCCCTTCGTGAAAGAATTTACAGCCGCCAGCGGCGGCTGGGTGGCCTTCAAGCGGCAGTTCCTGACGAACGCCGACTTGGCGGGGTGGACGGAGGTGGAGGCACTGAGAGCACTGCCTGCCGCCCTTAATGACGATGCTCTGGTGATGTTTCTTATCATCCCGCCGTCGGAGAAGGTCACACTGACTCAAAACCTTGACCAAATAGCAGCAATTTACGAACCACTGTCGAACATGTGCCACAAGTTCGCTACGCGGAAGAGGGGGGAAAGCCGAGACTCTCCTCGCCTTCCATAGTGCACTTTTGGTGCTAGCGAAGGCTGCCTTTCCGAGGATGAACCACGACGGAGTCGACTCGTTGGTCGACGGAGATTGCTTGCTTTGGCTAAGGACCTCAACATCGTCCTGCCAGCTGTAGACGACGACAATCTTTCGTCCATCAGGGTTGCGAGATGCATCCAGGCTCAACAGCTCTTGCAACGGCACAAGGGGTTGGCGGCGTGTACCGCACCCCGTGAGGGGCCGGATACACCTGAAGACATGGAGCCCGTCCCAACCTGCACATCGACCCAGAGAGGAGGTGGGCGAGGGGACAGAATGGTGCAACGGGTGGACGACCAGCGACGGCAGAAGACATTTCCCCATCCCGGGAGCAACCCTGTCATGTGCTACAGCTGCGGCCTGCCGGGGCACGTCTCGTCGGGTTGCCGCGTGCCACGACGACGCCTCCCCGGACCACCGCCATCATCCTTCGCTCCACTGCACCCTAAGGTGAGTAGCGACACATTCCACACTCGGCCCCTGAATCCACCTCACCCATCTAGAGCATTCGGTTTCCGTTCAGGTCGCGTGTCGATCTGATGAGATTGGACTCGATTTTATGATTACACAAGCTCTGTGTGTGGTATTATCAGGAGGTTCAAATATTGCTTTTATGCGATATCATTCATATCTCCAAACAGCGCTGTGAATAACTTTGGAGATTGATGGTCACCCAAACCGACTCTCCTCTCAATGTCTAATGTACAAAGGTGATATTCCATGTAACCTCAGTGTGGCCGCTCCTATTTTTGTAAATGGTTTTAAAATAATTTAAAGATATGTTTTATTTACGCCTTGGTGTGGGATATCTCAACTTCTACTCAGTCTTGATTTTTCATGATGAGATTATATGCACAATGGTCATTGGAATTCAATGGTCTCCTCCATAAGCAGATTAACAGTGGGTCGATGGTAGGGACATCTATTCTAGAACCTCTTCTGTGGCCTCGTTGTCATCCATGGTAGTAATTTGTGTAATATCTGAAGAATTGTAAACACTCAACAGCCAAGGGTTATAAAAAAAATATTCAAAAAAATTACTAAAACTAAATATTTAAATGTTAACTTGTTATAAAAAGCAATCTAGGTAACTGCATTTCACATCTTAATGAACGGGTATCTCGTCACCCTTCCAGTCCTTCAAAATCGACACCCTCATGGAGGTGCAATCATTTGTAATGGCCCGCACCGATATTTAGAGAGGGAATTATTTAAACGTCAAAGTTTTCGGGTGAAATTGATGCAGCATGTGCTTGCTTGAAGTGCTAAATGACTCTTACATTCAGTTTTTCCATATTCAGCTATATTTTTTAACGCATGTTTAAAATGAAAACTATTCTCGTCACATCCTCGTGTCTTGACACTAACGGAAGTTTCTTGTCCCTCTCTTGCCTTGGTATTGGCTGCCATCTGCAGAGTGAGTGTAGAACTGCGTCACAATGTACAGATCCAAAACGCTTTGAAAGTGTCACTTAAATCACCTTTCTGAGAGTGGTCTGCAGAGGACGCGACAATTTAATAATCGGTAGAGGGGTACCTCGTAGGTACAGGGTAGCACGGTTGGCTACGTACGGTGCGAAAGAAGGTCAACATACGTATATACGTACCTGCCCATCTGGGTGACCGAGGGCAGATGTAGCAATCATAGAAGGGCCGGAAGAGGACGGGGGGCAGGTGGGGCGTGTCGTGACAATCTGACAGTGACCAACAGGGGACGTGAAAATCTGACCGTGACCAACAGGGAACGTGACAATCTGACAGTGACCATTGGGAGAGGTAACGCTACAATAATGGGGTGCATTACAAGTCCAACGTTTCAGAAATCTTTTTTACACTGATTGAGTACCTTCATGTATTATTCACGCGCTCCACCCATTTAGCCGAGTGGTCTGGTAGTACAAGCTTCTGTTGAATTGGTCTCAATGGCTTTTATTGAAAGAGTCCTTCACCAATTCTTGCCATTGAAATGCATTCCACCCAAATCCTGCTAGGCAGCAGCACGGCAACGCACTGTGTGGAGCCGTGTTTGAGGAACGCACAGGGCACCAGCCATGGAGAATGAAGCCCTCTGGATGGTCACACAGATGGGGCTCAATAAGTCCGCGTGATGACTTCGTTGTCCACTTTTGAGAACATGGCAGCTTATAATAGAGAACCTTCAAGTCAACCCCGAACTCTGTAGGATGTCAGTGAAGAGAAGCGAGGACCAGACTCAGACCTACGATGTGAAATGACTGTTATCGTCCATATTGTTTAACATGACCTGTGAATGACTGGGCTGAGTCGCATATGAAGTGGGAAGCTAAAGTTGTCACTTGTATATCAACAGGAACATTCGCACTGCCACCAGAATGAGTGGGATGGTGAGAAACTACAAGCAACACCTCGGTGTTCGTACTTCATTTATTATACAATTTGTAGATTGCAAGCACTTTGTGAAAGAGCAAAGGCAGCATTCAATTTTGATGAAATGTAAATTTATGTCTTATCTGCATAGAAGTGGTATTGAGTACCATCACATATCAAATTCAACACGATGTTTTCAAATGATTTCACCACAAAGTATTACTACATAGAAGGGAAGTAATACAATAATAAAAATAAAACATAATAAAATAATTCTCAACGCTTCGGCCACAACACAAGCAGCCGTCCTCAGGTGAAAACCAGGTCTGTCGAGGCGACAGCGTCTGAATGAAACAGCACGTGCTTGGAGCATATATATAAGCTGGGTTGGAAGGAGGGGGAAAGAGCGCCTTGACAAAATAACTTGCATATCAAGAGGAATTTAGCATATTTATGGGAAATGCAGGTATGTATTAGTACTACTTATGCCCGTGCATTATGCAGGATTAGCAGCATCAAAGGGAGGGGATATGAGAAATGCTATTCCTGCATAATGCACGGGCATAAGTAGTACTAATAACATACCTGCATTTCCCATAAATATGCAAAATTCCTCTTGATATGCAAATTATTTTGTCAAGGCGCTCTTTCCCCCCCTTCCAACCCAGCTTATATATATGCTCCAAGCACGTGTGCTGTTTCATTCAGACGCTGTCGCCTCGACCGACCTGGTTTTCACCTGAGGACGGCTGCTTGCGTTGTGGCCGAAACGTCGTGAGAATTATTTTATTATGTTTTATTTGTATTATTTTATTACTTCCCTTCTACGTGACTTTACCGAAAGAACCAAGAAGATGAATCCCTGCAGTCACGAAAGCTTTAAATCGAAATTTATTACTACATAGTTTAACAATCAGTAAAAATATATACGCTGTATAAAGGTGCAAGTAAAATATATATTGAAGTTAGGTGAACATACCCATACAATTCCTTTTTTTTAATCTCCCAATGGGAGGGGTGGCTAGCCACCTGGCAGTTTACAAGGGCTACAAACCTGAACTTCGCACATTGTCGAGTCGATGTTGTCAGTAGAGAATTCTGAACACTGATTTATTTGATTTTTGGTCCCCCACATACGCTTTCTAACCAAAAATGTTATTTGAAATAACGTTCACTATATAGAGATATAACACTTTATATAGCTGAGATGAATTGTAAAGGTTGTCAGAAAGAATGACGTGCAGTTCTTTCAAGTGAAACAATATGAAGACGAATTAACAGCCCTTCCTTTAATATAGAGATTCCAATTGCCAACTCAGCTGGCACTGCCAATCGTAATCCTAAGCGATGTCATCAACATCACTCGCTGTGACACCAAGCCTTAAGCTCATCTCAGTGGTTAATGCCCATGCCAGCTTTCACGTGCAGTAAGCGCAGGAACGCAAATGTCACAAAGCCGGTTTGCCCAAACTCCAGCTCTGTACTCACCACCCACCACCACGCTTCCGTCTTTCCGCGTTTACCAATTTACTCCTTCCCAAAAACAAACACGCTGCACGTGCCCGATGATTGTTAAACACGGCGCCCCGCTATGTAACGCACTTAGCAAATAATGCTGTCACGTGGAACACACGTGCATACACACAAAGATTTCACTCGTAATGTGAATCGACTCACATATCGTTAATTTCCGAGTTCGTCACATGGGATATGTTTAACAATCATCGGGCGCGTAGAGAAGCGTGGCACGAGTTAATTTGCATATGAACGGCGAGTGAAGTGGTAAACGTGGTGGTGGGGGTCCCGCGAGGACTGGAGTCTGGGACCCCTGCTGTACAGGCTCGAGTGTACACGTGGTGTGTATGCAAGTGGTCACAGTCCTGTACTCCGGTCTGCTTCATACACAAATGTAGTGACACAGCGCCGACTGCTGTCCAGCAGCGGCATTTGCGGTGGACAGCTAGCACGCACGCCGTTGAGCATATACACGGGTGTAGATGAACTGGGACAAGGGCCACAGAAGACCTCATCGGGAAGCCCCTGGAAACCGCTCGTGGGTACAAGAAGGGAGGCACGGCCAGGGTGGAGCCAGGCCGCGCCGAGTAGAATAAAAGATGTGGAGAGCGAGAGCTCCAGGCTGCCGGTTCTGGGAGTGGACTCATCTCGCCGCTGCTGTCGTTTTCGCAGCCTTCGTCGCTGCCACCTTCACTCGATAATTGCACGGCCGGATAGTTTTTGGCTGTCTTGGTCGACGTCGTCAGTGTAACGCGGTTAGGGTTGTGTCTAGGCTGGGCTGTACGACATCAAGAAGGAACGAGGAGAACCTGTTGAACCTCAAGAGTGTTAATAAAGAAGGTGCCTTCTGCAACTACCTCGTCTCCAACTTGTGCTACACTATACAGGTATGGCTCTTATGTGGCTGAGTTAAGGTTATATCTGTGACGTTCTAAGTGTCTATAATTTGTATTATTTTTGAAATGTAACTTAACAGTGAATTATCAGGTACAATATACCACTTAACCCCATTAATTCCGCTTAACATTTTAAACTACTGGAGTGAAAAGGTCTGGGTAGATGGTTGCACGTGTGTACGCACACACGCGGCTTACACCTCTCCTGCATATCACTGTTTCATAAACCGCACTCAATGCCCTTGGAGTAATTCTCTGTCCCAGTTTTGTTCCAGTGGGGAAACCTAACCAGATCCATTATCATATCCACTGCCTTCGTGATGTTGCAGTGCATCTGTGCGCATTTATGACTCATTATGACCGATGCAGTTGATGAAGTAGTTTCTTGCAGAGCCATTCTTGTCTCTTCCCTCCAGGAAGAGCTCGCGGTGCTGAGGGTCCTCCGTGGTGGCGGTCTTACGCTTGAGAATCCACAAGCTAATTCCCAATGCCAGGAGGATCAGCAACACAACTACTGCTGCTGTTGATGCCCATAAAGTAATGTCAGATGAGCCATCCTTGTTATCTGTGACACAACACACGTGTGGAGTATGGAGGAAAACATAAAAATACACGACACATTTTATATGTACTCTATAGCGCTCTTCATGCACAGCACCCGACAGTACTTTACATACAACAATAATGGGCATTGACCAATCTAACTCGATGATAACTGATGAAACAAAGAATTTTTATTTGGTGCAATTAGGTAGGCAGCCAGGTGTATATGGCTGCGGGTGTAGCTGCTCTCCCATTGGCTAGGGGTGGCTAGGAGCTTTATAGAGATGGAAAGCTCAGAGAAGGGGACTTGGAGACACCGGCAGCTTCCCAGAGAGGAGGCGAGCTACACGATCATCAGCAGCACCAGCAGAAGTAGAGACACAAGGTGAGCAGAGTAGACTCGGCAGCGCACCAGGAACTGTTGAGCATTATGCTGAGTCAAATACTACACTCTGCAGCATAACAGTGTCATTGAATACGCTGTATGCAGCACCAGGATCCTTAAAGTAACGAGAACTCTTCTTCTTGGTTCTTTCGGTAAAGTCACATAGAATGCAAATAATAAAACAATAAAAATAAAACATAATAAAATAATTCTCACGACGTTTCGGCCACAACGCAAGCAGCCGTCCTCAGGTGAAGAACAGGTCTGTTAAGAAGACAGAGTCTGAATGACAACCCCAGGCTTGGAGCGTCTTTTTTAAGCTGTTTTAGCTCGGGCTAAAACAGTGTCACATGGTGAAAGTCTAGTGAGAGAGATTAAACATGTTAAAGAAGCACTAAGACAGAATGGCTACAATAATGCTCAAATTAACAGAGCACTAAATGCCAAATCACGATCGCAAAGCAACACTGCTGAAAGCGATCAGATTATTAAAACAATAAAAATACCATTTATCTCAGGAGTAACTGACAAATTAGCCCGTGTTTTGCAAAAGCAAAACATTACAGTAAGATTTGGTACAGTACACAAAATTCAACAACTAGTAACGTGCACTAAAGACGAATTACCTAAATTATCAACAGAAGGTGTATATCGGATTAATTGTGTATGTGGCAGATGCTATATTGGACAGACAGGGCGTAACGTTAGTGTAAGACTAAAAGAACACCAGAGAAATATTAAACTATCACAAACACAACTGTCGGCAGTGGCAGAACATACATGCCAACAGGGACACTCAATTGATTTTGACAACGTTGAATTGTTGTGTAAAACTAGTTACTACTGGCAAAGACTAATTAGAGAATCGATTGAAATTGAGAGAAACAGAAATAACTTGAATCGCTCAGACAGCTACAGGCTTAGTGCGGCCTGGAAGCGTATTATTAAATAAGATACATTACAATTCCTTATAAGGGAAACAAACACTAACGGATTACTAATGTAGCGTAATCACAATAAAACACATTCCAAATGATTACTAATATACAACTCGCATCGTAACAATAGCCTGATTACTAATCTAGTATATAATTACAATCACTCCCCCCTTGAATCTTTGCACCTGATGAATTAATGAGTTAATGATGACGTCACCCTGCTGCTGCTCTATATAAGAACGGGAGACACAGCAGAGCCTCACCATTCTGGCGAATTGCCCGATGAGGAGGGCCGCGACCGCGGCTGGTTTTTCTCTACCGTGTCTCTGCTGGTGTCGTGCCTAGTCTCGGCTCCCTGGCTGCCTGGCCAGTGGCAGCCTCGCAGGCCCTCGGGGCCATGGCGACCAAACGCTCTGGGGTGGTGAGCCGAGGTGAGCGGGCCAGTTTGGCTGCTGCAGAGGATGGTGAGGTGGGACTGCCTGGAGGAGGGAGACCCGCAGAGGAGAGGGACGAGGCGCGAGCGTCGACCTCGAGGCAAGCGGAGGAGGACGCCTGGTGGCAGCGGGCGAGGAAGGGAGAGGCACCGACGAGGAGTGAAATGGTGTTGGCCAGCCCAGGAGAGGAGGCGGAGGAAGCACTGAGCTCGGCGGGCCTGCAGGCGCAAGGTGCCCAAAGCGACGCTGTCCAGGCAAGTCCTGGACCTGTGGGGGCAGGGCGGCCCCAGGAGCGCGCAGGGCGGTGGTGCGGAGGTTCGGCAGGGAACTTCACCCCGATACACGCTAAGAGGCATAACTGCATGCGGGTGTCCTTTAAGGAGGATGTGCCAGAGGAGGTCACGATCGACAGACCGAGGTTCGTGCGGTCAGTGATGGTCGAAATTCTGAAGGTGGATCCGGCAGATCTGTTTTGCTTGATAGCCTTGCCAGGTGGCAGGGCTTTTGACGTGAGCTTTAAGACAAATAACTTACTGCAGCGTTTTATGACTTTGTTCGAGGAGAAGGCGGGGGAACGGCCACTGTCGCTGCTGAAGCTCCAACTGCTCTCTGAGCTCGATACAAAAGTGGTCACCATATTTCTCTACAACGAGGCTCTGCCAGACCACGACGTCGAGGTGTGGCTGAGGCAGCACTGCCTGGTGCTTTCGGACAGTAAGCGGGTCCAAGACTCTTTAGGGATCTGGACGGGGGCCAGACAATGGCGGGTGAGGTTGAGAACGGCAGAAGGGGCTCTGCAACATATCCCGAGCGCCCTGAACATTGGTGGCAATAGGGGCTACGTGGTGTATGCGGGACAGCCGAAGCTCTGCAGGCGATGTGGGGCGAGTGGCCATCTGGCTGCAGCGTGCGAGGCACGGATATGTTACCGATGCAAGGCACGGGACCACGTTGTGACAGAATGCTGCGCCCCGGCATTGTGCAACCTATGCGGGAATAAAGACCACCTGTACAGGGACTGCCCGCTGTCGTACGCAAATAAGGTCCGCGCACATAGGAGCAGGGTGGCGGATGGAGAAGGGGAGGTGGCCGAGGACGGGCTGAAGCCACCGCAGCCCGGCGGGAAGATGGAGGACGGGGGTGGAGAGGTGGGCAGGCAGGGTACGCCACTGCAGGACGAGAGGGAGGAGGGGGAGATGACGTCGGAGGAAGACGCGGATCCCACGGGCCGGCAGGTGGAGCACCCTGGGGGCGAGGACGAGGAGCCCGTGGGAAAACCCCCCGACCCAACGGTGGTTGACTGGGCGGAGGCGGTGGAGGCGGGGGAGGACGGAGAGGAGCAGCAGAGGGAGAGCACCAGGAGGGAGAAATTCAAGAGGGTGGTGAAAAGGAAGCGGAAAGCGCCGCGTGGCCCAGCGAGGACGACCCGCAAACGGGACCTGGAGGCAACAGACTCCTCGATAGACGCGAGGTCGTCGGAGGATGGTGCCGTGGCGGCTAAGACCAACCAGGGAAGAGGGCTGCCCAAGGAGCCTAGGAGAGGGGAACAATTGCAGGGATTGGCTGACACAAACCTGTATGAACTATTGGACGACGGGTCTGGGTAGGGAGGGACAATGCTGGGTATGGACCTTACCGTAGCATCAGTAAACGTGAGGGGAATGTGGGGCAGGGCTAGGAGGGGGGCCATTCTACATTATCTACGGTCCCTGAAAAAGGACGTTTACTTTTTACAGGAGTGCCACTTGCCATACTCCCTTGGTCGAGAGGATCTGGCTAGGGACTGGGAGGGACACTGCTTCTGGTCCGGAAGCAATGTTAATAGGTGCTCAGGAGTGGTTATCCTCCTAGGTAGAAAGAACATAGAGGTGCAGGAGGCCCGAGAAGTGGTCCCGGGACGACTCCACTATGTCGATGTTGCATATGGTGGGGCGGCGGTCCGGCTGATCAATGTGTAGGCCCCCACAGGCGCTCCGGAACGTGTGGAGTTGCTAGAGAACGTGGCAGCCTTGCTGCTAACACGAAGACACATCGTCATGGGGGGTGATTTTAATTGCCCTCTAACCCTGGCGGACACGCGGCCAGTCGCCGGATGTCGAAAGTTGGACCCCTCCTCTAGGAGGCTGGGGGCTTTGGTTGGAGATTTTGATTTGATTGACGCTTACCGGTCGTTACACCCAAAGCGACCAGGGTTCACGTGGTCGAGTTGTTTGGGAACCGCACACTCGAGGATTGATTTCCTCTTTGTCTCTGCCAAGGTTAAGGTGGAGAGAGTGGAAAACGAACCTTCCTCTTTTTCCGACCATAAGATGATAGCTGGGGGGCTCAGAATCCCAGATGGGCTGAGGTTGGGGAGGGGAATCTGGCGCATGAAGTCGGGACTGCTGGAGGACAAAAAGGTGGTGGAGGAATTTGTCAGGCAGTACGAGGAATGGAGGAGCCTGCGGTGCTGCTTTGGCACGATAGCTGAATGGTGGGGAATGGTGAAGGGGCGAATTAAGTCCTTTTTCCAGTCTCAGAGTAGAAGGAGGAGCGTAGGGGTTGTGTTGCGGGGATTGAATGAGAGATTGGAGGGAGCGTATAAACTGATGGAACTGGGATTCCCCGTCATGGGAGAAATAAAGCAACTCAAAGATAGGATCTCTGCGGTGTTGGAGAAGCAGGCCGCGCAACTTGCATTCAGGGCTCGGGTGAAGGCGGTCGAGGAGGGTGAGCGTTGCACGCGTTTTTTCTTTAAGAAGTGCAGGAAAGCGGACAACACAATCCGAGAATTGGTATGTCCCAGGTTAGGTAGACTCAAGAACACAGAGGAGATAACGGAGGCCGCCAGGGGTTACTACAAGGAATTGTACAGGAGCAGGCCGTTAGACGAGGGGGCGCGGAGCACACTGCTAGGGGGGGTAGATAGGGTTATTGAGGCTCCAGAGGAGATAAACAAGCATATCCAGAGGGCAGAATTGGATGAGGTGGTGGGGGGATTACGTCGGCACAGTGCACCAGGTTTAGATGGGATACCGGCTGAATTCTATGTTACGTTTTGGAGTACCCTCAGGGACGACATGTGGCAGATGTATAAGGAAATTACGGAGGAAGGCCCTGTGCCAGGTTCAATGACAAGAGGGGTCATAACCCTTATATACAAGGGGAAGGGGGAGCGCAGCGACCTCGGGAGCTGGCGCCCGATCACCCTGCTGAACACCGATTATAAAATACTGGCCAAAGTTATCGCAGCGCGTCTGGGGGAGGTGGTGGGGGAGGTGGTGGGGTCTGACCAGAAGTGTGCGGTTCCGGGCAGGCGGATATCCGATAACCTCGTTCTGTTGAGGGAGGTGGTGGAAACCACTGTGGAGAGGGGTAATTCATTGGGTCTACTCAGTTTGGATCAGGAGAAGGCATTTGATAGCATCTCGCACGATTATTTGTTCGCGGTTTTGGGGCAAATGGGGGTGGGGAAACAGCTTAGACTGGATAGGGAAGCTATATCATAAGCTCACAGGTAGCCTGCTAATAAATGGAGTCCTCTCGGAGGGGTTTCCAATTGGGTCCGGTGTGCGGCAGGGGTGCCCGATGTCGCCGGTGTTATTCATAATGTGCATGGAGCCTTTTGCCCAGGCTGTCAGGGGAAGTCGGCTGATTAGAGGGGTGAGCATGCCAGGGTGTGCGGAACCAGCAAAAATTGCAACGTATATGGACGATGTTGTCATTTTCTGTGGGAATGTTGCTTCAGTATGGGAGGCCCTAAGGCTTGCGGATAGATTATTTTTGGCCTCAGGATTAAAGGTGGATGTAAGCAAAAGTGAGCTGCTGATATTCGGTGACCCCAGGTTATTTGAGGGCCGCCCGCCAGGTATAACGGTCCAGGGTGAGGGGATCAAAATCTTAGGAGTCACGTTCTATAGGGAGGATTCGGCAACTAAGAATTGGCGGGGAAAAGAGTGCATGGTGAGAGGCAGGCTGGCTGGTTGGGCAGACAGGCGCCTTTCAATGGAAGGTAGAATGTTGGTTTTGAGGGTGGAAATCCTCCCGGTACTTATCTACCTGGCCTACGTGTTCCCGCCAGGGGCGCAAATGGCAAAAAGGTTGGAGCGCCTGTTTTTCAAGTTCATCTGGGGGGGAGGGATGGACCGAGTGAAGAGAGAAACAATGTACAAACGTGCTGAGAACGGTGGGAGGCGGGCCCCGAATGTCGTGTGCATCCTTAACACGATATTTGTCTGTAATACGCTGCGACTATATTTCTCCAATGGGCTCCAGGTGAAAGCCTCATATTATGTTCGGTATAGACTGGCGTGGCTCCTGAGACGGCTAAGCATGGCGTCGTTGCCGCGCAGCACCCCCTGGCTTGGCCTCGGGTGGTTGTGCACCACGGTAAATGAATACATCACGAAGTACGAGCCGGACCGGACGCGGGGGTCATGGGTTCCCAGGGAAGTCCTGGCGGAAATGTCGAAAAAGGAGGTCTGCACAGAGGTGCCAGGTGCTCGGGGTACCCGGGCACGACAAATTTGGGAAAACGTAGCATCGGCATCCCTGACGAAAAGGCAGCGGGACTTATCCTGGCTGGCCGCATGGGACAGGCTGGAGTGCAGACTATTTATGTGCTCCCGCAGATTGGCCCGCTCACCTGATTGCCCGAGAGGCTGCGGCCTGGGAGAGAGCGCTGCTCATGCCCTCGTACAGTGCCCATTTGCCCAGGAGGTGTGGGAGTTAAGCCGACCCCTGCTGTCCCATTTTTGCCCCGTAAAGGCCACAGCGCCTAATATGATTTGGGGGATGTTCAGGCAGAGAGCGGGTGGGGTCTGGGCTAAGGCATGGGCCGTCATAAGTGCCGTAAAAGAGGCCCTGTGGATGGCGCGCCAGAAACTGATTAAGGGCGCCTATATGTCGCCTCCCGAGGTGTGCCGACTGGCCAGGGGGCTGTTGGAGAGGGTGGTGGAGGTGGAGCGGGCGACAATGGGCGGAGCAGCCACAGGCGCGAAGTGGCGGTGGCCGCTGCCCAAGTGCGGGATGGGCTGAAGTCGAAACGACCCCCCCCCCTTTCGAGAATGAGTGGATGAACGTACCCCCCCCCCCCTTTCTTTTTTGCGACGGTGAATTTTTGGGTTTTTTTCTCTCTGAGTGAAGGGTGTGAAAGAGGGGAACTCGATCGCGGCGTAGCTCGGTGGGTCGGCAGTGAAGGGGTTCCCCTGTTCCCGTTACGTTTATGTGGTTGTTCCGGTTCTTTTTGCTGTACAAGGCAGAGGCCTGCTCCTGCTTGAAAGGAAATAAAAACCTTAAATCACGACCGCGGCTGGTTTTTCTCTACCGTGTCTCTGCTGGTGTCGTGCCTAGTCTCGGCTTCCTGGCTGCCTGGCCAGTGGCAGCCTCGCAGGCCCTCAGGGCCATGGCGACCAAGCGTTCTGGGGTGGTGAGCCGAGGTGAGCGGGCCAGTTTGACTGCTGCAGAGGATGGTGAGGTGGGACTGCCTGGAGGAGGGAGACCCGCAGAGGAGAGGGACGAGGTGCGAGCGTCGACCTCGAGGCGAGCGGAGGAGGACGCTTGGTGGCAGCAGGCGAGGAAGGGAGAGGAGCCGACGAGGAGTGAAATGGTGTCGGCCAGCCCAGGAGAGGAGGCGGAGGAAGCACCGAGCTCGGCGGGCCTGCAGGCGCAAGGTGCCCAAAGCGACGCTGTCCAGGCAAGTCCGGGACCTGTGGGGGCAGGGCGGCCCCAGGAGCACACAGGGCGGTGGCGCGGAGGACCGGTAGGGAACTTCACCCCGATACACGCTAAGAGGCATAACTGCGTGCGGGTGTCCTTTAAGGAGGATGTGCCAGAGGAGGTCACGATCGACAGACCGAGGTTCGTGCGGACGGTGATGGTAGAAATTTTGAAGGTGGATCCAGCAGATCTGTTTTGCTTGATAGCCTTGCCAGGTGGCAGGGCTTTTGACGTGAGCTTTAAGACAAATAACTTACTGCAGCGTTTTATGACTTTGTTCGAGGAAAAGGCGGGGGAACGGCCACTGTCGCTGCTGAAGCTCCAGCTGCTCTCTGAGCTCGATACGAAAGTGGTCACTATATTTCTCTACAACGAGGCTCTGCCAGACCACGACGTCGAGGTGTGGCTGAGGCAGCACTGCCTGGTGCTTTCGGACTGTAAGCGGGTCCAAGACTCTTTAGGGATCTGGACGGGGGCCAGACAATGGCGGGTGAGGTTGAAAACGGCAGAAGGGGCTCTGCAACATATCCCGAGCGCCCTGAACATTGGTGGCAATAGGGGCTACGTGGTGTATGCGGGACAGCCGAAGCTCTGCAGGCGATGTGGGGGAAGCGGACATCTGGCTGCAGCGTGCTGAGGCACGGATATGCTTCCGATGCAAGGCACGGGACCACGTTGTGTCAGAATGCTGCGCCCCAGGCATTGTGCAACCTATGCGGGAGTAAAGACCACCTGTACAGGGACTGCCTGCTGTCATACGCAAACAAGGTCCGCGCACGCAGGAGCAGGGTGGCGGATGGGGATGGAGAAGGGGAGGTGGCCGAGGACGGGCTGAAGCCAACGCAGCCTGGCGGGGAGATGGAGGATGGTGGTGGAGAGGTGGGCAGGCAGGGGAGGGGGAGATGACGTCGGAGGAAGACGCGGATCCCACGGGCCGGCAGGTGGAGCACCCCGGGGACGAGGACGAGGAGTCCGTGGGAAAACCCCCCGACCCAACGGTGGTTGACTGGGCGGAGGCGGTGGAGGACGGAGAGGAGCAGCAGAGGGAGAGCACCAGGAGGGAGGAATTCAAGAAGGTGGTGAAAAGGAAGCGGAAAGCGACGCGTGGCCCAGCGAGGACGGCCCACAAACGGGACCTGGATGCAACAGACTCCTCGACGGACGCGAGGTCGTCGGACGATGGAAGGGTGAGGACAAAGACCAACCAAGGGAGAAGGTCGGCCCCGGAACTCAAGACTGTGGGGCAGCTGCTGGTCTTGGCAGATAAAAACTGCTACGAAATATTAGACGAAGTGTCCTGAGTAGGCGGGGGGGGGCAAATCTGAATGGACCTCTCCCTAGCCTCGGTAAATGTGAGGGGGATGAGGGGCAGGGCCAAGAGGAGGGCTGTATTGAACTACCTACAGGGCTTGAAAAAGGACATCTATTTCCTGCAGGAGTGTGGATTGCCATACTCCCTCGGTCGGGAGGAGCTTGCCAGGGAATGGGATGGACGATGCTACTGGTCTGTTAGTAACGTTAATAAGAACTCGGGTGTTGTCATTCTCTTCGGAAGAAGGAACGTGGAAATACAGGAGGCCCGAGAGGTGGTCCCGGGACGACTCCAATATATTGACGCTTCATACGATGGCGTGGCGGTTCGTCTGATCAACGTGTATGCCTCCATGCGCTCCCCGGAACGAGTGGAGCTCCTGGAGAATGTGGCTGCCTTGCTACTAACAAGAAGACACGTAATTGTGGGGGGAGATTTTAATTGCCCTTTGTCTCTGTCAGATACGTTGCCAGCCACCGGAGGCCGGCGGTTAGACCCCTCTTCCAGGAGGTTAGCTGCCCTGATTAGTGACTTCGAACTGAAAGACACTTACCGGTTGGAGCACCCAAAACGGCCGGGCTACACGTGGTCCAGCTGTTTGGGCACTTTACACTCGAGGATCGACTATCTTTTCGCCTCTGCTAAAGTGAAGGCAGAGAGGGTGGAGATTGAACCCTTTTTCTTCTCTGACCATAAGTTGATTGCCGCGAGGCTCCGAATTCCAGGAGGCCTGAGATTGGGAAAAGGGATGTGGAGACTGAATACGGGGCTGCTGGCAGACAAAAAGGTTGTGGGGGAATTCGTCAGTCAATATGAGCAGTGGAGGAGCCTACAATGCTGCTTCTCCACTATGGCCGAGTGGTGGGGGATGGTAAAGGTGCGAATTAGGGACTTTTTCCAGATCCTGGGCAGGAGGAGGAGTGTGATGGGTGCTCTGCGAAAATTGAATGGGAGATTGGAAGGAGCCTATAAACTGCTGGAAGTGTGATTTCCAGTCATGGGGGAAATAAGCCAGCTGAAAGATAAGGTTTCCAGGTTATTGCAGAGGCGCACAGCGCAGCTCGCTTTTAGGGCGAGAGTGAAGGAGGTGGAAAAAGGTGAGCAATGCACGAGATTCTTTTTCAAGAAATGCAGGAAAGAGGACAACACAATTCGCAAACTAATAAGACCCAGCCTAGGTAAGCTTACGCAAACGGAGGAAATAGTAGAGGCTGCGAGGGGTTACTTTAAGGAAATATACACGAGTAGACAGTCACAGGTGGGGCCACGAGACACCATGCTAGGGGAGGTAGACAGGGTAATCGAGGCTCTGGGTAAGATGAACAAGCCTATCCAGATGGCAGAACTGGAAGAGGCGGTAGCGGGGCTACATCGGCAAAGAGCACCAGGGGAGGATGGGATACCAGCGGAATTTTATATCATGTTCTGGAGTACCATCCAAGAGGATATGTGGCACATGTATAAAGAAATATTGGAGGAAGGCCCAGTGCCTGAATCGATGACAAGAGGAGTGATAACCCTTGTATACAAGAGCAAGGGGGAGCGCAGCGACCTTGGGAGCTGGCGCCCCATCACCTTGCTCAACTCCGATTACAAAATCCTAGCCAAGGTTATTGCGGCGCGGCTGGGGAAGGTGGTGGGGGAGGTGGTTGGGTCAGACCAAAAGTGCGCGGTCCCGGGGAGGAGAATATCTGACAACCTTGTCCTCTTGAGGGAGATAGTGGAAGTCACACAGGAGAGGGGTAACTCATTGGGATTGCTAAGTTTAGATCAGGAAAAAGCCTTCGATAGCATCTCACATGACTATTTGTTCGCGGTCCTGGAGCGTATGGGGGTGGGCAAACGGCTGATCGATTGGATCAGGAAGCTATACCACAACCTCGCAGCCAGCCTGCTAATTAATGGGGTCCTATCGGAGGGCTTCCCAATTGGGTCCGGCGTACGACAAGGGTGTCCGATGTCACCAGTGCTCTTCATACTGTGCGTGGAGCCTTTCGCCCAGGCAGTCAGAAGAAGTCGGCAGATTAGAGGGGTGTGCATGCCAGGGTGCACTGAACCAGCAAAAATCGCCATGTATATGGATGATGTCGTTATTTTCTGTGGGGACGTCTCTTCGGTATGGGCGACCCTAGGCCTCGCGCATGAATTCTTCTTGGCCTCGGGATCTAAGGTCAATGTAAGAAAAAGCGAGATGATGATATTCGGAGACCCCAGGTATAACAGTCCAGGAGGAGGGGATCAAAATCCTGGGGGTCACATTTTACAGGGAAGACTCGGTGGCAAAGAATTGGAAGGGAAAGGAGAGCATGGTGAGGGGCAGGCTGGCTGGTTGGGCAGACAGGTGCCTCTCAATGGAAGGCAGAATATTGGTCCTGAGGGTGGAAATCCTCCCGACGCTCATCTACCTGGCCTACGTTTTCCCGCCGGGCGCGCAGATGGCGAAAAGAATGGAGCGCCTGTTCTTCAGGTTCATCTGGGGGAATGGGATGGACAGGGTTGGACGGGGGATAATGTATAAACGTGCCGAGAACGGTGGGAGGGAGGCCCCGAACGTCGCGTGCATTCTGGACACGATTTTTGTCTGTGATACCCTGCGCCTGTATTTCTCCAGTGGCCTCCAAGTGAAAGCCTCGTATCTTGTACAGTACAGGCTGGCGTGGCTCCTGCGGCGGCTAGGCATGGCTTCGTTGCCACGCGGCACCCCTCTGGCTTGGCCCCAGGGGTGGTTGTGCACCGCGGTGAATGAATACGTTACAAAGTACGAGCCGGTCAGGACACGGGGGTCCTGGGTCCCCAGGGAAGTCCTGGCGGAAATCTCCAAAAAGGAGGTCTGTTCAGAGGTGCCAGGTGCACGGGGCGCTGGGCACCGGCAAATTTGGGAGAATGTAACATCGGCAGCCCTGACAAAAAGACAGCGGGATTTATCCTGGCTGGCAGCATGGGACAGGCTGGAATGCCGACAGTTTATGTGCTCCCGTAGAATGGCCCGCTCTCCTGATTGCCCGAGAGGCTGTAACCTGAGTGAGAACACTTCTCACGCCCTCATACAGTGCCCATTTGCCAAGGAGGTGTGGGAGTTATGCCGGCCTCTGCTGTCCCATTTTTGCCCCGTAAAGACAACGGTGTCTGATTTAATTTGGGGGAGGTTCAGACAGAGGGCGGGCGAGGTTTGGACTCAGGCGTGGGCCGTAATAGGCGCCATAAAAGAGTCCCTGTGGACGGGCCGCCAGAAGCTGGTTAAAGGCATCTATATGTCGCCCCACGGGGTATGCCGCCTAGCCAGGGGGCTGTTGGAAAGGGTGGTGGAGGTGGAGCGGGAGACGAAGGGCAGGCGTGCCACAAACGCGAAGTGGCGATGGCCGCCACCCAAGTGCGGGATAGGCTGAATTCGGAACGACCCCCCCCCCCCCCCCTTCGACGAGAATGGGTGGATGAACGTACCCCCCCCCCCCTCCGTTGGGACGGTGACTTCTTGCCTTTTCGGAGTAAAGGGTGTGGAAGAGGGGAACTCGACCGCGGCGTACTCGGTGCATCTGCTGTAAAAAAGACCCCCTGTTCCGGTTACGTTCATGTGTTTTCCTGTCTTTTTCTGTTATTTTGTCTGTACAAGGCGGAGGCCTGCTCTTGATTGAAATGAAATAAAAACCTTAAATACGCCCTGGCTTGCCAGGGGAGATACCAGGAGCATCGAGGTGATCCTTCCAGCCCGTCCGGATCTCAAGTGAGACCTAGCCACCAGCCCCGAGGCCTGCGAGGGCCCTGACCGTGTGGCCAGGGATGACCATGCTGCCAAGAAGTGGGGACTGCTGGAGAATGGAGATGGAAAACGCAACAGACGAAGAGGGGAAACGGCGAAAGTCAAGGACCACGAGGGCCACCCGAGTTGCTGAAGGAGACTGGGATGACCGTGCCGCCCAGCTTATGCTCGCAGCAGATGAAAAGGAAGCAGGGAGAGCACCAAGAGGAATGAATGCCACCTGCACTGCTGAGGGAGCCAGGGACGACAGAGTCGGCCAGACGGTGACTGCAGGAGACAAGAAGAAGACGTGGCGAAAGCAGAGGGCCACCGACACCACCTGTGCCGCCGGAGGGGACTGGGGCAACCAGACCGACCCGCTGGCAGCAGGGGGATGCGTGGAGGAGGCACGGAGACGGATGGAGGGGAACGTGGCAGAGGCACGGCAGAAGGAGAGGATGGAGGAACTGGATGGGAGGGTGGGAGCTGATGGAGTGGGTGAGGGAGGCCGAGGAGAAAAAGGTATGGCATCCAGAAGCAGAGAGGCGGGCGGCCCTGAGCGGAGGGTGGGGAACGAAGCCAGGGAGACGCCAGCAACCCTGGGGCAGGGGGAGGCCCGGAGGGAGAACGCGACAGTGGACGCTGGACCGGTGGGAGCTGGGAGGCCCCGGGAACGAGACGGGAAATGGCGAGGCGTGGCAGGGGTGAGTCTGACACCACCTCATGTCAAACGACATAATTGCGTCAGAGTAATGATGAAGGACGAGGTAGCAGAAGAAGTGACCATTGACCGAGCAACCTTCGTACGGTCAATAATGATGGGCTTGCTACAAATAGAGCCGACAGACTTGTACTGTTTGATAACTCTGCCGGGAGGGAGGGCGTTTGATGTAAGCTTCAACTCAAGCCCCCTGCTACAAAGATTTATGACCCGCTTCGAGGAAAAAGCGGAGGAGAAGCCATTGATATCAATGAAGCTCCAACTGTTATCAGAGCTGGACACGAAGGTGGTGACGATTTTCCTATACAATGAAGCCCTACATGACCACGACGTGGAGGTCTGGCTAAGACAGCACTGCTCGGTACTGTCGGGCTGTAAAAAGGTAAGGGACTCAGTGGGGATATGGACAGGGGCAAGACAATGGAGGGTGCGGCTGAAAACAGAGGGAGGGACCTTGAGACACATCCCGAGTGCCCTGAACATAGGAGGCAACCAGGGATATGTTGTGTATGCCGGACAACCTAAACTGTGTAGGAGGTGTGGGGGCAGCAGTCACCTGGCCGCAGTGTGCAAGACAAAAGTCTGCTATAGATGCAAGGCACTGGACCACGAGGTAGAAGAATGCAGTGTTCCGGCACAATATAACCTCTGTGTTAGCCGAGAACATATGTACAAGAATTATCCGGAGTCATACGCCAACAAGGTTAGGGCATATAGGGTAGGAAGAGCGAGGGATGAGGAAGGGGGTGGGACCAAACTGGACCTGGATAAGGAACTGGTGAGGGAAGGACGTGGGGAGGCGGCTGAGCAGCAGCCACCAGCAACATGCAAAAAGAGCAGAATTGACATCGAGCAAGCAGGAAGAGGGGCTGGCGGGGGAGGGGAGCGACGACATGGGCAGCATCTCCGAGACGACCGTGGAAGACTGGGCGGAGGCGGTGGAGGAGTATGAAGGAAAAGGGGAACGACAGCAGGAGGAAGGCGGTAGCGAGACATGGGAGGGACCAATCGGAAGGAAAATGAGGATACGGAGAGCCCCAAAAAGAGGCGCCCCTTCAGGCAGCACGGAATCCTCGGACTCCTCGCCAGACGCAGAGGCCTCGAGGGAGGGGATGGCGGAAAGGGTGGAGAGCCGGCGCAGGGGGAAACCCTTGAGAACAAGGGGCAAAATGAAATTGCGGGAACTGGCGACTGAAGACGGTTACGGAGGGCGAGCGAAGAAGGCCACTTCGGACTGAGACACATCCCAACATGGAACTTTCCGTGGCGTCCGTAAATGTGAGGAGCTTGAAGGGAAAGGGGAGGAGAGGAGCAATAATATAACTGCTACAGGCTACCAAGTGGGAGGTGGTCTTCCTCCAGGAATGCCACCTACCATACACCCTGGGCCGGGAGGAGCTGTTGGAGAGCTGGGATGGCTACTACTTTTGGTCCGGGAGTAATGAAAATCGATGCACGGGGGTGGTTACCCTCCTAGGCAGGAGGGGTATACAGATAGTCGGGTCCCAAGAGGTGATCCCGGGCCGCCTCCATTATGTGGACGTGTCTTATGGAGAGGCAGACCTGAGACTAATAAATGTGTACGCCCCCACGACGTGCACAGAAAGAGTGGACCTATGGAATAATGTAGCGACCCTACTCATGACGAGATGGCAAGTCATAATGGGGGGTGATTTTAACTGCCCGTTGTGCCTGGCAGACCTATTATCGGTGGCTGGGAAGAGGAGGCTCGACCCTTCCTCTAGGAAGTTGAAGGAGCTGATAGAGGATTTTAAAATGACTGACACATTCAGAAAGGTACACCCGGTGAGACCGGGATACACGTGGTCGGATAAGGGCGGTAGAAGGCAATCACGAATAGATTTCATCTTTGTGTCTGCCAATGTGAAGGTGGATGGAGCAGACCTGGAACCCTTCCCCTTGTCAGATCACAATTTGATGAAGGCAAAGCTCGGTATTCCAGGTGGCCTGAAGATGGGGAAGGGAACCTGGAAAATGAATGTGAGCCTTTTGGAAGACAGAAGGGTTGTGGAAGACTTTGTAAGGAAGTACGAAGACTGGACGACCCTGCAGGAATGCTTTGCCACGAGGGTGGAGTGGTGGAGCATGGTGAAGGGACGGATAAAGGCCCTCTTCCAGACAAATAGTAGAAGGAGGAGTGTAAACAGGGAACTGCAGCTGTGGAACGCTAGAATCGAGAAGAAGCACAGGTTACTTGAGCTGGGATTCCCGGTGGGTGAGGATATACGGAGATTGAAGAGAAGGTTATCCTCGGTATTGGAGAAAAGAGTCAAACAAATGGCATACAGGGCAAGGGTCAGGGAAACGGAACAGGGAGAGAAATGTACGAGTTTCTTCTTTAAGAAATGCAAGGCAGGAGACAACACACTTAGGGAATTAGTGAGTCCGGTCAGAGGCAGGCAGGCAACGACAAAGGGTATGATAGAGATAGCGGAGGAGTACTATGGGGAGTTGTATGGGAGGAAGGGAACGGATAAGGTAATAAGGGAGGCACTACTAGGGGAGCTAAGACATGAGGTTAAGAACCCAGAGGTACTGGGAGGGAGGATCCAGATGGAGGAAGTGGAGGAGGCAGTGAGGAGGCAGAATAAGAATAGGACGCCAGGACTGGATGGAATTCCAGCAGAATTCTATATTACATTCTGGGATTTAATGAAAGGGGACATGCTGCAGATGTATAGGGAAATGCTGGAGGGTGGACTGGTGCCAGAAGAAATGTGTGAGGGGCTCATCATACTGATGTATAAGAAGGGGGACCGGAGAGAGTTGGGAAACTGGCGTCCAGTTACGCTCCTGAACTCGGACTACAAGATTATGGCAAAAATAGCTGCGACGCGCCTGGGGAAGGTGGTGGAGGGAGTAGTCGAACCCGACCAGACGTGTGCGGTGCCAGGAAGAAGGATTTCGGACTCCCTGATTTTTTTAAGGGAGGCAATAGAGGTAGAAGGAGAGAGGGGATGCCCCCTAGGGCTTCTTAGCCTGGATCTTGAGAAGGCTTTCGATCGCCTCTCGCACGAGTATATGTTCGCAGTGTTAGAAAAAATAGGAGTGAGGGGACCCTTGGTCGATTGGGTGAGGCGTCTTTACCAAGGGCTCAAGACCAGACTACTGATAAATGGGGAGCTCTCAGGGACAATTCCAGTAGAGTCAGGGGTGAGACAGGGGTGCCCGATGTCCGCGGTTCTATTTGTAATGTGTATGGAACCCCTTGCACAGGCAATAAGAAACAATGAGGAGATTAAGGGAGTGACCATCCCCGGGAATAAGGAACAGGGGAAGGTGGCGCTATATATGGATGACGTAGTCGTGCTCTGTAGGGACGTAGCATCAGTGTGGGGGGCCATGAAGGAGACAAACCGCTTCGGCCTGGCCTCCGGCTTGAAGGTGAATGCGAGAAAGAGCGAATTGATGGCCTTCGGGGACCCGAGACTATTTGAGGGCCGGCCGCCTGAGTTGGGGATAAAGACGGAGGAAGTCAAGGTCTTGGGAGTGTCCTTTTGCTGAGAGAGGTCGGCGGAACGAAACTGGGACAGGAGGATAAAGCAGGTCAAGGGACAGTTAGGCAAGTGGGCCGGGAGACGGCTCACGATGGAAGGGAGGATTCTGGTAGTGAGGGTGGTGGTTTTACCAACACTCAACTACCTCGCATATGTGTACCCGCCAGGTAGGAGGGAGGCAAGAATCCTGGAATCGCTGTTGTTTAAATTCATTTGGGGAGGCGGAATGGATAGTGAAGAGGGTGGTGATGTGTAAACGCGTCGAACGGGGGGAAGGGTGCCCCAAATATTGCACGTGTGCTGTCCTCAATTTTTGTGTGCAACACTTTGAGGTTATTCTTTTCCGAAGAGCCCCGGGGGAAGGCCGCGTGTTATTTAAGGTATCGCCTGATGTGGCTCCTGAGGGGGCTTGGGATGACCCAATTACCGGCGGGCACGCCCTTGGCCTGGCCACAAGGATGGCTGAATGCGGCGGTGGGTGACTACATAAAAGAGTACAATTTGAGTCAGAGAGGGGGACCGTGGAACTCCAAGGAGGTATTGGCCAAAGTAAACGAAGGGGAGGCCTGCGAGGTGGTGATGGGCGCGAAGAGGACTATGTACCGTCAAGTGTGGAGGAACACTTCATCAACGGCGCTGTTGTATGTGTCGGAATTATGAAATTTTGATGAAAATAATAAAAATTAATAATTTTCCGAAAAATGCGCAAATCGCATTAATTATGATAGTGTGTGTATTAATACGCATGAATTATGATAATGCGTGTGATTATATGCATAAATTATGATAATCACGGAGATAATCGTAGTAATTTATGCGGAGGCTTGCGATTATGTTAATGTGTGCAGTTATGATAATTTGCTTAGTTTCGTTTATCCAGAGTTATCAATCAGGATAACACGATTATCATAGATTCATTTACCGATTATCCTAGTGTGTGTTATAATATTTTAGGTCTCCATTTTCACATCTCATCGCAGGATACAGCTCTTATGAATAAGATGGTTTTGCATGGACTTGGAAAGAACACTCAATATGCTTCTGTGATAACAATTTTATTCTAACAAGCACGCGACATTCTATCATGCAGGTCAAACATGCGTCAATAATTCATGGGCAAGATTATGCAATTAACTAATATGAACGACAAAAACTTATGCAGTTGTGAAATTATGCAATTATGCAATATGAATAACGAAACTCTTATGCATTTGACTAAAATGAATGAATAAACACTTATGCATTTGTGAAATTATGCAATTATGCAATATGAATAACGAAACTCTTATGCATTTGACTAAAATGAATGAATAAACACTTATGCATTTGCGAGACTATGTATTTAGCTAAATTGAATAACTAAAATTCTTATGCATTTGCGATATTATGCACTAACTAATATGAATAACCAAACTCTTATGCATTTGACTAAAATGAATGAATAAACACTTATGCATTTAACGAACTGAATGACTAAAAACACTTCTATCAATTGTAACCTCTACTTTTCCTACCAGGCATCATTAGTTCGCCCATGTATTGATCACAATCGGCGACTGGTCGAGTTTGAAAACAAGCATGACACACTTCATATGGCGGTAATAAAAAGCACTTATTGTATCCCAGAGGCGAAAGTATATGTCAATAGATTCATCGGCAAGTCTAAAATCCTTTTTAACGGAATGTTTGATACAATGGTGGGTGAGGGCGTGTGGGCGCGAGAGCGAATCTGGCTCTATTTTAATTAACTCTTCGGCGAGATTCTGGGACAAAGGAAACTGGTTTGACAAGATTTTCTCTGTGTTTCTTGAGTCTGTATGTGGGGAGCGATACGACCTCTGTTGTTTGTGCGAGCGGCAGCTGAGACTTTCTCCGCTGTGAGGTGAGCGGCGGCGCTCGTTCAGAAGACTTGACTCTTTTTCTCCACGGCGGGATGACGAGTCGGTTTGGGTTGATGCTGGTCGATCTGGGTGTCGCTCGTTGTCGCTCGGTGTCGCACGGTGGCGCACGGTGGCGCACGTTCAGCGCAAAGTGGTGCACGGTGGCGCACGGTGGCGCAAGGTGGCGCAAGTTGGCGCTCGTTCAGCGATCTCCGCCTTTCCTGCGGGTTGTTCGCTGGTCGTCACTCTGACGAGGAGCGATGCTTCGTTCGTGGCAGGGTGGACGTTGGCGTCTTTGTTGGCTTCACTCGCAGCTCTGCGACTCAGGGTAGCGATTCTTCTCAGGTGGTGCAGACCTCGGCTTGTAGCTACGCGTCGCTACTCCGCGACCCTCGTCATTCTGAATGACAGGAGCTTCTTCGTTGGCGGCGACGAGGAGAGATGGTTGTCGCCCTGGAGAACTCTGGTGGGGCCTTAGCCCGGAGACGAGATGAGATGTAGGCCGGAGCTCGTGAAGATCTGTGGTGGAGCCGAAGATGGGCTCGTAGCCCGGATGATATCTCTGTGATGGGGGCCAGAGCCCCTGACGAACTCTGTGATGGGGGCCAGAGCCCCTGTCGATCTGTGATGGAGGCCAGAGCCCCTGTCGATCTGTGATGGAGGCCAGAGCCCCTGTCGATCTGTGATGGAGGCCAGAGCCCCTGTCGATCTGTGATGGAGGCCAGAGCCCCTGTCGATCTGAGTTGTATGGATTTTCCTTCGGTTTATATCGGAAAATTCCACTCGGCTTCCCGAGTTGTTCAAAAGCTGTGTCATAAAACCTTCCTGTGGGGGTGGACCATCTGCGTCCGTGTGTGTGTCCGTCCGTGTGTTTCGCGTGCGTGTTTGTCCGTGTGTTTCGCGTGCGTGTTTGTCCGTGTTGTGGGGAGACAAAGGCGGTTGTTTCCACGGTGGGAGCACCCGGCGCATGCGCTTATTTATTCGAAGACGTGTTAATTTCCTTTGAGCCATTGCCCCCTTTATGGGTGTCATTTCCTAGCTTGGTGCCTGTGTGTGGAGATCCTCTCGGAAAGACAAAGGCGGCCGTGTTGCTCGCTTCCCATGGGTGTTGTGTTTGGTTAATTTTGAGAGCCTTCTCCGCCCTTGATTCCTCTTCTACTTTAATTCCGTACTTATTATTTGACTTCTTGTGATTATTTGATCTGATATCCCGGCTAGGAATTTTGTTTTGGAGCGAAATCGATGCCATAATTATTCTTTGATGCTTCGGCCCGGCCGTGTAGATATTCTTTAAAGGTAAATAATGTCAGTATTTATTAACAATGATGGGTCGCGATTCTGGTTCAGATTGTCGTCTGGTTTTCAATTGGAGTGAGGATGGATACTGTTTGCTTAATCTTTATGGTTAAGTTGGTAACTTGTGTATTTAACATGGTTCAAAGACCCATCTGTGCTTTTTGTCGTCGATGCTGTTTCTTTGTTAAGAATATAATTATCTCTTCCTCCGTGTCTCCTGGTTCTGCAACCCCCCGCCTGCAATTCCCCCCCTCCCTTGTTCCTCTTGTGTGAATTTAGGGGAGTTTTTTTTTTATTACCTTATTGCCCCCCCCTTTCATGTCCTCTCTCCTTTGAAATGAGGTATGCGCGCATCTGTGGAAGTGTGGGGGCCTCTGTGGAAGTGTGGGGGCGTGTTCGTTCCCACGTGGCCGCGTCTATTAAAAAAAAAACGATAGTATCTATGTTGGCAGAATAATTCTTAAAAAAAAAAATATTTAAAAAAAATAAAAAGGGGGTACATACACAACAGTCCGCCCTTTTGAAAATTATCAGGGGTCGATTTGGCCACTGGCGAATTTTCAAACAAAGTAATGCCCCCTTTTTATGTCATGCATCCCATCAGCCGCCCTTACTCTCGGCGGTTATTTCTTACGACGCGCGTGCACGTATTACAATCTTAACCTGGTTACATCTGAAATAAGCAAAGAAAATAACAACATGTTAACATTGATATTGCGTTACATCGGTTCTCATACATCATAACTCCGGCGAATATTCATTTTTGTTTTTGTTAAATCCTGGTTACATTTGAATTAAGCAAAGAAAATAACACACGTTAACATCGATATTGCGTTACATCGGTTCTCATACATCATAACTCTGACGAACATTCATTTTTGTTTTTGTTAAATCCTGGGAAACGCTAGGTAGCGGTTTCGAACGCATTTATGCGTTACCTTCCTCATGTTGCCTGGTTTACCACTTATCACTTTGATAATTTGATCACGGTTTTCGGGTTCGTTTTTGTAGTTTCCTCTCTCACTCTCTCGCGTCGTGGGAGTGTGTGGTGAAAAATTGTGCTGCACGTAACCAGAATTCGCGCACACGACCCACTTTGACACTTGGTTCGTGGCATTCGCTCTCTCTGCGATTACATGCACATTTGCCGAGTCAGTGTGTCGATTTAATTCTGTCCTTCGTAATGTTGCCCTCTTTGTTTTTACGAGTGTGTTGGATTTCAACACCATTCCCGATACGTCATGGACATTCGTCTCCATTTTAGCACTCCGATCCACATAATTTTTGGTTTCCCTTGGATATTTTCCATTCAAAGGCTCACGCCTGCGCTCCTCAGGGCGTGTCTCTGTGTTCTCTCTTTGTCTCTGCTGTCTGCTATCCACCGTCCGATCACTCTTCCATTCAGCCCTGTCACTTGCAGCCTGCTCAGGGTTTAACACCTCGGCGAGTGGGGCGCGTGTTGGCCGCTCGCTCGCACTCACTGTGGATGGTTCATCACGTATTTGGACCGCATTCTGTGTTATTCCTCTATTCCCTCCTGGTATAGCCGGTGGAGGAATTGGTCGGAATTGGATCGATTGTGTTTGACCTCCCATCCTGCGATTCTCCTGAATGTTCGCATCCATACCTCCGCGGTCTGTGTAACACCTTCCCGCTAGGTGGTTATCTTCCCATCTCTGTGCGTAATTTGAACCTTGCGTGTGTCGTGGGATGGGGTGTTGATATGGTTCTGCTCTGAACCTCTCCCTCCTGCGATTCTCGTACATTTTTAGCCCAGTATTTCTCCCATTTGGGTGCCAAATTTTTCCTGGATTGTTACCTCGCCATCTTTGTGGGTAATTTTGATCTTGTGTGTGTCGTGGCATGGGGTGTTGGTATGGTTCTATTCTGAACCTCCCCCTCCTGCGATTCTCCTGAATGTTCGGCTTTGTGCCGCTCTCATTCTCGTGCCAACCTCTCTCTGGGTTATTTTGCCATGGGTGCGTGCGTTTCTGCTCCGTCTTGCATTGTGGGACTGCTCGGTGATTTTTATTCCTCTCTGAGAGGCTGGGTTCCTCATCCCTCTCCCTGTGTTCTGGATCCGAATTATGATTCTTAGCTCTGTATAACCATGCCATGTACGCCTTGCTCTCTATGCGGCGTAAGGATGCGGTTTCTGGATTCAAAACCATTCTCACCCTTCCTGTAATCTCTGGGCTCAAGGATTCAAAAAACATAATTTTGAACATTTTATCTCCTTCGTGGTATTGATTCACATCGCCTGCATAATACGCTCTTTTAAATTGGACGAGGTAGTCACGTGGATCTTGGTCCATGCCCTGGGTCATCGATTTTACAGCATAAAACCCCTCAGTGAGTGTCGAATATTCTCCAAACTTCCGAATCACTGCCAGGCTCAATTGTTTAAAATCATTTCTAACCTTGTGTGGTAGTGACTTTACCCATGGAATAGATTCTTTATGTAAGGTCCGTTTCAACAAACTCGCTTTTTCATCCCGTCTCCTCAGTCCTCTAATCATTGCCTCCTCTTCCACTGTCGCGATATGTGTGTGGATATCCATAGTCTTATTGTGGGGGTCAAAATCGGGAATTCTGACTAGAGCCTTGTCCATCAACTTAAGGGTTTTACTGGTGAATAGGTATTCCGAAAGTTGATTGCCGACAGCGTCATCATCAAACAAGTTATCATCAGGCAATCTGTCACTTTGGTCTGTGCTGTGTCGCTTGTGTTTAAGTGGTGTGCATTTTCTGTGTGCGCGCCCAGTGCCGTGTCGCTCGTGTTGCCATTTCCCTTCAGTTTTTGCCTCTGCCCTTAGTGGAGCATGTCCTGTCGACTTTACTTTAACATTTTTCCTCCCTCTATCTGTGAAGTTGTCAGTCTCACATGTTTTTGTTTGCATATGTATCTCTCCATCCCTTCTCTCGAATTGTGAGGGTTTCCCTTTATCAAGGATTTTTTGTTCGATATCCATAATTTTTGTGCGATTAGTCCCTGGACTCTGTCCACGTACCCAAGAGTGTGATTTAATGTTACTTCCATATTTATTCTGTTGGTCAACATCTGTGAGTTTCGCTGGTGTCGCGAGCACTGATTTCTCATCCCTCTCGAGGATGTGAGGACATTTCTCCTCGTTTATTAGAGACGATTTCTCTCCTGTTTCCTTTCCGAATTTTTCCTCATTCCACAATCCCTGTCTGTATGCCTGTGTGAGAAGGTATGAGTCCTGTCCTGCCTTCTCTGCAGTTTTTGCATCGTGTTCGCCTTCGTTACATTTTATCCAGTCAATTAGTTTCCCCCGAAGGGTGTTCGTGTTATCGATACAGCTCCCTTCCCATATGTCTCTCTGACTGTACTGCTTTGTAACAGATTGGTCGGTACGTTTAAATACGAGCTCCCCGTATCCCGTAACCCATTCAAAAATTATTCTCAATCCTAGCATCTTAGGTATGGCGGAAGTTACTTTGACATTTCTTTTCAGAGTGCATATAAAACAATTATCTCACAGAGTGTAGTCAATTTGACTCGAGCTATCTGTTATTTTCCGATTCAGAGTGCGTACCTCTAACACCATTTATCAGAGGATGCAATTGGTTTGATACGATATTATCTTAATTCCACTGTCTCTGTTTTAACCTGCTATTCTGGGTTTTAACCTTAGAGGGCGTTTTTTTGTTTTCCGCCCGTTCACAATCACCATGCAATGTTCGATCCTGATATTCTGGTTAACACGAAGTGATTCATTCCATCATCCATGCAAAACACTGTCTGCGAGAGATCCCGGACGACGCCACCCATTATGTTGTATGTGTTGGTATTATGAAATTTTGATGAAAATAATAAGAATTAATAATTTTCCGAAAAATGCGCAAATCGCATTAATTATGATAGTATGTGTATTAATATGCATAAATTATGATAATGCGTGTAATTATATGCATAAATTATGATAATCACGGAGATAATCGTAGTAATTTATGCGGATGTTTGCGATGATGTTAATGTGTGCAGTTGTGATAATTAGGCTTAGCTTCGTTTATCCAGAGTTATCAATCAGGATAACACGATTATCATAGATTCATTTACCGATTATCCTAGTGTGTGTTATAATATTTTAGGTCTCCATTTTCATATCTCATCGCAGGATACAGCTCTTATGAATAAGATGGTTTTGCATGGACTTGGAAAGAACACTCAATATGCTTCTGTGTTAACAATTTTATTCTAACAAACACGTGACATTCTATCATGCAGGTCAAACATGCGTCAATAATTCATGGGCAAGATTATGCAATTAACTAATATGAACGACAAACTTATGCAGTTGTGAAATTATGCAATTATGCAATATGAATAACGAAACTCTTATGCATTTGACTAAAATGAATGAATAAACACTTATGCATTTGTGAAATTATGCAATTATGCAATATGAATAACGAAACTCTTATGCATTTGACTAAAATGAATGAATAAACACTTATGCATTTAACGAACTGAATGACTAAAAACACTTCTATCAATTGTAACCTCTACTTTTCCTACCAGGCATTTCATTAGTTCGTTTTTTTTTCGATCACAATCGGCGACTGGTCGAGTTTGAAAACAAGCATGACACACTTCCTATGGCGGTAATATAGCACTTATTATACCCAAGAGGCGAAAGTATATGTCAATAGATTCATCGGCAAGTATAAAAATCCTCTTAACGGAATGTTTGATACAATGGTGGGTGAGGGCGTGTGGGCGCGAGAGCGAATCTGGCTCTGTTTTAATTAATTCTTCGGCGAGATTCTGGGACAAAGGAAACTGGTTTGACAAGATTTTCTCTGTGTTTTCTTGAGTCTGTATGTGGGGAGCGATACGACCTCTGTTGTTTGTGCGAGCGGCAGCTGAGACTTTCTCCGCTGTGAGGTGAGCGGCGGCGCTCGTTCAGAAGACTTGGACTCTTTTTCTCCACGGCGGGATGACGAGTCGGTTTGGGTTGATGCTGGTCGATCTGGGTGTCGCTCGTTGTCGCTCGGTGTCGCACGGTGGCGCACGGTGGCGCACGTTCAGCGCAAAGTGGTGCACGGTGGCGCACGGTGGCGCAAGGTGGCGCAAGTTGGCGCTCGTTCAGCGATCTCCGCCTTTCCTGCGGGTTGTTCGCTGGTCGTCACTCTGACGAGGAGCGATGCTTCGTTCGTGGCAGGGTGGACGTTGGCGTCTTTGTTGGCTTCACTCGCAGCTCTGCGACTCAGGGTAGCGATTCTTCTCAGGTGGTGCAGACCTCGGCTTGTAGCTACGCGTCGCTACTCCGCGACCCTCGTCATTCTGAATGACAGGAGCTTCTTCGTTGGCGGCGACGAGGAGAGATGGTTGTCGCCCTGGAGAACTCTGGTGGGGCCTTAGCCCGGAGACGAGATGAGATGTAGGCCGGAGCTCGTGAAGATCTGTGGTGGAGCCGAAGATGGGCTCGTAGCCCGGATGATATGTGTGTTGGAGCCGAAGCCCGGACGATATCTGTGATGGGGGCCAGAGCCCCTGACGATCTCTGTGATGGGGGCCAGAGCCCCTGACGATCTGTGATGGAGGCCAGAGCCCCTGTCAATCTGTGATGGAGGCCAGAGCCCCTGTCGAACTGTGATGGAGGCCAGAGCCCCTGTCGATCTGTGTTGTATGGATTTTCCTTCGGTTTATATCGGAAACTTCCACTCGGCTTCCCGAGTTGTTCAAAGGCTGTGTCATAAAACCTTCCTGTGGGCTGAACCATCTGCGTCCGTGTGTGTGTCCGTCCGTGTGTTTCGCGTGCGTGTTGTCGTGTTCGCGTGCGTGTTTGTCCGTGTTGTGGGGAGACAAAGGCGGTTGTTTCCACGGTGGGAGCACCCGGCGCATGCGCTTATTTATTCGAAGACGTGTTAATTTCCTTTGAGCCATTGCCCCCTTTATGGGTGTCATTTCCTAGCTTGGTGCCTGTGTGTGGAGATCCTCTCGGAAAGACAAAGGCGGCCGTGTTGCTCGCTTCCCATGGGTGTTGTGTTTGGTTAATTTTGAGAGCCTTCTCCGCCCTTGATTCCTCTTCTACTTTAATTCCGTACTTATTATTTGACTTCTTGTGATTATTTGATCTGATATCCCGGCTAGGAATTTTGTTTTGGAGCGAAATCGATGCCATAATTATTCTTTGATGCTTCGGCCCGGCCGTGTAGATATTCTTTAAAGGTAAATAATGTCAGTATTTATTAACAATGATGGGTCGCGATTCTGGTTCAGATTGTCGTCTGGTTTTCAATTGGAGTGAGGATGGATACTGTTTGCTTAATCTTTATGGTTAAGTTGGTAACTTGTGTATTTAACATGGTTCAAAGACCCATCTGTGCTTTTTGTCGTCGATGCTGTTTCTTTGTTAAGAATATAATTATCTCTTCCTCCGTGTCTCCTGGTTCTGCAACCCCCCGCCTGCAATTCCCCCCCTCCCTTGTTCCTCTTGTGTGAATTTAGGGGAGTTTTTTTTTTATTACCTTATTGCCCCCCCCTTTCATGTCCTCTCTCCTTTGAAATGAGGTATGCGCGCATCTGTGGAAGTGTGGGGGCCTCTGTGGAAGTGTGGGGGCGTGTTCGTTCCCACGTGGCCGCGTCTATTAAAAAAAAACGATATTATCTATGTTGGCAGAATAATTCTTAAAAAAAAAATAATATTAAAAAAAAATAAAAAGGGGGTACATACACAACAGCGCTCACAAAAGAACAGAGAGATCTGTCCTGGTTGGCGGTGTGGGATAGATTGGAGACGAGGGGCTTCATGTTTTCTCGCCGAATGGCACGTTCGCCCAAATGCCCGAGGGGCTGCAACACAGATGAGGATGCGGTGCACGTCATGGTGAGGTGTCCCTTCGCACAGGAGGTGTGGAGACTGAGCAGTCCGCTGTTGTCCTGGTTTTACCCGTCGCAGGTGATAAGTCGGGACATTATGTGGGGAGTCTTAAGGGAGGTGCGGGGAGATGACAGAGATCGAACGTGGGCCATAATAGGCGCGACAAAGGAGGCCTTGTGGGGAGCTCGCAGAAGAGAGTTGGATGGGTCTCCTATATCACCGCTGGAGGTGTGCTACTGGGCGAGGAGGTTGCTAGAAAGGGTGATGGAAGTAGACCGGGTTAGGCTGGGATACAAGGCCGCAGGTGTGAAGTGGAAGTGGCCCCTACCCGGGGTGGGGTAGCGAGGGGACCGGTGGGTATAGGGAAGGGATAGTGAAGGATGGCCACGCACATTTTAGCCGGCCTGCTAAGTCGTGTGGGCGAGGAATGTACGTGTTCGATCGGGGGAAGGCGATGTGATGGAGCAGCGCATGGGTATTTGGTGATGATGAATGTGAATAAGGGGAACGGGGCGGTGTGCGTTATGGCGGCGAGCTTTTTTTGTTGTTGCATTGTATGTGGGTGGAGCCCGCGGATGTGATGGAGACTCGAAGGGGCCAACCGGGGCGCCCGGGAAGGAGTGGTTTTCAGTGCTCTCTTTGGTTTTCCTTGTACCCGCTGAGAAGTTAATAAAAACCTTTAAATCGCAATTACCAGCAAAACGTCGTACTCAAATTGTAAATGTTGTGGCTTCAACACACCGGTGGGCTAAAGCAGTGAACTATTTGTCTTTTGTTAACGTGACACTTTTTTACTGATTGGCCGTGTCGGGTGGTGGAGGGTTACGACACATTTATAAATAACGCGATCTAAACCCAAAAACGTTGATTATGAATAACATTGGTCGCGAAAGCCTACGTGTTAAACTATTATAATACAGTATGTAATTTAATGTTGGGTTTGTCTATGGCAGTATATAGTACGGGGTATACCCGTGTGATGTAAGAGAATAAAGTTTAGCTGGACGCATATTATATTTTTTGCGACGTAGAATTGTAATGTATTACTTACTGTTAGTAGCTCAGCTTATTGAAGAGTATATTTAGTATACTGATGATACTATGTAGTTTATACTTTAGTTGTTTACGTGTTGGTTTAGTAACTGCAGATACATACTATTACCATTCCTTCTCTTTATTAATGCTACCCCTACCCCCTCCCTTTGATGCTGCTAATCCTGCATAATGCACGGGCATAATGACTTTAAACCCCTCGCCAAACCTCCTACGCATTTCACAAGTAGTACTAATCGCATATCTGCATTTCCCATAAGTATGCTAAATTCCTCTTGATATGCAAATTATTTTGTCAAGGCGCTCTCCCCCCCTCCATCCCAGCTTAAAAAAGACGCTCCAAGCCTGAGGTTGTCATTCAGACTCTGTCTTCTTGACAGACCTGTTCTTCACCTGAGGACGGCTGCTTGCGTTGTGGCCGAAACGTCGTGAGAATTATTTTATTATGTTTTATTTTTATTTTTTTTATTTCCATTCTACGTGACTTTACCGAAAGAACCAAGAAGATGAATCCCTAAAGTCACGAAAGCTTTAAATCGAAATTTAACGGGAACTCGTGTTTCGTGGGTTCGTGGCCTTTGGGACCAGAGCACTGTGAAGGTGAAGTTGGTAGCAGAGCAGAATGGGGCCAAATGCCAGAAGGCAAAGGCTGCCACTAGCGCCACGCTGTGGCCAGGAGGAGATGGTGCTGTTGAACTCGCCAAGCAGATCCCCTGTTGCTGTGGAGGGGCGGAGTGCAGTGATAGCAAGCGTGGGGGAGTTCCGTGGTGTCGGGGTGACTTGGAGAGAAGTCGTGAGTGGGCCCGAGAGCTCCTCCAATGATCTCCAGACACAGACTATGACCAAGGGCGAGGGTAAATTCCCGAGTGTGCAATACCACAGTGAAGTGACAATGAGTTTGCCGATGGTGAGCACTTTTCCCCATATCTGAGACGCTATCCAAGACAGTTTTGGTACCCCGTGGTGGTTAAGAAAAACTTGGTTCAAAGTGTGCGCCCATGTGCGTGTGTGTATATTTGCCCTGTGTAATTTTGTATGCGTTTATTTGCCATATTCCACTTTTCTGCTCGCTGTATGTATGTTGAACTTCTTTTGCACCGTACGTAGCCAACCGTACTAATCGGAGGTGCAGAGAAGGACAACAAACTAAACAAAAAAACGGCACTACCCGGTGTAAACCCTAATGGTGGTCTGTCTACAAAATAAAGACAAGCCACAGCTCGACTTGTCACAGGTGACAGGGCCCGTGCCACTCCCACCATGGTACACCCAACACGTAACCTGGCCTGCCAAATCGCACAACAGTGACTCTGGCAACGAATCCAACCATCACACCTGGGAATGTTTTCAAGTTTAGAGACCGACATTTAACGTGGTTGGGGTAGAAGCAGGTAATGGCACGAGTTGTGTCCCTACAGGTGAGGATGTAAACCTGCCGGGATCCTCCTGCATAGCATTGAGAATCGTGAGGATTTCCTGGAGAGGTGATGGAAGCTTGAGGTGTAGCTGTATTTAGAAGTATATATGTATGGTCCAGAGTGCTTTGAAATAATTATAACATTGTACATTGCATGATAGTAGTTACAATAAAGAGTGGGGTTATTTAAAGTGGTGGTGTAGTTATGATTACAGGAGAACAGGCAGGAGTGGTTAAGGAGGGGTTGGGGTAGTGATAGTGATAGGGGCAGTGATAGTGATAGAGGTAAGAGTAGGGGTAGTGATAGGGGCAGGTCAATGAAGATAAATGTTTAATATTGATGCTGTGTTGCGCTTTCTTGCTAAGTGAGGCGTTTAATCCCGGAGCCTGTGAGCGAGAGCTCTCACCTGTGAGGTCGGCGCAGACCGCGTCACTGGTGTTGGTGGGAGGCTGCTTCACCACCTCACACCTGCACATACAGCAATGCATTCCAGGAGAAAGTAAATCCACTGAGGAAGCTGGCATCAATTAGTACAAATGTTCGCAGTGCTCCTCTAGATCATTTACTTTACATATCTGTACAGTGTCAACAGAGGGATGCTTCCATGGTCTAATCGCTGGGGCACCGGATTCGCAATCTATAGGTAACGGGTTTGATCTGAAGACGCGGCAATCAATGGTCAAGATTACTAAAGCGAACGATTTATGTCCACCCAGAATTATGAATGGGTATGGGACAGTTAGTGGGTAAGTTCATTATGTGTGGTGGGTTAAAGTGTGGGTAGCCCCACCTCTTTCACCAAGTGTGGCCCAGCAGGGTGGAGTAGGCCCAATGCCCTCTGCAAGGGATTTAGACGGACCCCTCGAGTAGGGCTCTTCTGCCTCTATTGCTGTAAGCAAGCACTTGCAGCGCTGCACCTTTACCTTTCTCTTACTGTCTAGACACAAGCTGCTACTTTAGTACCACGGCGTTGCCTTACCAAGCACGGCCAAAGCCAGTATTTCGATTCCCCACCTAGTATTTCGATGTGCCAGAGCAACGTGACTCGTGTTGAAGGCAACATCGCAGTCGTTGTAAAAGGCACATCGTGTGATGGGCACGTTCAGGATTTTAATTACCCTGCCCATATCACATGACTCACCGCGTGTGATTCCTGCAGGGGGACCCAGAGCCGTCGCTGAAGGAGCCGGGAGGACACGGGGCACACGAGTTGATGAAGTCCCTGTAGTGACCTGAGAAGTAGAAACAGGAACAACTCAACACAGTGGAGGTGATGTTGCACTCACAGCTGTAAGCCAATGGAAGAAATCGCACTTACTATAGGAGAGGTTTGTTACTCTACAGAAGAATCACTGTTGACTTTCACATCAAGTGGTACTCATTTTACCAATCACAAAGGATAATGGGCTGAGTCAACCCCCAACCAGGATTGAACTTGCAATCAGAATCTGTATTTAGACTTTAGGAATTCGATGAGCTATGCGGCTCTTTTCACAGATGTTCCATAGGATCAGGTCAGCAAGTTACAACAATAATCATCAACAAGCAAAGAACAAGAAACCGAACGTTTCTGGTTGCCAGATGCTTGTTGTAGCACTGAGCAAGGTGCTGGAGAGACTCACACTGCTTGGCCAACTCGTGTCTTGCAGGGCAGTGGGGGCAGCACCAGAACAGGGAGCCTTCTTTTGGGATCCGCACTTCGTAGGTGCCGTTCCAACAGCCGCACCTGTGCACAAGCACGCGTTACCTCAACCCGCGTTCACACGAGTCCAGTCCCCTAGAGTGAACCGAGCTAGAGAGCTGAGCGGTGACTGTCGCTGAGGTTGAACGTGCCGCTAAGGGAAAATATCAATACCATCCACATCTAATGTAATGTATTTATAGATATGGAGCGAGTTCACTTCAGGTGCCTGGCATAGTTTCTTAAACGGCGACAGAATGGAATGATTCGGATGGCAACAGGGTGTGAAAATTGAGGAATTACCGTGACAGAGGGTACTGAGGGATCACCAAAGGGTAGGGGAGGGCCAGGAAGGAGTGGAGGGGTGAGGAGATGGGCAATGGAGAAGAGGTATATTCTGAGAGCTATTTAACTACATATTTAAGATTCATTTCTAGAATAATGTATTTGGCAATTATCTGCAGTATGAACAAGTGGCAGTGAATAAAGATACCTTAGTGAACATAAGATCAGCAGCGTAAGCCTAATTTATAGTTCTCAAAGACGCACCTTGAATTATGGTTGGGTGTGCACCTCTCCTGTTCAACTTGCCGAAACCCTGGAAAAGATACGGACATAGGCAGGCTCACACATCCACACGAATGCATCAATGGAACAATGAAAACATTTAACACTCGAATATAAACGATGTTTGTTCTTTGTGTAGTGACATAGAATTAGCTATGTAGCAGCATAGCGCTGGCTGCTGGCATGGAAGGGGATCTGCAGCTTACAGCAGCCCTGATGGGAGCAGGTGAGGTGATACACCAGAAGGGGGTCTCGGGGAAAGGTCATGGAAGGGACACATCAAGAACCCGCGGGTAGGTTCTAGAAAGGGGGCGTGGCCAGGGGCAGAGCCAGGCCACGTGACAGTATAAGAGGGGCCCCTGGAGGGGACCTCGTGGCTGTCGTTTGCAGTGGGATCCCCGTCGTGCTGCTGAAGTCTTCACCGTCCTTATCGTCTCCATCTTCAACATCTCAGCGTCGCCAGTCAGGCGGTCTACCAACTATCCTGACTGGGAACCGTAGTCGACTATAGACGGATTTATATCAAGTGTTAACTGTTAGGCCGTGTTAATAAACAGAGTGCCTCCTATTCTTAGTGTCTCTGAGTCAGTCACTACATTTGTAATGGAGGGTAGCTACCACTAAAAATGTTGATTCTTCGACATTGATAACATCAGTGGGAATGAATTAATAATCGCTTCTGTGTCTCCTCGCCATCAACATCCTGCACTGCTCCGTTTATTTAAAGTATCGGTCAAACAATGCACATAGCTTGAGCAAGCCCTCATCCAGCCATGGATTCACTGATGGCTGTAGCATTACTGTGGTTCGATTATGTAATGCCCCTCTATCTGAATATCTCCTTAATTTCCTCCCGTGAACTCAAGATCAGCAATGATGTCGAATGACCTCCCTTTGTCTATGCCTGGCTTTTACTGTGCCTGCAGTTCACTTGCTGAAGTCTCACTCACACACTTCATTGCTCATTATCGTTCTTTATATTTCATATTCAATCATTCAAATGATATCCAGTTTAGCTAGTCACTGTCACGTTTTGAGAACTTGAGAATTTGTGGATTGGATCGATAATCCAGTTTGAATTCGAAAGAGGTCACGTGACTAACGCTACGATTTTTTTGCACGAAGGTAACACAAACCGTGAATTGTTCATGAAGTTCGTGGAATCTCGCAATTGACTAAAAGAAAAAAAGCTGTTTTTTTCTGCTGGAAATGCAGATCTACATTTGACATGTGGCGGATCTGACACCAGGTGGCCCACGTTTTGATTGGTTTTAACCAAATCATATCCAAATAAGAATCGGCATTAGAATCTTCATTTATTCTGGAGGAATCCGATGAGCTACCAAGCTCGTTTTCACAAACATAGCCTGTGTCATGACACAATCTGTCAAAATCTGATCTCATCAGACCCAAACCAAATACTGTTAATGCATGGAGCACGATTTTACATATATGTAATGTAAACTGCAAATGTGTTTCTCGTGATCTTACCGGTGTTGCAGAGTTTGCAGAAGTTACAGGAATGAAGAGTGTTGAAGTCTGGGTTGAATCTGCCCTGAGGGCAAGGGCGCACAGACAGTGGGAGCGTTCGCGTCACACCAGGACACCCTGTGATGACCTGTCAAAGACAGATCACCCCCCCCCCCCGTATGTTTAATAACAGGCTAGTGGGTCATGTGATGTAAGCGAGCTCCTATTCAGGCCGGCTTGGCACCACGAGGAGGTGGTGTGGCATGCACCACGTGGCATGAAGACGTTTGTCTCTCCAGTGCTGATGTTTTCAAAACCGCACGAACTCTCTCTCCTGAAACCCTCTCGTGGCCAGCAGTCCTAGACACTCGCAACCAGCTCATGCACACAATGCCATCATGCGCAATAATAGAAAATGGTGAAGGGTGAAAAAGGCGCTGCAGCCAACACCGCCCGCTCACCTGGACGACACCTGTCACAGCAGAGTCCATTCCGCTCGTACTGAGTAGACAGGTTGCAGGCGTGTGGCACCTTAGCAGCGTCGCTCAGCATGGTCACCACCTGACATCCACCACAGGCAAAAACCAGCAAACGCATCAATCACTTATTCAGCAGCAGTAGCCAGGACCTAGAGACTGTGGCACAATAATAACATTGCCCAAGTTTTAGCCATCTCTCATGGTTTTGCGATGCAACAATCCATCTTTAACTGCCACAGGAGTTGATGTCATGGCTCCAACTCATCGGCCATCGTCTCCCCTCACGCCGCGCCCTGCTCACCCCTATGCACTGTTATTGACAACCTCTCGCCTGGCGCGTGTTCTCTGATCCGTCTGATCGTCTTTCTGTTTATCGGTGTAATTCAAAGAATGCGTCTCTCCATCATTGTATAACTTTTCATAGTTTGCTCGAGTTGTCAACGTCCATGATTCTCATTCGATTTGTCATGCCAGGTAATTGTACGGTGTACGTGACGAATTGTGCTGATGATGTAAAACAATGGAGCCATGCACTATCTACTGGTCGGTGCTGCGGGTCTGCTCCTAAGCAGGACTGCTTACCAGAAGGAGAAAGTAAGTGTTCCCTTCGCTTCAACTTGCAATGAGGCAAATCCCAGCACTGGATCAGGATGATCTTCGGTTGCCATTGTTTGCCTTTCGCAAGCGTATGATTCACGCTAAACATGAACACAACAAACACAACAATGACCACTGCAGCAGCAGTAGTAACAAAGAGTTCAAGGTGCAGCCCTGCAATTACTCGCTCACGCCATAGCTGGACGATGGGCCTATAGAGCCCCCTGTAGAGGGCGTTGTGGCCGACTCTCTCGCGCTCTTCACGTTGGCCAGGCGTCTTGACAAAGGTGCGAGTACCCTAATTTTACCTCGCCAGACACAACTTGACGATGGACCGTGGTTTACCCGATTATCCTGCTGGGTGAGTACAGGCGGGGCATTTAAGAAATGCGCAGAGGTAAAAAAATAAAACACTTTACCAGGCGAGAACGCACCGATACATGGCACAACAAATGAGATAAACACAACACGCGACGGCTTACGGGGATGTCCTTACATCCCAATTAGTCCCTCCATGTTCCTCTGATTTTCGTGTCTGAGATTTTTGCAACTCTTTGATACATTTTCTTGTTTTTAATCGGGCAAATACCTGAGAGGAACACTGTTATATTGGGTCAACTTTAATCAACGTTGTGAGCGTTTGAGTGAATAAAGCTATTTTGGGTTGATGGAATTTACTTCGTATGGACCTTGTTACCTGTATATGTGTATTAGTTAATTCCAGGTGATACGTTTGACTTTCACGTGTGCGGTTTATCTCCCTTGATTTTTGAACAAAGAATGTCCTGTGGTACATGCGTGGCACTGATGAATATTCCTTGTGTTTTGGACACTTATTATAATCCCCGAACCCACCTGCTCGCTCATGCGCGACGACTGTCACGTATGTGACGTGCTTGGGAGATCACTGAACACTGCTCCTCTTTGATTATCGCAGTCGGCCGTTCAAGCACACAACTCAAAGTAGAGTTGAATCTAACTCAAATCCATATGGATCGTGTTACTGTCTCATGTATGTACTGTGAATTAACTTGAAATTTGTTCCTCACTTTTAACGCAATTGACTGAATAAAAAAATTGTGATGTCAGATGGTGATTAATAGGCCTAGGGTACTTGATAGCAGAGGTGTGGACTCGAGTCATGTGACTTGGACTCGAGTCAGACTCGAGTCATGAATTTGATGACTTCAGACTCAACTTGGACTTGCATAACAATGACTTTGTCCCACCTCTGAGGTGTGGACTCGAGTCATGTGACTTGGACTCGAGTCAGACTCGAGTCATGAATTTGATGACTTCAGACTCGACTTGGACTTGCATAACAATGACTTTGTCCCACCTCTGCTTGATAGTGCAAGTCGCCTTAATCCTACGCGGCAGCTAATCCGATGACACCAATTCATGTATGCAATGCCTTAGTAATAACATGCGCTCCTTGTTTTAGCGCGAGATAATATCTGGAGTAAACTGCGTTGTGCCTTCTTTACTCGTATTTCCTGTTTGTGAAATGTTATCATAAAATACAAGCGTGCAGTTAGACAAGGCAAAGGTGTATCTTGTATAGACACAGTAAACACACGGATTCCAGGTGGGTTCGGTGTGATGTCACCTCTGCCCTCAATTTAAATTTACCGAGGAATTTCAGCAGTGACATCAGCTTCAGTGTAGGGGGAGTCCGGTGGGCAGGATGTGCGCTGCTGCCCGCGTTTACATTACCTGGGGACAGAGGTCACGGGGTCCACCTGGGGCTCCTGCCTCTCCCTTCCCAACTCGGCCATGGCCTCTCTTTCTCGTCGCCGTCTCGCCAACACCACCGTCACGTTCTCGTGCCGGGCTGCATCCAAGAGGCCGATGAGTGGGGTTGGTGATTATTTAACTGCAGGTCGGGATACGCGGTTCTGTCCCGATCTCCTGCGTTCAAGAACGTCCTTGAATCGTCATCTAACGTGGGAGATGGCAGCTTTAGCAGGTTATACATTTCCTTCATCAATTCAGGCCAGATGAGCCTCACCTCTCGAGGTATATCTCAACAGCAACGCGGCTGAATAATGCCAAAGGTGGTGCTCTGGCTACAACGATAAATACTATTTATTAAAATGTTACTAACGATGACAAAGTATACATTGGTTGTGCTGTAAATAAAGGAAGGGTATTCTTAGTTTTTTTCGGTAAAGTCACGTAGGTAAAAACATTAAAAAGTAAAATAAAATAAAAATCACGACGTTTCGGAGGCAACACAAGCTTCCGTCTTCAGGTGGTACCGTCACAGCCACGACAGCTGTATCAAGTAAATGAGAGATTGCAGGAGTTACCACTGCAGTTTATATAATGGTTGGAGAAGGTGGCCCCACCACCTTCCCCACCGATAACGGCTGAAGCCACGGGCTTGTGGCTACGGGGGTCGCCAGCTTAATGATTTAGAAGTTAATAGAGAGAAGGATAAATACGGGAGCGTGTGAGAGAGGAGTTGAGTTGGTCAGAGTGAAGACAAAAAGAGAAGTCCCAAGCCCCGCTCGCCTCGCCCGCTCCAGTGGTGATGGCTTAACCACCACTTGGGGGCAAGGGCGAGGTTGGAGAGACGAGGATAGAGTAGGCTAGCAGTAGAGAGGCTAGGAGAGTGAGAGAGCAAGCCAGCAGTTGAGAAGCTAGGAGAGAGAGAGCAAGCCAGCAGTTGAGAGGCTAGGAGACTTTTGACTTTTAAACAACTTTTATTGCCGCCAGCAGCAAAAGCACTGGAGGCGATTTCAATATTAAACACAGTCACCAGCAAACAAATAAAAAATAAACGCTCCAAATCGACGCGCTGTGGCGCTAAAAGCACCGCGCACAATACAAAAGAAAAGTCACGTGGTTGTGGTGTCATCGCGCACGCCACGGTGACGAGCGAGCGCTTCAGAAGGTGAACATGAGGGTGCCGTCCACGCTGGTACAGAGGGAGGCTAGGAGAGAGCGAGAGAGAGCAAGCCAGCAGTTGAGAGGCTAGGAGAGCGAGAGAGCAAGCCAGCAGTTGAGAGGCTAGGAGAGCGAGAGAGCAAGCCAGCAATAGAGAGGCTAGGAGAGCGAGAGAGCAAGCCAGTAGTTGAGAGGCTACGAGAGCGAGAGAGCAAGCCAGCAGTAGAGAGGCTAGGAGAGCGAGAGAGCAAGCCAGCAATAGAGAGGCTAGGAGAGCGAGAGAGCAAGCCAGTAGTTGAGAGGCTACGAGAGCGAGAGAGCAAGCCAGCAGTAGAGAGGCTAGGAGAGCGAGAGAGCAAGCCAGCAGTAGAGAGGCTAGGAGAGCGAGAGAGCAAGCCAGTAGTTGAGAGGCTACGAGAGCGAGAGAGCAAGCCAGCAGTAGAGAGGCTAGGAGAGCGAGAGAGCAAGCCAGCAATAGAGAGGCTAGGAGAGCGAGAGAGCAAGCCAGCAGTAGAGAGGCTAGGGGAGCGAGAGAGCAAGCCAGCAGTAGAGAGGCTAGGAGAGAGCGAGAGCAAGCCAGCAGTAGAGAGGCTAGGAGAGAGCGAGAGCAAGCCAGCAGTAGAGAGGCTAGGAGAGAGCGAGAGCAAGCCAGCAGTAGAGAGGCTAGGAGAGAGCGAGAGAGCAAGCCAGCAGTAGAGAGGCTAGGAGAGCGAGAGAGCAAGCCAGCAGTAGAGAGGCTAGGAGAGCGAGAGAGCAAGCCAGCAGTAGAGAGGCTAGGAGAGAGCGAGAGAGCAAGCCAGCAGTAGAGAGGCTAGGAGAGCGAGAGAGCAAGCCAGCAGTAGAGAGGCTAGGAGAGCGAGAGAGCAAGCCAGCAGTAGAGAGGCTAGGAGAGCGAGAGAGCAAGCCAGCAGTAGAGAGGCTAGGAGAGCGAGAGAGCAAGCCAGCCGTAGAGAGGCTAGGAGAGCGAGAGAGCAAGCCAGCAGTAGAGAGGCTAGGAGAGAGCGAGAGCAAGCCAGCAGTAGAGAGGCTAGGAGAGAGCGAGAGCAAGCCAGCAGTTGAGAGGCTAGGAGAGAGCGAGAGAGCAAGCCAGCAGTAGAGAGGCTAGGAGAGCGAGAGAGCAAGCCAACAGTAGAGAGGCTAGGAGAGCGAGAGAGCAAGCCAGCAGTAGAGAGGCTAGGAGAGAGCGAGAGCAAGCCAGCAGTAGAGAGGCTAGGAGAGAGCGAGAGAGCAAGCCAGCAGTAGAGAGGCTAGGAGAGCGAGAGAGCAAGCCAGCAGTAGAGAGGCTAGGAGAGCGAGAGAGCAAGCCAGCAGTAGAGAGGCTAGGAGAGCGAGAGAGCAAGCCAGCAGTAGAGAGGCTAGGAGAGCGAGAGAGCAAGCCAGCAGTAGAGAGGCTAGGAGAGCGAGAGCAAGCCAGCAGTAGAGAGGCTAGGAGAGCGAGAGAGCAAGCCAGCAGTAGAGAGGCTAGGAGAGAGCGAGAGCAAGCCAGCAGTTGAGAGGCTAGGAGAGCGAGAGAGCAAGCCAGCAGTAGAGAGGCTAGGAGAGCGAGAGCAAGCCAGCAGTAGAGAGGCTAGGAGAGCGAGAGAGCAAGCCAGCAGTAGAGAGGCTAGGAGAGCGAGAGCGGAGTGAGCGAAGCGAAACAGGCGAGCAGCGCAAGAGAGAGCGGAGCGAGCGGGGCGAGCGGCGCAGGCAGCAGGAAAGTTGCGACGGAGCTACGTGGTGTTGAACGCGAAGAGTTTGTTCAAATAAAGTGACACCACAAAGAAGTTGTCCACGTGACATAACAACACGACATATGTAATAAACCAAGCAGAAAATATGGGCAAGTGGGTGGGGGTGGGTCTTATAAACAATTATGATCGACTTGGGGGAGCCTTGTCTTGCTACTAACATGGGCAGGCTATGGTCGCGTGTTTACATTGGATCGAGTGTTTTGACGTGGCCAGGTCCTTCCACTGACCGAGAAGAACCCCCAGGAGCCCCCACCGCGTCACGCTGGGGCGCGGCTCCTCGTGATGTGGATCGCGTGAGGAGCACGTGAGGAAAGGGGTTAACGCATTCTTCTCCGGGGTTACTCCCGAACACAGGAAGTTGGGGCAAGCAACGTGTTGTGAAGCACCCCAACCATCGATACCATCAACTAGCAAGCCATAACTTTTAGACGATTCATCGATTTGTTCGGACCTTTTATCCAGGTTCTAATGTTCATGTAAGTACGTTATTATTTTTGTTATTGTCTTTGAACTAAATAATACGTTACCTTTCATTGCTCGTTAATAATCAGGTAGTTTGAATTAAGAAGGACCCTATTCTTATATTTTGTTACTTGCAAAGGAGGTCTAATGATGTAATTTGAATGACATTCTCCAATCTGCAAATTACTCACCCCCGCCTCGCCATCCTCCACCCCCCTCCCCCGTCCACCACACTACCCCTATCCCCTTCCACAAGGTATTGGCGTGATCGAATCATTCTAATTGATTAATTATAACCGGTTATAGGTAATCGATCAATCCCATCGATTACCATAAAGCAATGCCTCAGTAATCCGAATCGGAATATGTATTTATACTGGAGAAATCCGATGAGCTATAAAGCTCTTTTTCATAAATGTCCAGTCAAGGCGGGTCAGAACGTTGTAATAACAAACAATGAAAAAAACACGAAAGGAGTCCATAGTATAGCAAACGTAAACACATCTCTTAACAGATATATACTAATAAAAGTAAAAGATGTTTATCTTACCAAGTAATGCCTCCTCGATTATGTGGCTCTTTTTCAGGAGAGCTACGTTGTCAGGGGAGGGCTCTCCAGCAAAAATCGATATTTGTATTGTACTACGCTCCAATATCTATGCTGCCAGCCTTCACCAACCGGCACTGACCATAGTGGTGAAGTATGGTCAAATAAGTCATCCAGCAGTAGATTTACAAAGGGCTCTACAGTGTGAATGTTGGCTTACCTTTGTGATTGTGTGACAGTCTCGAACTCAACTCCCAAGTCGCCGTCTATTTCATCTATGAATTTTGCCCTTTAAAGTGGTGAGTCATAACAGCCGCCCCCAGAGCTGCGATTGGTTCTGATAAATGGCGTGACTCAGTCACCGCCCCGTGTTGGGGGAATTTTCACGTTGAAGTAAAAAACAATCTCAACACGAGTCTTGCGTGACTTGCAACCGTCACTTCAACAAAATAGATGTCATAGTTAGGCTCTCTGTTTACATATTTGTGTTCTGACCAAAACATCCTTGCTTGACACGAGCTCTTCGTGACTCGTGCTCCTGAGTTTCTTGTCTCCAGGTCAGTGACCCCCGGTGACCTCTGTTCGTTTGTTGGCGGACCGCCTGGACTCCCTCACTACACCGCTCCATTGGGATAGGTTCGCATCTGCAGCATGAGTGCCGATTTAAACAGCGGTGCGTGGGCGAGGTGGTTGTTCAACGAATACCAATACATCACTTAATTAATGACATTTCCCCTGCATATTCCCTTGAGATGGATCATCTCGTTTGCAAGGTTATCAAGTAATACATAAGCAAAATACGTAATTGAATATAAGCAACCACCTTAACACCTACAACGTGTAGAATATGTGTGTACACTGTTAGGTACAATTACACAGGGTGAAGAGGAACAAGACGGCCAAAGCAGCTCGCATGGACACCGTAGCACGATCGAACACCGATGTGTTGTGCTAGACGTAACAGTCCCAAATGTGCATTTGGGATTAGTTGTGACCAAGCGAATTTGGATTTGTTGTGCATACAGGACGGCATTCCATCGTGCGTTTGCAGTGCAATACAAATACATGAATATATATACAAAGCACCAAATTGGCCGAAGTTGGACTGCTGATGTCATCTGGGATGTATCGCCCATTTCTTACCCACTGGAGGACAATAACACGCGACAAAGTCAAGCTGATTGATGATCCCACACTCACTGATTCACTTCAGTCACTCAATGGTTGTCACTCGCCTCCTTATTACTCATCGCTACGACCGTGGTTGCTGATGCTACAACGAACTTAACTCGTTGATTTCTTCACAATGGATGTTCCAAACTTGGTCCGCCAGACTGATTCGTCTCATCCCAGCTGTGGTCAACCATCACACTTCAGGTGCGAACTATTCTCTGTTTGCTGCTTTTTTCATAATGATCGAATTTAGAATTTGCTCTCATCGTTTTGTTTTCCCAAAGCGTGTGTAACTTGTAAATAGTGCTGTTTGTTGCTTCCGCATTTTTGAAAAATGTTGGGTGTTACTATAGGTAAAAAATATCGCTTAAATGATGCATTGTTTGAGAAGCCAAGCTGCTTGGGTGTAGCTGACTGCAGGTTACTAGAGGTCAGTCCAGATTCCAGTGTAGAGTATCAAAGAAACACCCCATTTCAGAATCAGTTTTAATATGCAGGCAATATTGAAATTGAAGTGGTTTTGATGGTATTCTTTGCTTATAAGCGATACAGCCAGGTAATGTGATGCCACTTTGCACATAATAATCGGGACAAATGCAGAAGCTCGTGAGCTTGAATAATGATTCATGGATAGGGTTGATGAAAACCATTGTAATGTATATGGAACCCTTTTTGCCAGTATCATAATGAAAAAAATAGGCTTTACTCTTTCCGTTAATATAATAGGTGTTAGGATATTCATACACCAAAAATACCTCATGATGCCTTGCAATTTGTCAATTGGTGTTTACACATCTTAGCACCTCATGTATTATTGCTATTCTTTTTTCCAACATTGTGATGTGTTTAATTAGACCGTATGGTTTCCACTATTTTCCCGTTCTCTTAAGACAGAAGTGTACATTTCATCGCATTTTGTGAACCATGAATACTCTATACCAGGGGTCGGCAACCACAATAACAACAAGAGTCATTCTTTTCGAAATCAAAACTGCTCAATATTTCAAGAGCCGAAATGCTCGTAATAAATACGAGATGGTGTTCCTTAATAAATGACATCACGGAGCAGTCCTTGAAGAGCTGCAGGCTGCCGAGCGCTGCCCCACACGGAGAAACGCGTGAGCCACTAAACCGGAGTGAGGATACTCGAACTCGGTCTACGAACCCACCAACCTGGACTAGCAATCCCGATACATCGTGATCACATGATGAGATTTGGCAAGCCATTTGAATTAATTAAAAACCCTATTTTGTACGTAAATAATGGAAATATAAACACGTAATTTTAGCCTACTCGCCTTCATCAGTGGTTTGTTATGATTTAGAGTGTTTTTTCAACGGTTTTACTTAACTTGATTCCTCTGTTGGTCTGGGTCAATTCTTGTAATCAAAATTTCATCCACTTCCCGTTGTCCAATCAATTCCACATTTTGCACACGTACTCAGATCCGGTGACAATGCATACTTGAATCAAAATCGTCATCAATTAATACATTAATTCGCTACTTTAAAGCAATTAACATTTTGTATGGACGCCTTATTTATTTATATTTGTGTCGGTCAAAAACCCCGCGGTCCCTAAACTGTCGAAACACAGGCGCCGCGTGTCTCAGGTGCCATTGACGCACTTCTCGACCGTGAGTCAAGGCCGTAATTATAATATACATTGAGGGGGGACACATCCCCCCCCCCAATAATCAAATATGCTCAAAATGTCCCCCCAATATATTGCTATAATTTTTTTTTTTATAATTGCGATGCTATGTAAATAAAAACAACAATTTGCTAAACCTTGACCACAAAATCTGGACTTTTCTTCATATAACAATGCATAGATTTATGTTTATATGATTGTGGTTATGGTTGTACTTTATGAATCCCTAATCTCTGCAATTACATACAATGAAAGAAGAAAAGGTAAAAAAAAACAGCAATGTAATACAATGCACTATTAGACATTATTGTAAAAAAAGTCCATCTCATGTGCTAGTGAATTTTTTAATATTTTAGGCAGGAAATGAGTTTTCAAATTTAGATATTTTTTTCTGGGGGGGGGGGACCCCAGACCCCCTGAAAGATTTGGTCCCCCCCAATGCTGACTCCATGGCTACGGCCTTGTCGTGAGTTAAATGAAGTTGTTAATAAAACCGTTGTTTTTACAAAACTTTTTTAAACGAGTTTATTTTATTTCACAATGCCGCTCTATGACCGGCAGTAACCTCCCTACATCAAACTTGTGTATCTCCACGCCCACTCAACCTGTGGTCTGCCTTGTCACCCAATACCTGTATTGCATGCGGTACCTGAAGTAAGCACAAGAGGTATTACACGCAATACTTGCGAAGTATTGCGTCATTCCATTGCAGTGTGATACCCAATAGTTATATCACAATGGAGTTGAGTTATGCAATACCTCACTGTGTATTGAATCTTCCACAATCACATGACTACGCTCTCCTCGTAATCACTCATCTCTTTTCGATTTAAAGCTTTCGTGACTGCAGGGATTCATCTTCTTGGTTCTTTCGGTAAAGTCACGTAGAAGGGACGTAATAAAATAATAAAAATAAAACATAATAAAACAATTCTCACGACGTTTCGGCCACAACGCAAGCAGCCGTCCTCAGACCTAGTTTTCACCTGAGGACGGCTGCTTGCGTTCTGGCCGAAACGTCGTGAGAATTGTTTTATTATGTTTTATTTTTATTATTTTATTACTTCCCTTCTACGTGACTTTACCGAAAGAACCAAGAAGAACACTCTCATCTCCTCACGTCAAATGTGATGGCCACTGAGAATCATGAAAGGAACCCATTCAGGTGCTCTGAGATTAAATGAAAAGGCACCATTTGATTCACAAGTATATTTGTGTTTCCCTGTAATGTGTGTGTATATATTGTGTAGTGGCTGTACCGCAAGCAACATTCACTACTCGAGAATAATCGATCAACACACTTACAATTCAATGAATCTACCGTCATCACAATATTTGTTTTAATTGATTAATTGATGCATATGAAAAGGAGACTTGGGCTGGTCTATTTAAAGTTCTGTATTTCTTTGTCACTGCTAATACACCACAGCAACACTCATTACCGAAATCAACCCGTTCCTTCATTCAACAGTCCCTTTTAAACCTCCTCTCCGCCCTTCACCAATCACCCTTCTCCGATTTCCCGCTGTTCCACGATCCGCACCAATCCAATCGGAGTGGTCATCCACCCACCCATCACATTGCGCGTCGTGCACGTCAGTGCTCACACCCCCATCTCTATTCCCCACCTGTGTGCCGCGTGTGCGTGACGTGAGTGACCCCTGACCTCTGACCCTTCCCTGGTGCATCCCCCGTGTGCGTGATTGATGTGTGCGGCGCGTGTGATGCCGGGTGCGGAAGGTATTGTGTTGTTTGTATGGTGCTAGTGTGTGAGGATGGGCGATACATCCTCTACATATACAGTCGGCAGTCCAGGGCTGATCCGGCAAAACCGGCATGTAATCTGTCAATTTCCGGAAAGCTGCTCCAAAGTTTGCACCAGTCTGGTGATTGGCACCATGTGTGTGACGGAAAAAGTAGATATGCTTGATTTTAGTGTCAAATATTATATACAGTACATCAGAGGTGGGACAAAGTCATTGTCATGCAAGTCCAAGTCGAGTCTGAAGTCATCAAATTCATGACTCGAGTCTGACTCGAGTCCAAGTCACATGACTCGAGTCCACACCTCAGAGGTGGGACAAAGTCATTGTCATGCAAGTCCAAGTCGAGTCTGAAGTCATCAAATTCATGACTCGAGTCTGACTCGAGTCCAAGTCACATGACTCGAGTCCACACCTCTGCAGTACATTATACACTACATATACCAACTTAATGAAAATACTGCATGTATATTCATGTTTAATGAGTAATAACTAAAAATAGAAATATATACACAGCACAATACGGCGTGAATCCTTCTAGGGGGGGGGGGGCAGGTCGGCTAAATAGACAACAACAACAATAAAAATATTAAAGTTCAGAGACGATGAATAGGAATTCTGTGTTGTGTTCTGTCCTCCAGAGAAGTGGGTGACTTGACAACAGCTGAACACCAGAGGGGTGTTTGTGAAATGGCAAAACTTTATTTCAAAGATCATCTTCACAAGGGCAATTGAGTGTCTGCAATAGCAATCAGAGACACCCTCCACATCACAACACCGCAGCTAAATGCCTCTGTAAATAGGATTGAGTGCCAGTGTTCATATTTTAAATATTGAAATCAACTTCAAAATCAAAGTCTTAATTGTGCATATTGTCATTACCACCAAAAACTCAATAAACAGGGAATTAACATTACCGAGTTCCTGTCAGTCCATTGACATTCAAGGATTCAATTTAAGCTAGATATTATTGCAGCAAATGTAGAATGCAGATTACCGGTCCAAAATCCTCCAAAATCTAAATTGGCGGCATGTCTTGTCCTCTACTGTTCACGTGGGACTCGGGGTCCAATGCCTGATCGCCATTGCATTAACTTAAATAGCACCTTGCCACTCGTAGCTATGCAAAATTGTTTATTATGTTCCCATATGCGACAGAATGTACAGTTATTTATTTGATTTGAAGCTTTCGTGACTGCAGGAATTACTCTTTGGTTCTTTCGGTAAAGTCATGTGTTGTCTCTCTCTGCTTGTGTGTTTTTCTGTGTCTCCGTGTCTGTGTTTTGTCTATCTCTCAAATTTAGTTCTACCTGATGACGGTTGCTTGTGTTGCAATCGAATCGTCGCACTCTATTACTTAATTTATTTTCTTTCTACGTGACTTTACCGAAAGAACCAAAGAGTTGTAAATGTGATTAATCATAGGTGAACTCACACTGGATACGAAATCCCAGTAATCACCAGTACACCAAAACCCTGCTGGAACTTTGCACGGGCAATTGGTCTATTTTTAAATCCTTTATATTAAGTTCACTTGCTTGCTTGCTTGCTCGCGCGCTTACGACCGTGCAAATCTTTCGGTCGTTTTTTAACCCACTTCCCGTGATCCAATCGAGCTGACATTTTGCACACAGACTCGTTGTGCGTGACAATTTATTTTCGTGAAAAATTTTTTCAAAAATTTTACACTTTTTAGGAAGAAATAAATTATATTTAATTACCAATTGCTTAATGGTGGCAGGCAATCATCTGACCCATAGGTGGCAGCCATCTCAAGCCAGAGGACGAGAGGACTCTAGCCGCCACGCATATAAAGGATTTATAGTGAAAAACTTTGTTTTTACGGGTTAATTTTTTAAGGCTGAAGTGGAAAAGAGCATGTACCACATCTCCATAAAACCCTGAAAAGTTTGAGCAATTCATTATGCTCGTGAATAAAGTCGCGAGGGATGCGATCTTGCGTGGCAATCGGAGGTCCGACACCCCCAGCTGGACTGCGGAAAGTGAAAACCTTCGAGAACATCAAAGCACCGGCGACCCAGAGATCACCACAGCCCTTCTGCAGTCACTAGATTCTGCCAGACGAGCAAAGTTATTGATGGAGTCTTTTGACTTCACACACTCCCGCCGCAGGTCATGGATGGTTACTGCGGAAGCTCAGTGGAGGGGCACCCTCAGAACACCAGATTCCTAAGGCAAATGCTAATGGGATAGCGGCACAGCTTCTTGGCAATGCAAAAACAATCGGAAGTCGACAAAAAGAATGCACAGTAAAACAAGCCGCAAAAGATACACTCTCCGCCAGGGTTAAAAACTCACCTCTGCAGCTGTACTTCCTGAATTAATAGATGCCACACTGGAGGTAACAAAGGCAGGTAAAGCCGCAGGAATAGATTGGATTTACCCGGAATTCATAAAACACCTTGGCAGCAAAGGAAGAACCTGGCCGGCAAAACTTTTCAAAAATCGCCACCAGCAAGCTACCGAGACTCTAGAGAAAAGGAAAAGTCATTGTTCTCCATTAGCCAGGAAAACCTGCTAATGACCCGCACAGCTACAGGCCAGTCTCTCTTTGTACAGCATAAACAGAAAACATAAACTTGTCCTCTGCATTTAACACGGTCTGGCGCCAAGGACTCCTCCTTAAACTCGCCAACACCATCAGTGTGAAAAAAACGGATTGACTCTTTGCCAGTATGCTCAGCAACTGACAATTTCTTGTCCATCTCAAGAAACCAGATCAGCCGCCCACAAACTCTACAAAATGGCTTAGCACGGGGGTCATTATTAGCACCAGCCCTGTTAAATCTTTACACCAGCAATATTCCGGCCACATTACGCTGCAGGTTAATTCAGGCAGATGATCTAGCACTCGTCAGCCAAGCGACGACACAAAACACTGCTCAAGACATCTTGAACACCGACCTAAAGTAATCGGAAGACTATTACTACTCCAGGCCACTTAAGTCAAATCCAACAAAGACAGTGTCCTCAGCATTCCATCTCAACAACGCGGAGGCAATAAGTACACTGGTGTGGTGCTCGATCGAAGTCTCGCTTTCAGGCAACACATTGAGTAGTTCAGCAACAAGATAAAAACTCGCATGAACATTATCCAGAAACTGGCGCGAACTAGTTGGGGCTGTGAGTCGCAAACACCACGGACTGCCAAACTCGCCCTCGTGTATTCGATGGGAGAGTATTGCTCACCTGTGTGGAAAAGCGTCGCTAACACTCGAGTTATAGATACACAACTACGCATTGTTACGCGTACCATCTCAGGTACGCTGAAGTCGATGCTGACCCAGTGGCTCCCAGTGCTCACCCACATCGCTTCGCCGAAAATCTGTCATGAAACAGCGGCCGTCCGGGAGCACCAAACATTTCTCGTTAACCCGCACCTTCTGATACATCAAAACATAAACCAAGTTCTGCCTGTTCGCCTAAAATAATGCCACCCCTTCTGGATCACAGCAGCCTCACTCCATGCCACAAATACAAATGAAGGCGAGAGATGGAAGCAAGTTAGGACTGCGGCCGACGCCAAAATAAACATCTCATACAAGACTCTAACATTGAACCTCCCGGTTTCAACCTTCCATGCCGCCGATGGTCGACCATCATCCGAATCAGGACCGGGCATGGCCGACGTGGCCACCTGGTGCACAGATGACACATCAAAAATTCAACGGCATGTGAGTGCGGCCACCAATCCCAAACGATCGACCACATTGTAAACAGCTGCTGTTTTCACTCTTTTAAAGGAGGAACAGGCAAAATCCACTCTGCATCGGAACAGACAATTGAGTGGATAACAAATTTAAGATTACATCTCTAATCTGCTGTTATGAATCCATACGAAAGAAGATTACAGTATTTATTGTATGTAGTACATTATTCGCAGGAAGGTTGACAGGGAGAGCTTGCAGCCCAGCATCCACGTGATGTGTATCCACTTTGCCATATTTCCCAGGTAGTCCTCTATTTACGATGGAGATGCGTTACGACGACCCCATCGTAAGTAAAAAATATCGTAAGTCGAAGATGGCCTAGCCTACCCAGGAGTCTTAAAGAATGGTGATAACTTAACAAAACAGAGCAATTTACAGTACCGTACTGTATAAACTATATACTGTACGTATGTATTAATTACAATACTGTATTGCACAGTAAAATGTAAAGTAAAAACAAGCTAAATTCTTAGCCTACCTATATGAACTGCAATTTAATAGGAAGTTTTTTCAAGAAACAATCCTCTCTGCATCACACAAGGCGGGAGATGCATACATCCCGGCAGCGTCCCAACGTACAGTATCGTACCTTGTACACTGCTGCGTTTGCTTGCCGCGCGAAATTTAAAATATTTAACAATTTTGTCGTATCGCTATCGCCATCGTAAGATAGAAATATCGTAAGTCGGACCATCGTAACTCGGGGACTATCTGTATATGTAGGCCCATGGGCCATAGACTCACTACCCCTGGGTAACAGAGACGCAATCGGTCCGAGCTCATGCTTGTTCTGACACTGCTGGGACTAGATTATGGAATTACATACTGCACTGAACTTGGCAAAAATAAATACAATACAAATGTATTAAATAAATCGAACATTGGACATTGAAGATAAATACTTGGCTAATCAGTCTACCATGCTGATCAATACGGCTGGGTGAAGCCAGGGAGCACAGAAAAAAAACAGTGCTAGAGATGTTGCTGAACTATCCTATGCTAATCAACACAGCACAGCCACATGGATACATAAGTAGTGTCAGCGGAGCGGGAGACAAGGTTTTTCAGGAGCACCTTATTTATTTTCACCTTCACCGGTTCACAGGTTCGCCCTCGCATTCTCCCTAGTCATCTAGCCTAGCCTTAACACAACCCTGACCGCGTAACACCTATAGCGCCGGCCGAGACAGCCAACAACTATCTGGCCATGCAATATCTAGCGAAGACGGCAAGATGAAGGCGGCGAAGACGACAGCGACGACGAGACGAGTCCACTCCCAGAACCGGCAGCCACAAGCTCCCACTCTCAGCTGCTTTTATGCTACCCGGCGTGGCCTGGCTCCGCCCTGGCAGCGCCTCCCTTCTCAAACCCACTAGCAGGTTTCAGGGGCTTCCAGATGGGGTCTTCTATGACCCTTGCCCCAGTTCCTCCGCCCTGCCGACACACCCATGTATATGCTCAACGACGTGTGTACTGCTCATCCACCGCAGTTGCCGTTGCTGGACAACAGTTGGTACTATTACACTACACATATATCTTAGTCGACCCCAACACCCTGGCTGCCCGTGCTGCCACACATCTCTCCCCCACCATCTGCCACAATGCTGCAAGCCTCTGGAAAGTCCTGCACATCGAGGAAACAGTCTCCTTACCATTCATTTAGACCTCAATCAAATCCGTCGAAATCGCTTGAAGTCACGCAAGCCTTTTTGGACCCACGCACTTAACCTGAATGCGAATTCAACCCCGATAAAGCCTGGAAAGCTGATTGGAGTTCAAAATAACACAATACACACCTTGTGAAAGACCCAACACAACAGATCCCTGGATTTTATCTTCCACAAAGCTTATGGTCCACCCTGAATCGCATCTGCACAATGCATGGCAGATGCAGATACCTGATACACAAATGGAACATTAAAAACTCTCCAGTGTGCGACTGTTGTCATCCATAACAGACCATACAACATATAACGAAGCATTATCTGATCCACAAATATGAAGGAGACATCACAGCGAAGATGATATACTCCACTAGTCCTGACGTGGTTATCTGGCTTGTCCACCTGAATGTGAAATTGGAGTTGTTGCTCTGCATCGACATCAGCCATACGAAGGAAGATAATATATCAACCAGGTGTGTATCGTGTTCACAAATTGAAGTAGTAACCAGGCTAAACCCTGTTTGACTTCTCGGATAAAAAAGAGAATGGGCACATTCCAGCTGATTTGGTCTGAAGAATTTTTTTTCATATGGAAATGTAATCTTGTATAAGAAGCATAATTTACTGAAATGCATTACAAGCCTTTTTAAAGGGCGTAATGACATAGTATGGACTGCATATCTAAGTCTCTGATGACACCCTGGCTTGGGATAACTCTAAGCTACTTAAGAGTTTTCACTTTCATTCAAGCCATGTGATACGTCGCTTCCCCATCTCTCCTACAGGAAAACGTCTTGCCAAGGTTCTATGTCTCCAGAATTCCTGTACTTGCGAATCAACCAGACTACCACTCCACAAGGAGCAGGTGTCCCATAGTCACACCAATGATGATGATGTTCGAGGAGAGACATGCGCCTGTAAAGTTACATACAAACACAAACCACATATTACTACTCAGTTCATGTCTTCATCCACTGTTCAGTCTAACACTTTCAGAATGCAAATTCCATTAAATTGTCTGATGTCTGAGGGTGATAATACAATATCAGAATACTAAACTGGCACTGCAGAAATTCTGGGTATGAATCCAGATTCCATCGATCTGGTATTAAACCAGGTTTTTAAGTGTACTGAGTTTATGGTGTTAATCAGGTCAACAATGACCTGAGTGCAACAAACTTCAGCTTGAAATTGATGTTCATATAAGTTAACTTATGCAAGCTCTGAGGACAAGAAAAACAAACTGGTCTGAGCCCTATTTGACAAACGCATTTCGACCAAGGCATGTAGAAAGGTGCACCATCTAATTTTATCAGGTAAGCCCCATTGACCTTTTGTTAAGAAACTACTTGGCCACAAATGATAGCTCAACAAAGTGGCTTATCACGTGGAAATGTATAGGAGCCAAATACTCTAAACGTATGTTGATTCACATGACTATGGGGAGAACATGCAAACTCCAAATATACAGCAGATGTCAGGGTCGGGATAGAAGCCACGACCTCCTGCATACCAGGCGAGGGTGGTGCCACGTTGAGAGGCAGCTCTCTAACACGAGGTGATGTTACACTGGGTTTGAGTGAGCTCTGTAAGGTAAATCTTTCGTATGATGACATGATTCAAAAGCACAGTTCACATTTACTACGGCGTAGGTTTCACCGCTATGTATAGTCTCAAGTACTGTGAGCGAGCTCCATTGATATAGAGGATGCAAGTATCAATTTTGTCAATAGCCTGTGAGACCAGACAAACATTTCACTTTTCAGTACCATCTGAGGTTGCGTAACTTTACTCGTTTACATTTCTTTACGTGGCCAGTAACAGTGAAATGTTGGAAACAATTTAAAGTGAGTTATGAAGTAACTAATTAGCCATATGAATACATTATTACCACTAAAGTCTTGCCACCCCAGGTGGTTACAATTTCTGCTCTGGCCAATGGACTGTAACGGGGAATCGTCTCACCATTTTGTTGGGCACAGACGGTGTCGTTGCTGTTTGTGCATGGAGATAACTGACCCATATTCTCTCCACAGCTGAGAAGCCAACGCACAAAGCATCATGAGCAAAAAGTTGTCTCACACAATAGTTATTGGTCCTGTTTGATGATTTTGGACATGAGATGTGAATCTCAAGGCCTTATCCTAATTAGACTAACAATGCTACGACAGAATGACGGCCTTTTGTCATCAGCCATTGGGATTGTTTGGTCATGTTTCATTATGCTGGTTAGTGTAGGTCAGGGGTCCTCAAACTTTTTAAACAGGGGGCCAGTTCACTGTCCCTCAGACCGTTGGAGGGCCGGACTATAGTTAAAAAAAAACTATGAACAAATTCCTATGCACACTGCATATATCTTATTTTGAAGTGAAGAAACAAAACGGGAACAAATACAATATTTAAAATGAAGAACAAGTAAAGTTAAATCAACAAACTTGCCAGTATTTCAATGGGAACTATGGGCCTGCTTTTGGCTAATGAGATGGTCAATGTCCGGTTCCATATTTGTCACTGCTAGTCGTAACAAGTGATGCAAGTGTGCATCCGTTAGTCTAGATCTGGTTGGAGATTTCAAATGTTTTATTCTGGAAAAAGTCTGTTCACAGACATAAGTGCTGCCAAAGATGGTTGCCATTTTGAGTGCATGGTTCCTGAGATGAGGATATGTCTCAGAGGGGAGAGATGCATAGAAATTATGAAGGCTGCTTGACTTGAATGCGTCTTTCAGAGAGTCACAATTCTGCAGTTCAGCCAGTTCCATTTGGTAAATTGTATCCACATTTTCAATGTCAATAGAAAATGGGTTACGGAAAAGCTGTATGTCCTGTTCATGGAGATGAAACTCTTTAAATCTAAATTGGAACTCCTTTGCAATTTTTCCAGTGAATCCACACATGTTTTGTTTGGGAATGCAACCAATGGTTTTTCCGCTAATAGATTTTGAGTTGTGGGGAGATGGCAGAAGTTTTCCTCCTTCACTTGTTTGATGAGGAGGCCTAATTTTACTTCAAATGCTTTGACATGTGATTGCATATCACAGATGAGCTTCCCCTTTCCTTGAAGTTGCACATTGAAACTGTTGAGTAGCTCTGTTACATCTGTCAGAAAGGCAAGGTGCCATTTCCATTTTGCATCATTGAGCTCTGGTACTTCTTTGTTTTTTGAAGCAGAAATCTGTAATCTGTGGAAGTAAGTCATAGAAACGTTTCAAAACTCTCCCTCGACTCAGCCAAAGGACTTCTGTGTGGTACAGAACATCTTCATAGTCAACATTTAGCTCAGACAGAAATTCCTGAAATTGCCTGTGGTTTAGTGCATGAGCTCTAATGAAGTTAACACAAGATACCACCATTTTCATAACAGAGTCCCACTTCAGTGATTTACTACACAGCGCTTGTTGGTGGATGAGGCAGTGTATGCCTATTGGATGAGAATGGTTATGTTTGTCCATCTCTTGGTTAATGCGAGCAATTACTCCTTTCTTAGACCCCACCATGCTAGGAGCACCATCAGTTGTCACGCTGGCTAGTTTAGCCCAGTTCAGCTCCAAACCATTCACAGTTTGGCAAACCTTTTCATAGATATCCTCTCCTGTAGTTGTTCCTTTGATGCTTTGCAGTGCAGCAAGCTCTTCTGTGACTTTGAAATAGTCATTCGTACCACGAATAAAAATTAGAAGTTGTGCAGAATCACGAACATCATTGCTTTCGTCGAGTGCCAAGGAAAAATAGGAAAGTTTTTTTGTGGAGTTTTGCAAATGCTGATGCAAATTGTCTCCCATTTCTTCAATCCTCCGTGTAATTGTAGGTCATGAAAGACTCACTGTACTAAATAAATCGGCCTTCTCTGGACATATCTCTTTGGCAACAGAAAGAAGGCATTCTTTAACAAATTCTCCCTCCACGAATGGTCTGCCAGTGCACGCTATTAGCTTGGCAACTTGAAAACTTGCTCGCAGTGATGAAATATTTAGCTGCTTCTGCTTCACAAAAGTATTTTGCTGAGTTGTTAATGTATTTTTCAGTTTTAATATTTTATCTTTTCTCACTTCTCCGACCAAACAATCATATTTATTTTTATGTTGAGTTTCATAGTGTCGACGTAAATTGTATTCTTTGAACACAGACACTATATTCTGGCATATCTGACACACAGCTCTTTCCTTGTACTGCATGAATAAGTAATCATAAGTCCACTGTTATTTGAATATCCTACACTCCGAGTCAATTTTTCTCTTTCTTGACATCATTGTTTCCTAGGGAGTCAAAATTGCTATTAGTAAAATACCAATATATATACAACGCTACAAAAACAATATACCAGCAATAACTTTGCCCACACAGAGACATACAGACTGCACTGCCCATCAATGCAGTCTGATTGGGGGAACTCCGCTTTTACCCCAGGCTCACACTGGTGCGGGTGCCATTAAAAAGTTAATTACACCTGCAGTTTTGTTCACAGATCGCAGTGCGGTGGGCACAATGAGTGCCCACCAGCGCTGCCCAATCAGTGCTCACCGCCGCAGCTCAATGAGTGCTCACCAGCGCAGCCCAATTAGTGCTCACCAGCGCAGCCCAATTAGTGCTCACAAGCGCAGCCCAATTAGTGACCATGGGTCGGATAAATGTCCTCAGCGGGCCGCATGTGGCCCGCGGGCCGTAGTTTGAGGACCCCTGGTGTAGGTGATGGGAGACCCAGGACTGTTTGAGATATCACTCAGAATGAGGAAAATAATCTTTATTTAGGCTGGAGGAATCCGTTGAGCTGTAACGCTCTTTTTCACAGATGTCCACTAGCCACATAAGCCATCCCAGAGAACTGAGATTGCCAGGTTCAAATAGCAGTGTTATAATCACTGCGTCACTACTGCACCCCAATACTACTTCCGAGTGCCATAGAATGTCTGTATGATATATAACCCATATAATAAGGTCTCCAAAGTACGAGCGATCTATAAAAATACAGCGATACCTTGACTTTCGTCCACTTGACTTTCGTCGCTTCACTCTTTCGCCCGTTTTCAATTATAACCACATTTAAACTTTCGTCCACGTGTTTTCCTCTTTCGTCCGATGTCATCCAAACCTTCCACGACGTTCGCGCCACGCGCCATGTTTTTCGTTCAGTCTTTGAATAGAAGTCGTTCAGTGAGCATCTTTTATATTTGTGTTTATTCATATATTATTAATACTGTAGATATTTATGTGATGATACTATGAACAATTCATAGTTATTTTTGTGATAACAGTATAATACTACAGTGTTCATAGTTATTTTCGTGATTATAACACATGTGTACAGTATTAATACTGTGCTTTATTTGTGATTACTGTAAAATACTTACTTTTGTGCTTTAATATATTCATAATGGGTCCTAAGTGTGGTGATAGTAAAGCTAAAAAACAATAACGTTCTCAATTTGCAAGATAAGCTTGACATAATCAAACTTAATGAGCAAGTCTAAATTAAGTCTCTGCTTTGACATTCGTCCATTTTTGACATTTGTCCATGCTCTGATCCCTAACCAGATGGAAGTGCAAGGTATCCCTATATATATTGTGCGATTCAATACATTTGATTCATTTTCTCATCAGAGAACCTGAAAGGTACTGATACATTTCTGGGTTGTTTCACACGTACTGCATAATGCACCAGCATCTGGAAGAACGTGGGTTCAGATCGCTATACGTCACCCACTATCTTACGAAGCTCACCGCGTGCAGTTACGGCAGGGGTAGCCGGAGCCAACGCAGCCTTGCCTGCCAGAGGAGCTCACCGATGGGACTTTGCCCAGATCTTTCAAGGATTTGTGAGCTCCTCACACAATCCAGCCTGGTTAAACCCAGGATGGATCGTAGGCAGGCCAGCCTAAATGTTTCTAACCGGCAAAGATGCTCCATTAGGGGGGTCCATGTTTCGCAAGCGTAGGGAAGGGAGGGAATGACTGTGGCCGAGAAGACCTGAAGCTTCGTGCGTGACAGACCAGGTAGCTTCCACACAGTGTTACGTAACCGATGAAAAGATATTGCCGTTCGACTGATTCAGAGTGAGACCTCTGCTGTTAAACTGGAGCCGGTCATAAGCACACTGCCCAGGTATGGAAAACTCTCCACTCTCTCCACAACTGCCCCATCACCGATTGGGAGTGTCCGGACGGCAGCGCTCACACCGAGTGGGAGATCCAGCATTGCACCAGGTCACCCGACGATATCCTGTAACAAACGGACAGAGGTATACCCTGGGTAGCCCTCCAGGCGTTTGGAGCAGGTGCTGTTAGCGAGCATCTATTAAGGCCAGTACAAAGCACGAGGGGTGGTGTGGCCAGCACCTCGCCTGGCCTCTTGATTTGTCCAGCGACGATGTTGACATCATGTCAGGTATAGTAGCCATTTAAGGCTGAGTCAACCCCAGGATATGCCCAGAACGGGTTCAGATACCGATTGCTACTGGTGTTGTAGGTGTACTCGCCCAGAAATTAGGGATGTATCCTCGCCAGATGTTGGTCACTGGGTTGATCGTGCATTGGACAAACTACTGCGCTATTGTGCCCCACACAGAACAAACACGAACATTGAGGCTCACCCAGCCCAATGTACACATACGCACAAATACACCAGCCTCTGAAAATATGGTTGTTGAATTGATAAATTTTGAACCTTATTAAACATCGCTCTGTGTGTCATAACTCCCTGATCAATTGGCAGGTTGATTTATAGTTCGTGGTTAGTGCGTCTGCTCACCTGGGAGACACATGTCACAGCAGTTTCCACGTAGCAGGTAGTGAGTGGACGAGTTGCAGGCGAGCCGTGCCGTAGAAACGCCACTCAGCAGCAACGTCAGCTGATGCACCCAGACACAAGTTGGGAAAAATCACGCAAACCCGTGGATTACGGAATGTGTTCAAAAACGGGGTTGCCTTTGACATGAATTTGCCCGGTTTTAAACGTCATGTCCGTAACAGCAGCAGAACTTTAGGCAACAGTTGTGTTCACTCTACTCCCCTCCACCAACTCAGCTACCTCTCTCATCTCACCTCACTCGACTCCTTTCCACACTTGCTGCGCTAGAAATCAAGTGCACTTTTTGCAGTTCCAAGCCAACCCTCCATTGCTACGAGAATGATCGTTTCCCCGTGTTTCAGACAAATGGAAGGAGACAGCGTATGCTTGAACCTTAGTTGAAAAGCGTAAACACACACATGCACGTCCCATTTGCACACGTTCAAGTTACTTTGACTTTATAAAGCATCTAAACGCGACCACATCTCAAGACCCTGTACCAGAACACGACGGAGTTGAGGGCTTTGTGTTGAGGGCTAAAGGAGGGCAAGGTGGGAAGAGGGGTGCTTTACTGAAAACGGTGTTTGAAGAAATTGAGGGTTGACCTGGAGGAGCTGCAACAGGAAGCTTGAGTTCTAGAGCAGAAAGTGGGGAATAGAGTAGAGTGAGATGGGAGGGGAACGGCAGGTGAATTGGTGGAGGAGAGTACAGTCGTGTGAGAGATATCGACGTGGGCAAGTCGATAGGTGATCTCGAGTGCGAACTTGTAGTTGACTCGGGACTGCATTGGGACCCATTGAAGAAATCTGCGGACGGCGGTGACGTGGCCTCACGCGTAGGTGCCGTGTGCGGGAGTCTTGCGGCAGTGCGAAGTAATTCTATCGTTCTGAAACATTTCTCAGCATGGCGGATTGTGCGCACCCGCTCACCAGAATGAAGTATACAACATCTGTTTGTGTAAACCCCATGGTATCCGAATGCACAAGCGTTGATGAACTCCCTCTGGCTCACTCGGTTATCTCCTCAGTCCAGGCGTGAGCTAAAATGCATTCAATACACAACAACAGCACTAAGAATGACTAGAATGCAATTCAGGTTGAACCTCTGACTACCTCACCAGAATTGCGACAGAATTCGTCAGATCTTGCGCGCTAAGCGAGCTTGCACCTGGATTGGAGTTGAGTGGTGACTGAAATGCACCGACGGAGTGATAACAGTGGCAGGGCTACGCGATGGGCAGCAGAGGGTAGTGCAGCAACAATCATTGACGCGCCTTCCGTCTTCTTCCACGGCGCCTTTCACGAAACCCGCAGTGATCGGTTTGATGAAGCGTGGCCAATTAACCCGCAGGGTTCCCATATACATGGGAGGCTCTCACCATCAGTTTGCTGACAAAGAGAGCCGTACGTGTCATAATAACAGTTGGCGTTACAAAACTTAAAATGGTAAAAGTTATCGCGGGACCCCGTTCGAAGAGTTGCAGGCCGACACGGCACACGAGGGGTGGGTGGACAACACCTCCCACCGGCCGCCTTTGTCTCCCGAGTGGTGATGTTAACACACCGCACCAGGTACTCCTGTGAGGCCGAGTCCATCTAATGGAGGTACCCAGGACCGGTTCAGATAATCGTCACTGGCATTGACCGTGAGCGGAAATGAACCTTGTGTCGCCGGGTTCGTAGCGCAGCGTGCTGACCGCTACACTACCGTGCGCCATACACACAGGCAGACGAGCATACACAGAGACAGACGAGCATACAGACAGACAGACGAGCACACTGCTAAGAGCCTGGCCTCTCGGGAACACCGAATAAGATCACCGGGATGGAATTGTCACCAACACTCCCAGCCACCTTTGTCTTCCCAGTGGTGATGTTTTACACGGTAACATATACTCGTGTGAGGCTGAGCACATCGAGGATAGACATCAATATTAGCTGTAGCCGTATTAATTTCAGTGCGCTATTGCTCGACAGGACACACGATAAATATATATAAACTCCTGCCACGAAATCGCTTGACCTCCCCGATTAATAATAACAGTTTAACAGAAGTGTAGCAATGCGGTGGGCGTTGCTACATGCAGATGGGTACTTACATTCTTAGTTGAGCGCTGCCCTTGGGCTGACGCACAGGAAGAGTTTTCTGACCTTTTAAATGAATGGGCAGGGCTGGCTGGAATATTTCGCTCTCACAGGCCCACGAGGATACGGCGCTGATCACAAACAAACACTCACGCATGTACTTGGAGCATATTCGCCTGCTAATAAAAATGGTCAGGCCACCGGGGGGGGGGGGGGGTGGTTGAGCAGCTGCAAATTATGTCACACACCACCCCACCCACCTCTTTCGGTAGGAAAAAAAAATTAATTTACATTTCTGTGACTTGCTTAACTTCCCTTCAAGTACTTTGAAGGCCGGCACGGCACACGAGGGGCGGGTGGACAGCACCACAACTGGCCGCCTTTGTCTCCCTATCCGTTTTTGTATTGTTTGTTGTCTATACGAGTTAAAATACGATAATGTCGCAGAACTAAACAGTGAAACGTAGATATTTGTGTAAAAATGTATCGTACATGTGTAAAATATTATTAAACTGGAGCTCCCATGTGCTCCAACTGTTCGTCATCTCACCCATTCGTGCGTGCTGGTTACGATGCAGGAGGTGTTTTCACCGCAGCGCTTCTCAGCTTCCATCACTCCACACCTGGAGGGAGGGGAGGAGATGGTCTGGGATGAACTAAGGGCGCGGGGAGACGGTGGGTGGGCTGGATGTATCCGGGCGAACTGGTTCTGCCCGTTTTCTCACGGAGCCCTCTACCCCCCCCCTTACCGCCCCCCACCAGAGAGCCCCCCACCAGAGAGCCCCCCACCAGAGAGCCCCCCTGTGGTACAATGCCTTTCGTGGGTCCCCTGTGGTCGAGAAGCCGGAGTGGGAGACACCGCCGCTGCCTCTCGGCGTGGCTACCCGATCCAGACTGGCCCGGGTATGTGTTAATGTATATGTTGAACTTCTTTCGCACCGTACGTAGCCAACCGTGCTAATCGGAAATGCAGGGGAGGGACAACAAACTAAACACTAAATTCAAAAGGCAGATATGGTGGTGGTGATGCTGCTGCTCCTACTGCCGTGCACGCACATTTATCATTATTACCGCCAATTAAAGTGACGTTAATCATAGGGATGACATTTGACCGGTATCTCTGAGTAGTTTGTAGGTGATAAATCGTAGTGACATAAAAGACACATTAAGATTGCGCATACTCGTAATACGCCCTTGCCCACAACACGGTACAGATATAGTAAGTGATAAAATGGAGACATGTCGAATCAAATCGTATATTGAACAATCGCATAACTCCAAAAAATCTACGGTGTATAAAATGGGGCTCTTTCTGTCAATCCCCGATCTTAAACTTAGTTTTTGGCCAACCAACAGCCAGGAAAGAAACAGCGTTACATTGTAAAGGTGAGTACCGTGTGACACGCACAAACGAAACTACTGTACTGTTATATAGATATTGACTTTAAACGTGAAATTGCATTTGCAAACTGAACCGGGAAACTATTTTAGTCAGCGGAGCGATCCTCAGCCTCGCGCGGGAAGTAAATGTGTGTGTGTAAAAGTGAGTGTATGTATGTAAAAACGTGTGTGTGTGTAAAAGCAAGTGTGTATAAAAGTGAGTGTGTGTGTGTGGGGAGCGGTAGTGAAGCGATTAGCGCGCTTTGCTACAAACCTGGCGACCTAAGTTATATTCCCGCTCACGGTCAACACCAGTGACGTTTATCTGAACCAGTCCTTGGTCTCCCCTAGGTCGACTTAGTCTCAAATTAGTACCTAGTGCGGTGTGTAAATATCACCACTTGGGAGACAAAGGCGGCCGGGCGTGATTCTGGCCACCCACCCAATCGTGTTGGTTTGAAGTTTTAATTATACCAGATGTGACCAAATCACTGAATTCTTCAAAGCTGTTTGGATGATTTGAGGTCTCACTCCACAACGAATCACAGCCAATATTTCTACAGCCGAAAGGATTTCAAGACCACCATAAGGCTTGCTATTTGTTTGTATATCTTGCAATCAGCAGCCGAGGTATTCAAAGATAAAGCAATGGCCCATACTGATTACATCTATCACCAAAAAATGAGCTTTTTGCATCAAGTGGCCTGTAGCATCACTTCTGGTGAGGTTGCAAGTGGACTCCGGTTTGATGTCCTGACGTATATTGAATGAAGAGTTCCGCCATTTTCCAAGAGAGTGCCTGCTGTTCCCGACAGCAGTAGCAATTGCATTTTTTCTCTCGGATCGTACTTTGTCAAGGGTGACATTATTGGCGTGTTTTCCCCGTGCCTCCACTTGTATTGAGGTCCAAAACTTTGCCTTGTTCTGATGCAATCGATTCAATGACGCAGTCGTATACTGTACATACAGTATCTTTGTTCGGGATTGAGAGTGGGTAACTTTATTTTAGTCTTGGCCTCAAGTTATGCAACCTCACCAGAAGTGCTGCTACATTTTTGTGAGGCAGAAGCAAGCGAAGAAAGTAAAGGTCAGACTGCTGTCAACTTAGTGAGATGGAAACCACGTCGTAAATCAGATAATACATTTTCAGACCCTGCTTTGCCATATATGCAATAACACGTTCTTGAACACGGGATAGAAACCCAATTATTGACAAAAAACTAGAAATATGGGATTTAGTTAAATGTATAAAATAATTAACTATTCCTAATACTCTGTTAGATAGCTTTCCTCTTGAGCTTTAAATTGATGGGTTAAGATTGCTAAGTGTATAGTGTAGTACTGAACATGATATTTTTACTCAGATTAGCACAAATATTGTTTTTATTTATGTTTCAAATTATTTTTCTTGTCTTCTTCCTTCCTATGCTGCAGTGACATGACCGTTTATTTAAGAAACAAACTCACCTACTACGTTGTTCAAATGGTTGCAGAGCCATGCTGGAAGATGCGTCGCAAATTAAGTTTCCGTGTCGGAAATCGATCAATGGTAGCCTTACACTGTACACACGTAAACGTATGTCGCAAATGTTCAATAAAAATTTACTTACATAAAAAATACGTAAAATGAATACTTGATTCAATAGTAACGTCTCACTAATGTTATGCGATGAAAAAAATTGGTTTAAAAAATATCCGGACAAGCAGCGTAACAAACTTGCACTTGCTCCATTATATTATTGATGCTGCAAAACGTAGGCCCCTCTGAAGGAACATTTGGGCCGGCTTAAAAACTTCAGGCTGGCCTGCCTACAATCCATCCTGGGTCAACCCACAGCACCTGGGTCTGTCCCGCGACCTCCTGCCAGCGAGCCTACGACACATCACGTGGCTTCAAAGTGCACGTCGCCTGGTACAAGCGCCGTGGTGACATCACCGCCACTGAGTGGCGAATGGCGGCTTTTGTTGTTGTCGTGGCCAGTACTATGCCCGGCTGCGTTTGTCTCCCCATTGATGATGTTTACCCACTGCACCTATTTCCTTCCGATACGAACAAGCAACTGGAGCTATGCACTCTTAAATCATCTAGATTAAAAACTAAGTTATTTATAACTGCGTTTTGTTGTAGTTGTCCTTCCCCGCGCACCTTCGATAAGCACGGTTGGTCACATACGATGCGAAAGAAGTTCAACATACGTCCATGAAATGATTTGGCAGTAGTGTCAAACAAAAAAATATTCTCAACACACTCGTCCATAGCACTGCCTTCAATTGAAATATTCGTCTTCGTCAGCACCGCTCACGACTGATGCAAGTGACTATGCTGGGTTTGGTTCCGCGACTTCCACACACCACGCACTAATCGCAGCCATATATAGTCGGGCCGTATGTGCAAAGCATGCATGAAGCGTCACCTCGGGTTGCAGAAGTCAGGGCAGCGCGTGTGGTGTGGGGGTGGTGGAGCAGTGGTTAGCGCGCTGCCGTGAGGGGGAATTAACGGCGAGCCGCGGTGCGAAACAAGTTTATCCGCTTTGTTATCTCCCAGCAGCACGGTGGCCAGTGCAAGGGACGGTGGCGCACGAAGAAGCCGACCCCTGCTCCAGCGTGGAGCCGCAGTGAAGACTCACTCCCTAACCCCGCACGCGTCTATCTACACGCCATGTAACTATACTTCACCACACTGCCCAGGGCAGGTTGATCATTACAGGGAGCATATACGCTGGAGCATAGTACAGTACAATGGTTGTTTCTGCAATGGCCTCTCTTGACCGCGTAGCTCCGCCGCAGCCTATAACACCTGGCGCTGTATCCATCCCAGTCGCCCCATCCAAGTATGGCAAGTTCAACCCTGCACCCGGGCGCATTCCGGGTGATGCCGTCTGTCATCGTCCGTTATTGATGACCCCCCGTGAACGCCCACTGAGATTACACTGGTCAACAACAACAAAAATTCTGGCCTGGACTTTTGCAGCTGTTTTGGACTAATTTTAGGGTGCTGATTCCAAATCTGATCTCAGATTTGCTCTATCACAGCTCATTTTTATGCTATCGACATACCCCATTTTCATTGATTTTACCCGAAATTAACTCTGTCACTTATGATTGCAAGTTGTTGGGAGTCAGTGACTGCTTTAGTGTTAAAATATGGTGCTGTATTTTTAGGACAGTGTATAATATCATTTTATGTAGATATCCACATTTATTTAATAGTTTTCTTCTGTAGGGCGTGATCTAACAATGGCTACAACATCCGAAAGAAGGAAATGCAGTAATGACCCAGATATCTTCTGCTACATCTGTGGCAGCTTCACTTTGCAGGATCAAAGGCGCAACATCAATACCTTTGTCAAGAAGGTTTATCTTGCCTACTTGAAAGTACGACTTGGAGACCAAGACAAAAATTGGGCTCCTCACAAAGTGTGTTAAACCTGTGTTGAAACTTTGCGATCATGGTCTAAAGGAAATAATGCTAAGCTGAAGTTTGGTGTGCCAATGGTTTGGAGATAACCTACAAACCATTTGGATAACTGCTACTTCTGCCTTGTCAATGTAAAATGTTTCAATAAGAAAAACAAACAACAATTACAATACCCAGATATCACATCTGCCAGACGACCAGTTGAGCACTGTGAGAAAATACCTGTGCCTGTATTTACTGAGCTACCAGAGATTGATGTTGAATCCCTCAGTTTACCTACTTCTACAGATAATGATGATGATGATCCTCAGATCGAATATACACCATCTGATGCAGATTGTGATAAAATGTATCTGTTTAGTCAGCCTGAATTGAATGATCTTGTAAGCAGTCTGCTGAATTGTTGGCTTCCAGACTGCAAGAGAAAGGACTACTCAGACCTGGCACTAGTGTCTCCTTTTATCGTAACAGAGAAGCAGCACTGCGAAAGTACTTCCATTCAGATGGTCAACTTGTTTATTATAATGGTGTTGAAGGGCTTCTCAATATGGGCCTGCCCGCATATGATTCAAGTGAATGGAGACTTTTTATTGACAGTAGTAAAAGGAGTTTGAAATGTGTGTTACTTCACAACAAAAATATACAGTATATGGTTCAATCCCAATAGGACACTCTGTAAAAATGAATGAAGAGTATGCCAACATCAAGAGTCTTCTGGATAGATTGGAATACCATTTTCATGGTTGGCTAATTTGTGTTGATTTGAAAATGGTTAATTTTCTGCTGGGTCAGCAAAGAGGTCACACCAAATACCCTTATTTCCTGTGCTACTGGGACAGTAGGGCTACATTAAAACACTGGGTTAAAAAGAACTGGCCACAAAGAATCAGTTTGACGCATGGTGACAAGAACATCAAGAATGAGCCTCTGGTTGATAGAAATACAATTGTTTTTCTCCCACTGCATATAAAACTGGGGTTAATGAATCAATGCGTCATAGCTCTTGATCACACTGGAGACTGTTTCAGCTATATATTTTCAACCTTTTCAAGTCTCAGTGCCAAGAAGAAAAAGGCAGGAATATTTGATGGCCCTCAAATAAGAACACTCATCAGGGATCCACACTTTGTTGCAACAATGACTGCGGCAGAGGCTAGAGCTTGGAATGCATTCTCTGATGTGGTGCGGAATTTTCTTGGGAACAGAAAAGCGGACAACTATCGAGAGATTTTGGAGGAGCTGCTCTTGAGTTTCCAAGCACTTGAATGTAAAATGAGCATCAAGGTTCACTACTTACATAGTCACTTGGCCCAGTTTCCAGAGAACATGGGTCACGTGAGCAAAGAGCAAGGTGAACGCTTTCATCAAGACATTAAACTTATGGAAGAACGTTACCAAGGCCGATGAGACTCAAACATGATGGCAGATTACTGCTGGTCCCTGATAAGAGACATTCCATAAGTTGTACATCGGAGATCGTCAAAGAAGAGGTAGTTTATGTAGATGTAACATCACTATTGTGAATTATCTTTTTGTACATATTTTTCTTATCTTCACAATTCCATTCTTAAATGGTAATATGCATTCACTCACATTGATATGCAGTCACTCTCACAAATTTGTGCTATGGCTCATTAAATGTTTGTTTCATTATTATTGTATATTGTATGTTTTCTTATTCTTGTATGGATGTCTGTTTAGCTATTCGTATATGAGCATAAATTAGCTGTTTTTATTTAAAATGCAATATTTGATATCTCAAAAACCTGATGTGATAGACAAAAACTGATGCCAGATTTGGAATCAGCACCCCATAATTACATTAAAACCGTTGGAATACCTTATGCCAGAAAAAGTTAGTTGACCAGTGTTATTAAACGCCTCTTTAACAAGGGGGTGGGGGCTGGGATTAAAGAAGCATGGTACAGATGGGAAGCGCAACTCGGGACACTTACACAGCAGTGGTTATTCTCGGCCTTGTTTCACTGCTGTGGTACTCCCCTTGTGGAATTCAGTCTCAATCGACCACCTTTCTTGCCTGACCCAACTTGGTTCTGATAAATAAATGTACGAATAATGAACGTCAATATTTTAACTAATTGTCCATTGTGTGAGGTATCCCAACTAGCTGCTCGTAACTGCAAGCGAATAAAAAGAACTTCAACGGACGCCCTGCATGTGTCATGTAATCAGTTCACTTGCGATCAATGTTTATAGAGTAGTCGGGATGCGGTGTTGCTAAGCGTAATCCCTATTGATGAATTTGCAGGTTTAAACCAATTGATAATTGGGATGTTTAGCCAACAACAGTTACATTCTATGGGGGGTGGGGTTGTAGCAATTGGAGGAAATCGGTTAACTTATGGGGGAGCAATGCAGAACCCAGGGAGAAGTAGAAACTTTATGCCCGAGTCGGGAGTCGAACTCAGGCGCTTTATTGTCGTGAGGCACACGCGTTTCCGCTGCGCTCGTCACCCTGCCACACGATGCGTCAAAAGGAAAATGTACAAAGTAACTTACATCAGAAAGAGATGATTTCTCGAGAAGCCGCGCGTGTTTGTCAGGTTGGCAGACGAGAGTTAAACGTGGGGGCTGCATATTTTGCAAGCTGGAGGGAGAACTGGGTACTGTGTACAACGTGTGTCTGTAGGTATAAACAGTGTACGTGAATTACATTGAGATGTAGAGATGTGAATATAAGGAAACACTCAAAACGATTTATCAGTGGAAACAGGCGCAATAATAAAATCATGCACTTCCTTAATTTGAAGTTGCGTGACTTTACCGAAAGAATCAAAGAGCATGCACTTCCTGCAGGTCGCCCTATGAAATGTGGTATTACTGGAAGCCGCCTCAATTCGACAATAAAAGAATAAGTGTTTGGTTTTCTATGGAGTCGGACCTAGAGGACAGAGGGACAGTTTCCTATCATGCATACGAGAAATTAGGGGGCAAAATATCCCCAAACATCTGCTCAAGTAACGTGTTCATTCTTGTGTTTATATTTGTGTTCGCATTACGCGTGTGCTGTGCCGGACCTTCATAGGTGCCCGCTCACAGCACTTGCCCCCAAAAATATGCTTAGGCTACATGGGGGATCTTTGTATTTGGTTTGTACCTGTGTAATAAAGGACTTCGCTGACACACTACTGGGTCTCCGTCTCTCTCTCTTTATTCACGTTTGACGCTCGCACTCCGCTGGTCCCGACAGCGGACCGGCTGCTTCTCGCGCGCGCCCCACGCGCCCCTTCCGTCAGTCGCACCGCTCCTCACTCCCGCACACCATTGGCTGACGGTGTGCTGGAGTGTCTCCAGCCACGTGGCTGATGGCGCAGATATCCTTCGGCCACCAAACGTGGTCCTGCTCCGTGATGCCACCAACTGACCCGGAGCCGCTTCCGGATCCCACCTATATTCCCCTCACCACGTGATCCTGTCTCCACCCTCTCACCACGCCCTTCACCGAACCTTCCAGATCCCGACCTCCGCATAGCGTCCCACTGGCTCCGCCCTTAGGCTCCGCCCCTGCTCTCTTCGCATCCGATTGGACCGGAGGTGGGCGGCAGACCTTCACATATACCCCCATACTGGGCCCCGCTCCCAATACCCCAAGCCGTATTATTGGCCCAGAGCCGAGCAGCGAAACCCCGCTTACGCTCGCATTACATGACCCCCCCTCCTTATGGAAAAAACCAGCCGTCCCGGCTGAATCAGGACGAGATATAATGCGAGCGACGGCGTCACCCCCCAACAACCACAACAGACATAACGGAAAAGACAATAATAACGACCAATACAATCAACGAAAGGGAAGGGATTTGGATCAAGTGTGGAACGCCGGCCCGTCCTTCACGAGAACCGGCGCCCTCGGAGACCGCAGTCCGGACGGGGTTGGAGGAGCGGTGGGACAGGAATCATCCGCCGCTGGTGGAGGCCCGTCCGTCGCAGGAACCCGCGCATCAGAGAGGCCCGAAATCGGGGCTTCTTCCAGCCGCAACCTCGGCAGGGGTTGAAGGGCAACGGGGGCAGGTACTCCCGTCGCTGTTGTAGGCCCACCCGGTGCAGAATTCCCCGTGTCCGGTAGGATCACCATCGGCCCGTCTACAGGAGGCACGACAGGCGCGCTTGCAGGTTGAACAAGCAAGGGCGGTGGCACGTCGGACGCGACAGACACCGGCAAGGCAACGTTAGGAGATGACGCATCGACACGAGGGGCAACGTAGGGCTTCAATCGGGACGTGTGGACATACCAACGGCGCAACCCAACACGAACGCGTGCGGACTGGGGACTAGGAACATCAATCAGCACCACTGGGCCTTGCCAGGTTTTGCGCAATTTAGGAGAGGTTCCTACCGGCACCTGTGGGCAGTGGAGCCAGGCCAGGTCCCCCACACGCCAAGGAGACGCACAATGAGAGCGCCTGGTGCACCGTTCGTTCCGGGCCTGGGTCTTGGCCGTAGCCAATCGGGCCGCATCCCGTGCTTTCGCAACGCGCCGAACGGACTCACGAATATAGTCGAGGAGGGTTTTCACAGGATTCTTCGCACGCGTGTCGAGCTGCACCTCTACAGGCGGCACATTCTCACGGCCGTACATTTAAAAGAAAGGCGAATACCCCGTTGACACATGCGGTGCCATCTGGTAAGCGGAGAGCACTCCAAGGATATGCAAATTCCAACCGGCCTGCTTCTCGCTAACCGTATGGCAGAGCATGGCCGACAGGGTCCAGGTCAACCGCTCAACCATCCCATCAGTTTGTGGATGGTAGGGCGAAGTCCGAACTTTCTTAGTGCCCAACGCATCGCACACATCCCGCAGCAGTTTCGAAGAAAAGTTGTGCCCTTGGTCCGTGAGCAATCGTTCCGGCGCTCCCTTGTCCATCACGTACCCGAATAGGAATGCCTCTATGATAGACAACTCTGACTGATCGGGCAAAGGCCAAGCCATTGGCCATTGCGAAAAATATTCGACTCCGACCAATAACAATTTGTTCCCCCGAGCAGATGGGGGAAAGGGCCCAAGAATGTCCAATGCCACCAATTCGTTAACCCGCGTCACTTCAATCAATTACAATGGGGGAACATACGGCTGTTTGGGAGGTTTCCGCCGGGCGCAGTCGGAGCAAGCACGAATGTGCCCGACAATGTCAGTCATCATGCCGTGCCAAAAATAATCACGTTGTAACGTCAACAAGGTTTCTGCACCCCAAGATGTAACTCAACTCATATCGCAACGGCAACGGAATGACAAGGCGCCAGCGGCCCCGCAAGTCTTCTCTCCCTTTATTCGCGTTTGACGCTCGCACTCCACTGGTCCCAACAGCGGACCGGCTGCCCCTCGCGCGCGCCCCGCGCGCCCCTTCCGTCAGTCGCACCGCTCCCCGCTCCCGCACACCGTTGGTTGACGGTGTGCTGGAGCATCTCCAGCCACGTGGCTGATGGCGCAGGTATCCTTCGGCCACCCAACGTGGTCCTGCTCCGTGACTCCACCAACTGACCAGGAGCCCCTTCCGGATCCCACCTATATTCCCCTCACCATGTGATCCTGTCTCCACCCTCTCACCACGCCCTTCACTGAATCTTCCAGATCCTGACCTCCGCATAGCGCCCCGCTGGCTCCGCCCTTAGGCTCCGCAACTGCTCTCCTCGCATCCGATTGGACCGGTGGGCGGCGGACCTTCACATACGCCCCCATACTGGGCCCCGCCCCCAATACCCCTGGCCATATAATTGGCCCAGAGCCAAGCAGCGAAACCCCGCTTGCGCTCACATTACACCTGTAAAAACCCGAGAACCTGGGTTCGATTCTCGCACACGGCCAACATCAGTGGCGAATATCTGAACCGGTGCTATATGGGTGACCTGTCTTTGTACACGTTGTGTTGGTGCATTTGTTTCTGTCCTTCGGATGTATTCCTGGCCACAGCAAGCATCAGTGGCGAGTGCTATCCGAGCCAATCCTGAGCTCAGCCCCATATCTATGCAGCCTTAGTGGAGTACCTAGCACGTTGTCTAAACGTCAGCAACCGGGGAGACAAAGGCGGCCAAGACTTCACTGGAGACGCACCATTCCCCCCTGGATGTGATGTAACAGCTGTGAGCCCTTTCTCAAACTAGCCGGAGACCCTGGGGTTTATTTCAACGAAACTCTGTCCGTGATATTTACTCAAGAATTCTGCATCGGATTCTCCTCCCAGATGCATCCAATCAGTCGAATGGCTTCGGTAACTCGATTGGCCGTTTTCCCCGCATTTGTGTGAAACCTATCATTTTCCCAGTTAAAACTTACATTCTCTCGGTTTCTCATTACATGTCGAATACATGTAACTCGTGCCTTTCTATGATTGTTTATGTTACAGAAAATAGACAGTATACCCTGCTACTATCCGTAATACATTCATGTTACACATTTTGTCTTGTTCTGCACGTGAAATGTGAATTACAGTAACCGTATTTGTAATCGTACAGTTTCACATCCGTATAGTCGAGGAGTCGGCGATCACAACAACGAGAGTTTTATTTTATAATAAATCCGCGATGCGTTTGAGAGAGGAAGACCAAACAGACAATGGCTCGACGATTTTAGAGACTGGCGCCAGGAAGATGTTGCACTTCTTGAGCACATTGGCACGACAAGTCAGAGATTAAATGTCCAGTGGACACCTACGGGCGATTTTCCCATAGATGGGGATGATGAAGATGAAGAATGTGAACACGAGACGACGGTGCTTTATTGTTAAATGTCACCAAGCAGTCCTTAAAGGGTCACATGCGGCTCGAGCCAGCAGGTTCCCATGGCACTGGAGAAGGACCAGTGCATGTGTGTGTTACAATGCAGTACGCCACTTTTGATCGTCCTGACTTCTTTTTTTGCACGCTTTTATTTAACTAACTCCGTCTGTTGTATCCTCAAATCTTGTAACTCAATTTCAACTGTCTTCCCAACGTCGTATCGACTGCAAACTTGGTATAGGTATGTCATACTGATGACAATACTATATTCTATCATTAAAATACGTATTTTTAAACAATCTTTTTTACGGGTCTAATTGTCCACGCTCAACTCACGTTGCCTGTAAATCACCACGCTATGGCAAGCTTCGGGGCCACTTCCTGGAATCGTGGAGTTCTGCTATTACTAATATGGTACATTTCATGAAAGTTTTTTTTTAATGTTGTCGTATCTTCAACAAAATCTTGTAACTAAATTTTTACCCACTTCCCAACGTGCTATCGACTGCAAACTTGGTATACTTATGTCATACTGATAACAATACTATATTCTATAATCTAACCTATATAATTCATTTTTTGTCCGTCCGTCTGTCTGTCCGTCCGCGTACGCTCCCTACCAGGGGATTTAGCTCTCGGACCGTGGGGTTCGGCGAGATTAAATTTTGCAGGTGGGCACGCCCCCGGCCCCGCGGTAAACTTAGGCATTTCCGATTTTTCGTCTCTAAACTTTAAATCGGACCGATTATCGATTTAGTGCGATTTATCTTTATTAATTTATTTAACGCTTTATTTATTTATTTACTCTTGCCGGCCGGCGCGGACCACGGCAGTTGCCCCTGGCAACGGGTAGAGACGCATTCGCTGCGGGGTGGACGCCATTTTGAATTACCATTAAAAATATGCGCACGCATTAACACGCGATTCTGAGGTAAATTCATCAAAGTTTCACGTCCTCTTCACTCCCCCCCCGACCCCAATGTGTGCAATTACTATTATAGGGTCGGTAGATAATAAAATTATAGCGATTAGACAGTATTATTGTAGTGCAGGGGGGGGGGGGGTATTGGGCAATCTAGGCAAGGCCGGAGGCTCTGCACGGTACTAGGCCTCGACACCCCACCCGTGTCAAGCGACGACTTTGTGGTATAAACTCGATATACCCGGCGTTGCCCGGGGGGAAAATACATTTAAAATCTTCTGAAAACTTTAAAACATTACATACCAATATAAATACAAGTGTGTAATTAAAATTATGAACCCGACGTGCCAAGAATCGATTCTCTGAATCGCGCAAAGGAATCGAAGGTTGTAGATTCCTTTAGATTCGGACGATTCCCGTTTACTATAAGTTGGTTAAAGTCGATATAAACTGCTACGAACGGGAAATATCCGGCGTTGACCAGGGCAAAAATGTTATTAAAAACTCCTGAAAACATTAAAACATAACATATCAATGAAAATAAAACTTTGTCATTCAAAATGGAAACCTCCTATGCGCTAGGAATCGATTCTTTGAATCGCACAAAGGAATCATCGAAGGTTGTAAATTCCTTTAGGAGCGCCCTTGGTGAGGGAGAGAGTGGTGAGGGGGAGAGTGGTGAGGGAGAGAGTGGTGAGGGGGAGAGTGGTGAGGGAGAGAGTGGTGAGGGGGAGAGTGGTGAGGGGGAGAGGGGTAAGGGGGAGAGTGGTGAGGGGGAGAGTGGTGAGGGGGAGAGTGGTGAGGGGGGGGGGAGAGTGGTGAGGGGGAGAGTGGTGAGGGGGAGAGTGGTGAGGGGGAGAGTGGTGAGGGGGAGAGTGGTGAGGGGGAGAGTGGTGAGGGGGAGAGTGGTGAGGGGGAGGTTGAGTGGTGAGGGTGAGTGGTGATTGGTGAGGGTGAGTGGGGAGGGTGAGTGGTGATTAGTGAGGGGTGAGTGGTGAGGGTTAGTGGTGAGCATGAGTGGTGAGGGTGAGTGTTGAGCGTGAGTGGTGAGGGTGAGTGGTGAGGGTGAGTGGTGATTGTTGAGGGTGTGATTGGTGAGGATGAGTGGTGAGTAGTGAGGGTGAGTGGTGAGGGTGAGTGGTGAGTGGTGAGGGTGAGTGGCGAGGGTGAGTGGTGAGTGGTGAGGGTGAGTGGCGGTTGTGAGTGGTGATTAGTGAGGGGTGAGTGGTGAGGGTGAGCGTGAGTGGTTAGGGTGAGTGGTGAGGGTGAGCAGTGAGGGTGAGCAGTGAGGGTGAGTGGTGATTGGTGAGGGTGTGATTGGTGAGGATGAGTGGTGAGTGGTCAGGGTGAGTGGTGAGGGTGAGTGGTGAGCGGTGAGAGTGAGTGTTGAGGGTGAGTGGTGAGTGGTTAGGGTGAGTAGTGAGGGTGAGTGGTGAGCGTGAGTGGGGAGGGTGAGTGGCGGTTGTTAGTGGTGATTAGTGAGGGGTGAGTGGTGAGGGTGAGCGTGAGTGGTGAGGTTGAGTGGTGAGCAGTGAGGGTGAGTCGTGATTGGTGAGGGTGTGATTGGTGAGGATGAGTGGTGAGGGTGAGTAGTGAGGGTGAGTGGTTGTTGTGAGGGTGAGTGGTTGTTGTGAGGGTGCGTGGTGAGGGTGAGTGGTAAGAGTGAGTGGTGAGGGTGAGTGACGGTTGTGAGAGGTGATTAGTGAGTGGTGAAGGTGAGTGGTGAGGGTTAGTGGTGAGGGTGAGTGGCGGTTGTGAGTGGTGATTAGTGAGGGGTGAGTGGTGAGCGGTGAGGGTGAGTGGTGAGGGTGAGGGTGAGCAGTGAGGGTGAGTGGTGATTGGTGAGGATGTGATTGGTGAGGATGAGTGGTGAGTGGTCAGGGTGAGTGGTGAGCGGTGAGGGTGAGTGTTGAGGGTGAGTGGTGAGCGGTGAGGGTGAGTGTTGAGGGTGAGTGGTGAGTAGTGAGGGTGAGTGGTGAGAGTGACTGGTGAGTGGTGAGGGTGAGTGGTGAGGGAGAGTGGTGAGGGAAAGTGGTGAGGGTGAATGGTGAGGGTGAGTGGTGAGGGTGAATGGTGAGGGTGAGTGGTGAGGGTGAGTGGTGATTGGTGAGGGTGAGTGGTGAGGGTGAGTGAGGAGGGTGAGTGGCAGTTGTGAGTGGTGATTAGTGAGGGGTGAGTGGTGAGGGTGAGCGTGAGTGGTGAGGGTGAGGTTGAGTGGTGAGCGGTGAGGGTGAGCAGTGAGGGTGAGTGGTGATTGGTGAGGGTGCGATTGGTGAGGATGAGTAGTGAGGGTGAGTGGTTGTTGTGAAGGTGAGTGGTGAGGGTGAGTGGTAAGAGTGAGTGGTGAGGGTGAGTGACGGTTGTGAGAGGTGATTAGTGAGTGGTGAGGGTGAGTGTTGAGGGTGAGTGGTGAGTAGTGAGGGTGAGTGGTGAGCGTGACTGGTGAGTGGTGAGGGAGAGTGGTGAGGGAGAGTGGTGAGGGTGAATGGTGAGGGTGAGTGGTGAGGGTGAGTGGCAAGTGGTGAGGGTGAGTGGTGATTGGTGAGGGTGTGATTGGTGAGGATTAGTGGTGAGTGGTGAGGGTGAGTAGTGAGGGTGAGTGCTGAGCGGTGAGGGTGAGTGGTTGTTGTGAGGGTGAGTGGTGAGTGGTGAGGGTGAGTTGTGAGGGTGAGTAGTGATTGTTGAGGGTGTGATTGGTGAGGATGAGTGGCGAGTAGTGAGGGTGAGTGGTGACGGTGAGTGGTGAGGGTGAGTGGTGAGAGAGTGGTTAGTTTTGAGGGTGAGTGGTGAGGTTGAGTGGTGAGGGTTAGTGGAGAGTGGTGAGTGGTCATTGGTCAGTGGTGATTGGTGAGGATGAATGGTGAGTAGTGAGGGTGAAGTTGAGTGGTGAGGGTGAGTGGTGGTTGTGACGGTGAGTGGTGAGGGTGAGTGGTGAGGGTGAGTGGTGAGGCTGAATGGTGAGGGTGAATGGTGAGAGTGAGTGGTGAGTGGTGAGGGAGAGTGGTGAGTGAGAGTGGTGAGGGTTAGTGGTGAGGGTTAGTGGTGAGAGTGAGTGGTGAGGGTGAGTGGTGATTGGTGAGTGGTGAGGGTGAGTGGTGAGGGTGAGTGGTGAGGCTGAATGGTGAGGGTGAATGGTGAGCGTGACTGGTGAGTGGTGAGGGAGAGTGGTGAGGGATAGTGGTGAGGGTGAATGGTGAGGGTGAGTGGTGAGTGGTGAGGGTGAGTGGCAAGTGGTAAGGGTGAGTGGTGATTGGTGAGGGTGTGATTGGTGAGGATTAGTGGTGAGTGGTGAGGGTGAGTAGTGAGGGTGAGTGCTGAGCGGTGAGGGTGAGTGGTTGTTGTGAGGGTGAGTGGTGAGTGGTGAGAGTGAGTGGTGAGGGTGAGTTGTGAGGGTGAGTGGTGATTGTTGAGGGTGTGATTGGTGAGGGTGAGTGAGGAGGGTGAGTGGCAGTTGTGAGTGGTGATTAGTGAGAGGTGAGTGGTGAGGGTGAGCGTGAGTGGTGAGGGTGAGGTTGAGTGGTGAGCGGTGAGGGTGAGCAGTGAGGGTGAGTGGTGATTGGTGAGGGTGCGATTGGTGAGGATGAGTAGTGAGGGTGAGTGGTTGTTGTGAGGGTGAGTGGTGAGGGTGAGTGATGAGGGTGAGTGGTAAGAGTGAGTGGTGAGGGTGAGTGACGGTTGTGAGAGGTGATTAGTGAGTGGTGAGGGTGAGTGGTGAGGGTTAGTGGTGAGCATGAGTGGTGAGGGTGAGTGTTGAGCGTGAGTGGTGAGGGTGAGTGGTGATTGTTGAGGGTGTGATTGGTGAGGATGAGTGGTGAGTGGTCAGGGTGAGTGGTGAGGGTGAGTGGTGAGGGTGAGTGGTGAGAGGTGAGGGTGAGTGTTGAGGGTGAGTGGTGAGTAGTGAGGGTGAGTGGTGAGCGTGACTGGTGAGTGGTGAGGGAGAGTGACGAGGGAGAGTGGTGAGGGTGAATGGTGAGGGTGAGTGGTGAGTGGTGAGGGTGAGTGGCAAGTGGTGAGGGTGAGTGGTGATTGGTGAGGGTGTGATTGGTGAGGATTAGTGGTGAGTGGTGAGGGTGAGTAGTGAGGGTGAGTGCTGAGCGGTGAGGGTGAGTGGTTGTTGTGAGGGTGAGTGGTGAGTGGTGAGAGTGAGTAGTGAGGGTGAGTGGTGACGGTGAGTGGTGAGGGTGAGTGTTGAGGGTGAGTGGTGAGTGGTGAGGGTGAGTGGCGGTTATGAGTGGTGATTTGTGAGGTGTGAGTGGTGAGGGTGAGTGGTTGTTGTGAGGGTGAGTGGTGAGGATGAGTGGTGAGGGTGAGTGGCGGTTGTGAGTGGTGATGGGTGAGTGGTGAGCGGTGAGGGGTGAGTGGTGAGGGTGAGTGGTGAGGGTGAGTGGTGAGGGTGGGTGCTGAGTGGTGAGGGTGAGTGGTGAGAGAGTGGTTAGTTTTGAGGGTGAGTGGTGAGGTTGAGTGGTGCGGGTTAGTGGAGAGTGGTGAGTGGTGATTGGTCAGTGGTGATTGGTGAGGATGAATGGTGAGTAGTGAGGGTGAAGTTGAGTGGTGAGGGTGAGTGGTGGTTGTGACGGTGAGTGGTGAGGGTGAGTGGTGAGGGTGAGTGGTGAGGCTGAATGGTGAGGGTGAATGGTGAGAGTGAGTGGTGAGTGGTGAGGGAGAGTGGTGAGTGAGAATCGTGAGGGTTAGTGGTGAGGGTTAGTGGTGAGAGTGAGTGGTGAGGGTGAGTGGTGATTGGTGAGTGGTGAGGGTGAGTGGTGAGGGTGAGTGGTGAGGGAGATTGGTGAGGGAGGTTGGTGAGTTGTGAGGGTGAATGGTGAATAGTGAGTGGGAGTGGTGAGTGGTGAGGATGAGTGGTAAGGGTGAGTTGTGAGTGGTGAATGGTGAGGGTGAATGATGAGTACAGTCAATATGCACTGCTGTTATCATACCAGGTACCACCACCACAATATGTACTCCTCTCATCATAGCAGATACCACCACAGCAGTATGCACTGCTGTAATCATAGCAGGTACCAACACAGCAGTATGCACTGCTGTAATCATAGCAGGTACCAACACAGCAGTATGCACTGCTGTAATCATAGCAGGTACCAACACAGCAGTATGCAATGCTGTAGTGATAGCAGGTACGACCTCAGTCGGTATACACTGCTTTAACGATAGTAGATACTGCTATCGAGTTGGTAGACACCGCTATAGTAAATACTAAAACAGTCAGTATATACCACTACAGTCAGTCAATACTGCTACAGTCAGTATATACTACTGTAAAGTAGGAGCCGACACCAGATTGCAGGGGTCTCGTCCTTTATTCCTTTCCTTCCATCCACACCTGTCCCCCAGCCGTCCCAATCTCGTTCCCGCCAAAGGCCCCTTCTTTCCGCCCGTTCTCTCCTTATATCTCTTCGATCACCCCTCCCACTAACCCATCTATTGGTGGGAATCCTTCCCCTGACACCCCTACATCACCCCCCCCCCCCCCGGAGAAAAAAATAACCGTCCTCGGTTCTGCCTCCCCCATGGACCATTTAAATCTCCCCATGGACCATTTAAATCTCCCCATGCCTCCCCCCACTGACAGTGACGACAGCCCTTACCCCCCCCACAACCATACAATGCAACATAACACAACGAAATCAATTGCGCGGCCTGCCCAGGTCTCCAGCCAGCATCCCGTAACAGCCCGGACATCCACAGGCAGCAGATGACCGTGGCGGCCCCCTCCTTCGAAGGCCCTCTCGTCGCGGTCCCTGGTTCGGTGGTGCCGGTGTCGCCTTGCCTGGCGCCGCTGTCTCTCCGGCCCCCGCTCGTGCCGCCGCTCCGTCAGGCCTCACATGGGGTGCTGTAGGTGACAAGGGAACACAGGGCACCGAACCCCCTGCCGGTCGGCGCGTGGTGGTCGGCGACCTTGGCCTGGGTAGGGATGATGATGATGTTGGCAGTGATGTTGGTGGTGATGTTGGTGAAGATGACGGTGGAGAGATGTATGGCTTAAGGCGGGTGGGGTGTACAAACCATCGTCGCTTACCCAGTTGGACCTGGACGCACTGCGGTCGGAGTGCTTTAATGACCTCAACCGGCCCTTTCCAGGGTCGGTGCAGCTTTGGTGAGAGGCCAACCGGCACCTGAGGACAGTGTAGCCATGCCTGGTCCCCGACTTTGAAGGGCTTGGCTGTCACTGTCCTCTCCCGTATCCGTACATTACTCTCTTGGCTCGTGGCCGATGCGGCCTCGGCTGCTTGGCGGGCCTCTCTCAAATAAATGTGGGAGGTCTTTAGTGCCTTCGGCCATGCGTCGGCTCTTGCGGGAATGTCCGTCAGCTGCACCTCAATAGGCGGAACGGGATCCCGTCCGTACATCAGGAAAAACGGCGAGAACCCCGTCGCCGTGTGTGGGGCCACCCTGTACGCCGCTAAGACAGATGGAATGTGGAGGTCCCAGTCGGAATGGTTTTCGTCCACCACTTGGGACAGCATGGCCGCTATGGTGCGGTTAAGCCGCTCTACCATCCCATCGGTCTGGGGATGATACGGAGATGTTCGGACCTTTTTAGTGCCCAGGATAGAGCAGACGTCCTTCAATAGCTGTGAGGAGAAATTCCTGCCCTGATCCGTGAGCAACCGCTCCGGTGCCCCCTTATCAAGGACATAGCCTCCCACGAAGGCATCGGCGATGGTCTGTGCCGTTTGGTCCGGGAGGGCCCACGCCATCGGCCACCTCGTGCAGTACTCGACTCCGACCAACAGGTATTTATTTCCCCGTGGCGTGACCGGCAGTGGTCCCAGGATGTCCAACGCAACCAATTCGTTGACCCTGGTCACCGTGATGGGCTGTAGGGGCGCCCGGCTTACCCGGGGTGGCGGCTTTCGCCGCGCACATTCGACGCAGGTAGCGACCCATCGATGCACGTCAGCGGTCATACCTGGCCAAAAGTACCAACTCTGTAATGTGTACAGTGTCTTCCGCCCCGCCAGGTGCAGCAGCTGGTGGCCGTGTACGTCCATAACCAATTGTTGACGCAGCGACTCCGGAACTACCAGGCATCGTCGGCGCCCTGTCGGGTCCCATCGCATGAGGAGGTCCTCCCATACGATGTACTCCTCCCCCCCTGCCTCTGCTGAGGCGCGTAGCGTTCGCAGTGGGGCTTCCTCCAGCTGTAGCCGTCGCCAATCGTCCAAGGTCAGCCCCAGGTCGTGGTCGGTCAGCTGGACCTCACCCTGTGCGTCCTCCGCCATGCGTACGGGAGCGATGACTGTCCCCTCTGGCCTCGCCTCCTTGCAGCGTGCCCCGCCTGTGGTGCATGCACAAGGGCCCTGGGGCGCCAGTCGGGACAATGCGTCTGCGTTGGCATGTCTGGTCCCTTTGCGATGCACTACTTGGTACCTGTACTCCTGCAGGCGCTCTATCCATCTGGCCAGCTGCCCCGAAGGCTGGTCGATGCGGAGCGAATACTGCAAGGCCGCGTGGTCAGTGCGGACCGTAAATTTGCGACCATACAGGTAGGGTCGAAATTGCTGCACGAAGTGAACGACTGCCAGGAATTCCCTACGTGTGACGCAGTAGTGCTGCTCCGCTGATGAAAGCACGCGACTACCATAGGCGATAACCACCTCGCGACCCTGCTGGACTTGCGACAAAACTCTGCCGATGCCCACATCGCTGGCGTCCGTGTCCAGGATAAAGGGGAGGCCAAAATCCGGAACAGCCAATGGTGGTGCATCTGTCAGACGTGAGCGCAGCTGCTGGAATGCCTCTTCCTCCAGAGGGCCCCAATAAAACCTCTGGTTCTTCGCCGTCAACACGTGCAAGGGCTTGGCAATGGTTGCGAAGTTGGGTACGAACCGGCGGTAATAAGAAACGAAACCCACAAACCGGCGTACCTCTGGAACCGTTGTAGGAACAGCCCAGGCCCTCACGCAGGCCGTCTTTTCCGGGTCTGTAGCCACTCCAGACTCACTGACGACGTGGCCCAAGTAGCGTACCGACGACTGCATAAGGTGGCACTTCAACGGCTTGAGCTTCAAGTTCGCGTTCCGGAACCGCAGGAATACCTGACGTAATCGGTCAATGTGTTCCTCGAATGATCGGCTGAAGACAATGACGTCATCCAGGTAGATGAGGCACGTTTCCCATTGGAGGCCTGCTAAGGCCAACTCCATTATGCGTTGGAACGTCGCCGGCGCAGTCTGGAGGCCCATAGGCAGGCAGTTGAACTCGAACAGGCCCTGTGGTGTCCGGAACGCTGTTTTAGGCCGGGAGTCCGCGTCTAGTGGGACCTGCCAGAACCCGGACAATAAATCCAGCGTACTGAAAAATTTTGCTCCCGCCAGTGCATCCAATGAGTCGTCAATACGTGGTAGGGGATATGCGTCGGCCAGCGTGACGGCATTGAGGCGTCGGAAGTCCACACAGAATCTCAGTGACCCGTCTGACTTCTTGACTAGGACCACCGGTGCCCCCCAGGGACTCGAGGATGGAGAAATTATGTCGGCCTGCAGCATCTCCTGCACCGCTTGTTGAATGTGCCCTTTTTCCATTGGGCTCATTCTATATGTGTTTTGGCGCAGGGGTGCGGCATCTCCCGTGTTAATGTGGTGCTGCGACAGATTTGTGCGCCCTAGGTCGAACGGTCCCCGGCTGAACACGTCCGAGAACTCATGCAATAATGAGTGCAGCTGCTGTTTCTGGTCGGGCGGCAATCCCGGCTCAGGCCCCGCCAGCTGGTCCATCCATGATTCGGCCCCTCTGTCCTCGGACTGGCTGATGCTGCCTACAAGCTCGGGCTTTGTCCCTGGGGCTCCTAGTGACAAGGGACTAACGTGGGCCAGAACTGTTCCCTCCTGCACCGTCGCTGTTCTATCGGAGGTGTTCAGCACCTGAATGAACAGATGCTGGTTCCTCTGTACAATAGTTTCGGCTCCCACCAGCGCATGGCGATCCATGGCAGCTGACGCCGGAGACACCAGGATGGGTGAGTCTGGTCGGGCTGTCACGAGGGGAGACCGATATTGCAGCGGAATCAGCATCTGGGCTGCCGGGGGAATGGAGACAGACTTACTGACCAGAGCCTGCACGTAGGGTACACCCCGGCTGGCCCCCTCCGCCTTTAGGAAATGGAGATGCGTTCCCTGGACTTCCACCCGCCCATTGGCCAGATCGATTTTTATTGGCATCCGCCTCAGAAAGTCCGTCCCCAACAGGCAGGGTACGGGCAACGTTGCGGAGACAAGGATGGGTCCTGCTACCGAAAGCTGCCCAATCTGTATCGGGGCTTCAACCTGGCCCAGGAAGCCCATGCTGCCTCCATTTGCTGCAATGAACGTTGTCTTGACGGGGACTAAAGGTCGGATTTTATCCGGCAGCATCTCGTGCATGGTGCTCGAGATGATCGTGGCTGATGCCCCCGTATCCACCAAGATACGTGCTGACACTCCCGCGATTTCACCGACCAGGACCGAGGTTCCTGACGTGGCCGCTACCACCCGCCTTGCCAGCTTCCTCCATTGTGTGGCTGAGTCCGGCCACTGACCAGGCGGCGTCTCGTTATCCTGTGGTGCATGGTGAAATGATGGGGCATGGATGTGAATGGACTGAAGATGGGGTTCCTCCCTTTGGAGTGCGTCGCAGCAGGGTGAACGCGCCCTTGTTACATAGTGTGGGCTTACCCCTGGGTTGCGGGCTGGGCTCTCTATGTGGTGCAAATTGCCCCCCTTTGGTGACGTAGGATGGGCCCCCCTTGTGGTGTGGGGGCCCCCCCCATTGTAGGGGGCAGTGGGGACTGGGGGGTGGGCCTTCCCGTGAGCCCCTCCCTTCTCCCCTCCCTTCCCTTTGTCACGGGGGCGTGGTCCCCCTGGTTCCGTCTCGATCTGCCGCAAAGCGGTGGCGAGGCGGCCCGTGGAACTGCTCCAGGGCGCACTGTCAATCTTGTGGGCTGCCTCCGCCCCCGGGCCGTTGCCCCTGGCAACTCGCCGGCGTCGCAGGCAACTGGTGACGTCACGCCCGCCGGCGACGTCACGCCCGCCCGCGACGTCACGCCCGCCGGTGACGTCACGCCCGCCTGCGAAACCACGCCCGCCCGCGACGTCACGCCCGCCCGCGACGTCACGCCCGGCCGCGAAACCACGCCCGCCTGCGACGTCACCTCCGCCCGCGACGTCACCTCCGCCCGCGACGTCACGTCCGCCCGCGACGTCACCTCCGCCCGCGACGTCCCTCCCGGCCTCGGCGCGACTCCCGACGCGGTCTCCGGCCCCGGCGCGACTCCCGACGCGGTCTCCGGCCTCGGCGCAATCCCCGACGTGGTCCACGGCCCCGGCGCAACTCCCGGCGCGATCCGCGACACCACTCCTGGCCGCGACGTCACTCCCGGATGCAACGTCACGTCCGTTCGCGATGCCACTCCGGGTCGCGACGCCACCCCTGGTCGCGACGCAATCCCAGGCCCCGGTGCTATCCCCGGCGCGATCCCCTTCCCCCGACCCGGACAATGGGGACCGGGGAACGACACCGACGGCGCCCACCCCGAGGAGACTCCCGGTAAGTTCGCGGCGTCGGAATTATAATTGCTCGGCCCGACCGAGAGGCCGGGCGGGACGGCGTCACTCGCCTGGATCCTGTCGGCGTTCGGCCCCGGCGGGTTCCAGGTGACGTTGGCGGCCTCCGGCTCTGTGCGGCACCCCCTCGCCACATGCCCCTCTCGACCACAACGGTGGCAGACCCACGGGGCGTTCCGTCGGGGGGGCTCGGCGCGATGTTGTAGAGGCGGCTGCCAGCGACGCGGCGGTTGGTCGCGCCCCTGGTCCCTCTGCTCCGCCAGTCCCCGGATCGCCGCGTACACCTCCCGCAGCGATGGCTCCGTCTCAGACGTCGGGGGTCCGTCCCCAGCTGCTCCACAGGCAGCCTGTGGCGACGGTGCAGGTTCGGCGGTTGGTGTCGCTGGACCCAGTAGCGCCGCGGCAACGGCTCGGCTGTTCCCCCCCGCCGCGCCAGCCACCGGGCCCACGGGTGGCGCCCGGCCCATGACCTGCTCGTGGGCTTGGATGGTCCGGGCAGCCCACAGCGAGGTGCGTTCCCCCGGCGTCACCACGGGCATTACAACGCCGGCGCGGCAAGCGTAGGCGATGAGGTGCTCGACCACGAGGTCCTCGAGCGCTTCTTCAGCCAGGCGAGGGAAAGCTCTCCTCGCCAACACGAGCAGTGCACCCCTGTAGGCTAAAGGGGATTCTTTAGCCCCTCGCTGGCGATCCTGGAATCGTTTAAAGGCTCCTTCCGCCGGGCAATAGATCTCCCCCAAAGCCTCGTAGGCCGCCTGTAGCGTGGTCTTGCTGTGCGAGGGAAGGGAGGTGTAAGAGGCGAGTGCTTCCTTGCCCAGAACGGATGGCAGCGCTCGTAGTGCCTCTTCGTCTGTCCACTCGAGAGCGTGGAAGGCAGCCTCGAATCGGCGGACAAACTCCTCCCAGTCTTCTTCCTCAGCCACGAACTTGTCGACGGGCCCCAGCCGACGCGGCCGTCCGGCCACCTGCTCTCCGTGTTGGGTGGTTAGCCCTGGGGGTTTTGGCGGGACCGGCGGCGGCTGGCGTGACGAGGTTGGTTGCGGCTCTTGCCCGGCCGGCTGGTCGGCCTCCGGGTCCCGTGGCCTCTCCTCCCGTAGTACGCGTGGGGGTGGGGGTCCCGGTGCTGGCGGGCCCCCCATAGGGAGCCTCTGTAGGAGCTCCTGGAGTGCCCTCTCCACGCGGGCCATGCGGTCCTCCATGGGGTCCTCCAGGCGATCCGGGCCCCCTGCTGCTGCTTCTGATAGCAGGCCCCCTTGTTGCCCGGGATGGGAAGGATCCCCGGCCCCTGCTTCCTCCTCCCTTGGCTCTTTCCCGCGGGGATTTTTCTTTGTAGCCATGAGATCCCACCGCTGCCACCAGATGTAAAGTAGGAGCCGACACCAGATTGCAGGGGTCTCGTCCTTTATTCCTTTCCTTCCATCCACACCTGTCCCCCAGCCGTCCCAATCTCGTTCCCGCCAAAGGCCCCTTCTTCCCGCCCGTTCTCTCCTTATATCTCTTCGATCACCCCTCCCACTAACCCATCTATTGGTGGGAATCCTTCCCCTGACACCCCTACACTACTATACAGTCAGTACATACTACCACGGTGAGTAGCTACTAGAGTCATTAGATACTACTACAGAGTCAATAGATACCACTTCCTCTGTTGTATGTAAGGTGTTGTTAGTATATATACCTACGAGGGGTAAAGATATTTTTTGAGGGGGGGGGGAGACCACAATTTTCGGAAACATTTTGACATCAACTATTTACCCCACACTTTCTACAACTTTTTGGACTTGTGAAAGCCTCTTATATATTTGTTGGTGGAGAAATGTACAAACAGCCCACCGGGCTTTGACAATACCTTAGTATCTGTGTATATATATGTAAGGTTTTTAAGAAATATATTTTTCACCCGGGCAAAGCCGGGTACTTCCGCTAGTTAAAAATAAAATAAAATATTTTCAAACATTCGTTTTAATGTTATGTTTCGGCTTGGGTCTAATTGTCCACGCTCAACTGACGTTGGCTGTAAATGGCCACGGCCCCTTACGTTATGGCAAGCTTCGGGGCCACTTCCTGGAGTCGTGGAGTTCTGCCATTATGAGTACGGTACATTTCATTAAAGCGTGTTTAAAAAAACACATTTTTAATAGTACTTATTTTAATATAGATCCCATTTTAAATATATTTCGCCTGTGTAGCACTTGGCATACAACTCAGTGGAAGGTTTGTGCTATAGATCTATACACATTTTTTCATACATTTGAGTATTGCGTGTAGCTGTACGTGTATGTAGGCTTTCACTGTGTACGTGAACATTGTGGCGAGAGCGGTGGCGCAGTGGTTAGCGCGCTGTACTGCGTACACCACCAGACACTTATCTGGGCCTGACCTACGTCGACTCAGCCTCAACTGAGTTACTGATGTGGTGTGTAACCATCGCCACTGGGGAGACAAAGACGGTCGAGCGTGGTGCTGGCCACCCGCCCCCTCGTGTGCCGTGGCGGCCTTCATAGGTGCTACTCGCTAACAACACTTGCCCCTACGGTCTGTTAAGGCTACGCGAGGAATATTTGTCTTTAACCGGAAACAAAATGTAAACATTTTTTTTATCAGTTACATCTTTTAGTTTGAGATCACGATTCTAGCAAACCTCCCAAATGCAACTTCACCAAAAACAAACTCCATCTCCCCCAAGCACAGCCAATCCACGCCCACACCACACGTTACCCCCCCCCCCCACGCACAGCCAATCGCCTCTCACACCGCACACGGCAAGCCACTGCGAGCTCGGGAAGTCTCCCACAGTCTTCGCCTGGCGCTGGCAGCGGAGGGGAGGCGGGGTGGGGGGAAGGGGAGGGGGTGGGGGGAAGGGGAGGCGGGGTGGGGGGAAGGGGAGGGGGGGAAGGGGAGGGGGTGGGGGAAGAGGAGGGGATAGGGAGTGTTGGTGGAAGGGGAGTGAGTGGGGGGAAGAGAAGGGGGTGGGGGGAAGGAGGGGGGGGCGGAGGGGATAGGGGAAGGAGTGGGGGGAATGAGTGGGAGGGAAGGGGAGTGAGGGAAGGGGAGTGAGGGAAGGGGAGGGGGGAGTGCGTGGGGGGAGGGGGGGAATGGGGGGACGAAAGGAGGCGTGCCCACGTTGCCAAGTCAAGGCCACCAACGCAATGTCGCCGTGAGTAACCCCCCCGTGTTCTTTCCACGACAACTTTGTGCTTTGCTTTTTGCCCCCCACCCACTGACAAGACGACATTCCGCGTTTTACCAATTTACTCCTCCCCATTCAAATCAACATTAACTCGCTCCATGCCGCCGCAGGCGTTCGATGATTGTTAAACACGTGCCTGCGTTAATGGGTCCAATTCAACATCGAGATCTCTGCAGTCTAGAAGTAATCGATTGCTGCGGATTTTATTAAGGCGATGGATTTTAACGTGTCGATCACACGCGCATGCAAGGAAAAACATCCCCCTATATAGCCTTTTGTTAGTTACCAGACTGTTAGCGAGCACCTATTAGGGCGGACACGGCACCTGGTAGACGAGTTGCAGGCCGCTGTCAAGTCCCTCGAGATGGAGTTGCGTGTTACAGGATGCCACTGCGCCTTGCAATTGTCGCCCCCTACTGGAACAAAAAAAGACTTGGCCAGATCCTCCTGACAAAAGTCGAGACTCAATGAGGCTTTGATGAGTAAACACGTGTCAGGTTAATAATAGACCCGAAAAATATCTGCATGATAATGTTGAACGTTATGTTACATGCTAAGTCAGCAACACTTGATAGCAGTGTTGCTGACTGGGTTGGTGGCCATGATGGATTATGTTGGTGGTGATGTAAGCAATGCGTATGATGGTGGTGGTATAATCGTCCGCGTGTGGTGCTGGCCACCCACCCCATCGTTTGTCGTGCCGGCCTTCATGGGTGCTCGCTAACAGCACTTTCCCCAACAGCCTGTTAAGGTTATACTGGTGATCTTTATTTTCGGTATTATCGTAATTGTGGTGATAGTACACCGATGGTGGTCGGCATGACACAACCATCATCACGATCCCCAAGATAATCATCATCGTCGACACTATCATCATCATGACCATCACCACTAATGTCATGAACGTCTTCCTGACGGTCATTGTTATTACCATTACAATGACCACCACCATCATTACTCACTCCATCATCAACATCTGTAGCAAAGTCATGATCATGACCAACAATACAAAATTTACCATAATTATGACCACTATCGCATATGCACCACCACACATCACTATCTTGAATTCGGCCTGCCACTTCTGAAGACCCACTTCTGAAGACACTTCTGCGATCGTAGTTCCTGCAGAAATGTTTTTATTATACCACCAGAGGACCTGTTTACAACAGCAGCATGGCATGTCACGAGTCGTTAGACTGATTTCAATCCGCCTCGCGAGATCGCTCAAATCAGAATTCATGAATACTGGACAGCAAGAATACTGTACAGCGGTAACATCTCACATTAATAATCTCCCTGCTATTCATCCCCTCGTGGGTGAAATGTCGCACGTACAATAATAATTAACATTCGTACGGTGCATTTAATCCGAAGATCAATGCCCAACCGTGTATGGAAAGCAAGAAGTAAACAGAATCAGCAGGATAAACGGCCAGAATGAGGGTAGGAAGGGGAATTTAAAGAGGTGAGTTTTCCAGACGGACTTAAATATATCTAATGACACTGATGGTCTTACCAACAAAGCGTTGTTTCATAGCCTGGGAGTTATGCAGGGCAAAAAGCCCAATCACCCCAGGAACAGAGCCTTAACCTCGGAGTCAGAATAAGGCAATCCGAAGATTTCAGGTTCCTCATTGGAGAGTCAAAACGGATCAGTCCCTGTAAATATTGTGGTGCTTACCCATTGAGAGCCTTGTAAGTCATCAGCAGGATCTTAAAGTGGTACTTGACTGGTAGCCAGTGCAAGAGACAAGACAGCAGGTGTGTGACGATGATGATGAGTGCTCGCTAAACGGTGTGAGTGCAACAAAAACAACCGCCATTCGCCACTAAGTGGCGGTGACGTCACCACGACGCTTGTGCCAGGCCATGTGCACCTTGAGGCCATGTGTAGTGTCTTAACGCCCGCTGGCAGGAGGTCACGGGGCATACCCAGGTGCCACGGGTCGACTGACCGAGATGACTGGCTGATGCACCACCTGTGCCCCCGACTGTACCAACTTGCTGTGTTTTAGCCACCCGGCGCTCCGCTCGTTGTTGTGAGCGTCGCTCCTCCGCCCTCCGTTGTTGGAGGGCGACTGCCTCCAACTGCCCAGTAGCGTCCTTCACGAGCCTCCACAGAGGCCGATCTTGACACCGCTGGTACCAATCATCGGCAAGTCCACTCAGCTCCACGTCCTCTTGTACCACATCACCCCATCTCTTCTCTAGCCCGTGCCGCGCCCGTTTAGCCCCCTCGATCCGGCCGAACAAAAGCTGTTTAGGCATGCAGGGGCTGGACATGCGGGCTACATGTCCCAGCCAATGCAGCCTTGCCTGCCGGAGGAGCTCACCGATGGGACTTTGCCCAGATCTTTCAAGGATTTGTGAGCTCCTCACACAATCCAGCCTGGTTAAACCCAGGATGGATCGTAGGCAGGCCAGCCTAAATGTTTTCAACCGGCGAAGATGCTCCATTAGGGGGTTCCACGTTTCGCAAGTGTAAAGAAGGGAGGGAATGACTGTGGCCGAGAAGACCTGAAGCTTCGTGCGGAGCGACAGACCAGGTAGCTTCCACACAGCGTTACGCAACTGATGAAAAGATATTGCCGCTCGACTGATTCGGAGTGAGACCTCTGCTGTTAAACTGGAGCCGGTCATAAGCACACTGCCCAGGTATGGGAAACTCTCCACTCTCTCCACTACTGCCCCATCACCGATTGGGAGTTGTGGGGGTGGAGTGTCTGATGGTACAAAATACCCAGGCAGGTGCTTCGTTTTGGTGGGGCTGATGGTAAGGCCCCACCTCTTAGTGGCACGCTCCAGTCTCAGCAGCAGCGTCTCCAACTTCTCTTCTCAATGAGCAGCTATTACCAAATCATCGGCATACATAACGTGGTTGACCAATAGGGAGCCATCCCTTGATCGCACCCGGGCGTTGATCAGCCTCCCATTATATCTATTGAAGGCTTCACGAACTACGCGATTAAAATAGATGTTAAATAATGTAGGAGCCAGAGGACATCCCTGTCGCACCCCAAGGTGTACAGGGAAAGGCTTTGACTCCCGGCCACGTAGTTTTACCCGGGGCCGCTCACCATCATGAAGGTCCTTAATGATCGTGAGCAGAGAGTCAGGGACTCCGAAAGCATGAAGAACAACCCAGAGCCCAGGCCTACTGATGGTATCATAGGCCTTGGCCAGGTCAATAAAGCAGAGTTGTAGGTCTTGTTGGAATTCTCTACACCTCTGCTGTAGAAGACGGACAGAAAATATGGCATCTGTGCAGGACCGCCCTTTCCTGAAACTGCAGTGGGGCTCCACAAGCCCCTCCTCAGCGTGCCTAGCAAGGCGATGTTGAATAATCCTTGCCAGGACCTTTCCCGGCACACTGAGGAGTGAGATGCCCCTGTAGTTGTTATAGTCTGTGCGGTCCCCCTTCTTAAAGAGGGGGACCACCAGGGCATCCTTCCAATCCTGCAGAACCCGTCCAGTGGTCCAGACTGTTGTTATGATGTCATATAGGGCAGTCTGTGCACAAACGCCACCCTCCCTCAGCATTTCGCTTGAGAGATCATCTCTGCCCGGTGCCTTTCCTGGTCTCAGACTCCGGATCGCCTTCAATACTTCCTCAACAGATGGCACCTTAGCCAGCCACTCATAGGGGGTGACCTCTTCCAATATTTGAGGCACCGCAGCCTCAGCAGGGTTATCCCCACTTTGTGCCATGATGTTTTCCTGGCTGAGGGATTTCCTTTCCCCGAGGACCTCACAGAAATGCTCAGCAAATCTGCAAACCTGTTCCTGGGGGTCGGAGATTGGATCACCGTTTCTTCCCCTAATGATGGTAATGGGTGTGGTGCTGCAGGTTACTTTTTTGATGGAGTTAAATAGTGATTTGTGATCGCGGGCCACTGAGGCAGACTCCATCTCCTCAGCAACCCGCGACCACCACCCATCCTTGCAGCACCTTACGGCTCTCCGAACCTCCGAGTGAAGGCTGCGGTAAGCCTCCTCATTCTCTGACGTGGGATGCTGTAGCCGATGAGAATAGGCCTGTCGCTTTTTTTCAACTAACCTGAACACCTCCTCTGTCAGCCAGGGTTTCTGGGGAGGTCTGGACCGCGTACCCAAAGCAGCCATTGCAGCTGCATGAGTCACAGTTCTAAACCTTGCCCATTTACCCTCGACATCAGGAGGAGTGGGGGACGATGCCAACCCCAGCTTCAAGCGATGATGAAATTCTCGCTTGCAACTTTCATCAGCTAACTGAGACCAGGCCACTTTTGGTTGGAATAGGGTCCTAGGTGTACACCCACCACCGGAGTGGAAGAATGGCAGGCGCATCTTACAGATGGCTAGTCGATGGTCAGAGGGCAGATCAGCTCCATGGTAGGTCCTGGTGTCAAGGACATGGGCTCGCATCCGTTGGTCCGTCACTATGTAGTCCAGAAGATGTTCTTGCTTAGACCCGGCATGCATCCATGATGTTGTGTGGATGTGCCGATGCCGGAAGAGCGTGTTGGTAATTACAAGCCCATGGGCTGCACAAAAATCTAGCAGCCTCCTACCGTTGTTATTGATCTGATCTGGCCCATGCCTTCCAATCACTCCAGACCAGGTGCCAGCATCATGACTAACTCGGGCATTGAAGTCACCCAACAAGATGACTCTGCCCCGAGTGGCCACTTTAGCCAGCACCTGTGACAGGAGGTCATAGAAGGCATCTGACTCATTGGCTTTGCCTGCATTCCTCCACGGATGTTCGTCTTCGGTGGGGGCATAAGTAACCACGACCACCACTCCTCGCCCCTGGTTGATGGGAAGGCGAGCCCAAAGTATACTGGAACTTACAGCTTCCCACACCTCACCGCCACGCTCCCACGCCCTCTTCATTCTTTTGTTCAGAAGAAGAGCCACACCCTGTTGTTTGGCAGTCTCCTGCCCCGAGTGGAGGACTGTTCACCCCTCATGGTGGCAGGATCCAGAACCGTTCCACCGGACCTTCTGAATGCCACAGAGATCCAGGCGGTACCGGTCCAGCTCCCGACAAAGGGGTGGCAGCCTCTCCTCCGCAGTGAGCATTCGAACATTCCACGTGGCCATCCACAGTGGTTTTTCGTTGTCTCTGGAGGAGCCCTGAGGGTGAAGATTCAATCTCCTGGCTTTGCCAATTGGGGTTTGGCCATCAGATGTCATAGAAGCCTGTCTCCCCCGGGGCCTCCGACACAAGCTTATTTGTTACAAATTTATGTTTCATTCGTAGTTTAGTGGTAATGAATTGAGGGTGGAGGGGTTACCAGCCCCTCGCACCCATCCAGAGCCCCCGTTTAGCCACTGTGGTGGTCGCAGACGCCATGAGGGGAGAGGCCAATGGGCATTGGCCCTCCCCCCATAGCGCTGTCCACGACAGTGTTGCCCATCCGGCACCGCGAGGAGGTAGGGGGTTGATTTGCCGGACGGTGTGAGTGCAAGAACTCTAGCAGCTGCATTATGAACGAGCTGGGGTGTAACCCGATTACCACCCCAGGTTAACTTTGTTAATTGCTCATTAAACAACCACTCTTACTATTCAGTATTGTGGCCCAGACCACAGTTCTCTGTGGTGCGTGAAACAAGCAGATTGACAGCAGCGCTCGTATCATGGGACCGCAGTACCAGCTGTAAAAAGTTATCAATGAAGGCTACGAAACAGAAGTGCCTAGTGCCTACAATAACCTTAATTCGGCCCTGGTGTAACCATCAACTGCATCAGAAGACCACCAGGCCGAGGCGGGCATCTCCTTTTTAAATATAAAATGAAAGGCACAAGCCACTCGTGAGAGTGCGATTGTGGTCATGCCACCCAAACCACAATTCTGGTCTGCGCTCCTTCACTGGAGCAGGAACAGCAAAACGACGCGAACTCTCTCTGCTGAAGTCCTGTCGTCGTGGCTAGCAGCCACCCAGACCTGCAGTGTAGCTGTCCCCTACTGTCTCCCCGTGCCTTCCTGTCTCTCTGTCTCGATTGTTCTCTGTTCCTTCGTTGTTGTTTTTTGATTTCTTGACGGGCATCAAGGCACCTGTTCTTCGAGTACATAACCTCACAATGCAGCACATTGCACAACATACAAATATAGCACAGTCGTTGCTGTTTTATTTCTGTATTGCTAGATAAGGTTTTCATGGTAGTTGGTGGTTTGTTCCATTAGGAAATAAACAATTACTACCCAGGAACAATGTTTTGTTACACTGTTATCTGAACGGGTCCTGGGCATCCCCTAGATCGACTCAGCCTCAAATGAGTAGCTGGCGCAGTGTGTAAACATCGCCACTGGGGAGACAAAAGTGGCCGAGTTTGCTGTTGGCCACACGCCTCGTGTTCCGTGCCGCAACAGTCTGGTAGAGACGATACGGGGGATCTTTGTCTTGTTGGTATTGGTCGCCAACCTGGGAGATGGAGCGATGAAATCGGTTCACGTGCATTGGCTAAGATGACACTTTATATATTTATATTGCAAGTTTAACTAGCTTGGCTTCACAATGTGAATGGGATATATACATGTACATACATCGGGGTTTGTTGGTATATGCTGCAAAACGCTGGATCCAGTCCAGGGGTGGGCAACCCGCGGCTTTTTGGCTGCCCCTCAAGGGGAGGCATTTATCTTTTACTTAAATCTGAAACACAACTTAACGGAAATATAATTGATTTACATATGGCATGGAATGGATTACTCTGGAATATCTTGGTGACAACACCACGTACAGTGGAACTATATTGTTAAAGAACTAAGGGGGGAAGCTCAATAGACACAGTTTGCTCCACCTATTCTGTTTAAGTCGTAATGTGTATTGTCGTCTTTGCTGTTTACCTGCTGTGTCTGTGTGTGTGTACAAGTCTTTCTGCGTGTGATGCCGCTCTCCAACTAGTTTTGGTTTTAAAAAAAATGTCTCTTCTGCTTCTTCTTTAAAAGGTTTCCGACCCCTGCTCCAGGTTGTGTCTGTGTCTAGTGCGGCGCGTGTGCGTAACTCGCACACAAACATTGCACGACGCGCCCCGTAGTTAATTACCCCTATCACGTTCCCCTGCTTTTGCAGGTTCCCTGCTTTCCCCAAAGCAATGGCGCACGAACAACGCAGGGACACGAGGGACGAGCCTGGATGAGCTCCGCACTGGCGGCGTTTGTGCGCGCGAATTGGAAGACGAGACTACCTGTGGCGCTGTCATGGATTGATCAAGGCTCATGACGACTCACGCCCCTTGCTCCGCGTGTTCCGACTCGAATAAGATCGGGACACACCCCACCGCTCGCCGTGTGGAACAATCGCGTCTCGTCAAACAGTCGTACAAACTTCAAAAGGCCAACATCTCCCCGTGTAGCCCTAAACAGCCTGTCAGGGCAAGTACTGTTAGTGAGTAGCACCCATGAAGGCCGGCACGGCACACGAGGGGGTGGGTGGCCAGCACCACGCCCTGCCGCCTTTGTCTCCCCAGTGCTGTTGTTAACACACCGCACGAGGTGCTCATTTAAGGCAGACATGTTAATAACGTTAAACACACGTACGTAGTGGTTTATAGTACACTCGTGGTGAGAACAGGGGCTCGTCATTCAGTGATCACCGTGAGTGTTCGAGTGATAGCAAACACGAGGGGGCTGTCTGAGCTCCCCCCTCCAAGCAGCCCGCACTGAGCAGTGCGCGGTGAAGCAGAGTTCAGTCAAACGGAAATGTTCACGAGGCCTTCATTCGGAATTAAAGCGATGAAAGAAAGAGCAGTACGTTACACTTAACAACACAACGGGTTTGTCAAGTCGATACGATGGGTGCACATTTGGTCACTCACATTTTCGCGATTGCTATGGGAATGATACAATCTGGGCTCAGACACTGCAGATGACAAATATGGCTCAGATTTCAGCAGGGTTACAATTGATCTTAGCACCACTGTTGCTGGGTCGTAAATGGAAGTGGGGAGTAACGCTTCGATTGAGGTCCAGGCTTGCTCGTAGGCCTGCAGCCGCACTATGGATGGGGGTTGTCTCACGAATCTATGACGGTGGTTGTTGGTCTTACGACCGAGAGATGAAGAAGAGTCCGATTGGCGCTCTATATGAATGTGCAATGATTGTTAAACACAGCCCGCATGCAGGGACCGAGGATATGGGGCAGAGCCACTGCAGATGAGACACTCGTTTAGGTCGCCTCTCTGTGTTCTTCTTGTCAGCTGCGTTTCGGTTCTATCCCTATCTCCCCTTCCCCCTTCAAAAAAATTACCCTTTTTCCTTTGTTTGGGGCAGCGAGCCCGTTCCCCACATTTCTGCCGTCTGCTTTTCATAACCGGTTTGGCTTATGTTGACGGTATGTGCGTGCGTCACAACTGATGTAATGGACCCGCGCATTGCCTCAATACCATTTTTTAAACGTCCCACATTACGCGCTAAGTGATTAACGCTGTCAGATCCGAATCAATGAAGCTAAGATCTCCAAATGTGTGTGCGTGTTCCGCGTGTGTGCATCACGTGTTCCACGTGATGCAGCGTTAATTGCTTAGCGCATCACCTGGGATGTGTTAAACAATCATCTAATGTGTGCAGCATGAAACGAGTTAATTTATATTTGAATAGGACTTCAATTGGTAAACGTGAAGAGACGTAGAGTGGTGGTGGATCGTGAGGACTGGAGTTTGGGATTCCTGGGCGACACTAAACATTTCTTGGTGTATATTTGAAGTCAAATTTGGTCGATTGTGAATGCGTCCTGAATTTTTCTTCAAAGCAAAACATTAAAGCGTTTGGCAGTAACATAATAGTTGCTACGTTCGTCATGCTGTGTTGTTCATACGAGGCTTGAGTTTACTAAGAACATTGTCTTCTAGATGCTTCTAGGCCACGGTTAGCATTTGCCTCCAAATTGCAAATTAAACAGATGCCCGTCTTCATTATCTAAGAGTTATCCATGGCCCTTAATTTAATCGCTGTGATTAAATCTTCACACGCCTGGTGCATACTGAATTCTTATATCAGGAATGTGCCATAATTTAAATGTTTCGAGTTATCCCCTTTGAAGGTGAGGTTCTTTGGAAATATTCAAAATGTGAAGTGTCGGGTAGAGGATCTCAACTCTCGCTCAGTTGTTCCTCTTTGCACCACCTCTACTGTCCAAAAAATGTCGACATGTATTGCTGTTATCAGGCTGTGTTCATGAATGACGCTTGTATTACATGTTAAGGACCATCAGTTTGTGGTAAAATCACGTGTTATTGCATTTTTATCTGGGCAATAAAAATAAATTCAAATGTAGAAGCGTCCTCGAATGCTTCCGTCGGGTTGTTATTCAGTGGTCACCGAGACACTCCGACTCAAAAGATCTAAACTCCATTTCATATATCAATACATTAATGAATGACTCCTTACGCAGGACCTCACCGCCTCCCTCCTCGGCGTGCGTGAAAGGTTCTGGAAAACAAACAAAAATCCAGAAACTTAATTGAACGCTTCTTTGCTTGTTTAGTCAACACCAAGTGCTCAGTTTGGGTGTTTGAGAGTCTCGTGGTGCAGTGGGAAGCTTTGGTGATGGATTTTGTAATTTAAAGAGCTCATGCTCAATTCAATAGAACATTTTAATGCCATTCCTGCAGTAGATGTTGGACAATCTAGTTATTCAAAAATCCCAACTTACTGCGACTGAATTTCGATTTAAAGCTTTCGTGACTGCAGGGATTCATCTTCTTGGTTCTTTCGGTAAAGTCACGTAGAAGGGAAGTAATAAAATAATAAAAATAAAACAATAAAACAATTCTCACGGCTGCTTGCGTTGTGGCCGAAACGTCGTGAGAATTGTTTTATTATGTTTTATTTTTATTATTTTATTACTTCCCTTCTACGTGACTTTACCGAAAGAACCAAGAAGATGAATTACTGCGACTGGTCAATTATTTCTGTACAGTTTGGATGTACTATCGCAAGGTAAGGTCATGAAAGTTAGTGGCTGATCGCTCTTGGATTGTCACGTTACCCAATAACCACTTTCATTGTTACGACTCCTCACAACCCACTCTCAGACTGGCCGATAAAATTTAGCATCGTCATCGGTGACAGCCCTACACAGAACACCACTGGGACCTGATAGGCTGATTGACAAAACGGTTATCTTAATTTATAAAACGAAACAGACCTCTGCACATTTTGTAACATTTTATTTCAGTCTAACGCGACGACGCATAATATTATATTTGCACTCGATGCCGGCTCTGATTTTCGTACAGCCGATCAAATACTGACACGCAGCATAGCACACGCCTGTCTACAGTCATGGATATAAGCCTGCAGGACAACTCTTTTGTAATTTCTGAAACACGCGGGTTCAAATAAAATAAAGCACGGACTGGCAAGAAGAAAACTCTGAGGCCGGATAGAGGGAAAAAGTGGGGGGCTGTGTTATTCATAGAGGGAATTTGAAGAGCCAGGTTAGATTTTGTGATGGATTGCACGGTGTGGAATCTTGAGAAAGAGCAGGGTGTTAAATACAATTGAGAGGAGGGGTATGACTTCTGGGGACGTGACCGGGTCAGCTCGCTAGGCTTCGTAGATCCCAAGATAATAAGCGTCAAAGATTTAAAAGAATATAAACAGACAACACGGCAAGTTCAATACAAGTGTGTAATAAGTTATGAATATTATAATATCGGTCTCAAAAACCTACGTGTCGTTTTGCGTCTTGTTTTTTTGTTATCTGTGACTTGGGTGGAGGAATCGCGAGTCCTCTGAAGTGAGAGAGCAATGGACTCGCACTGGGCAGTGTGGAATAGTTCACACGACCGCTTCTCAGAAGGGGAAGAGGCTCGCGCGGAAACAAGACACGTGCAGGGTCATCTCTGTTCATGTAATATCCTATTGCCGCGCGTGTATATATCACGCAGTATACTGTGTAGAGATTCACACTGTATGCACGAGAGTACACAAGTCTACGGTCGATATGCGAGACGCGTGTTTAGGCCGAATGTTTATTTTCTCGCGACCACAGAGTAACAATAATAATGCATGGAGGCTTTTTGTGTTTTTAACAAATGTCAAGCTGGGGGATCGAGGCTTACCGACTGAATAGCGCCGCGGGGTCTGGCAACGGTGAGGAGGCTTTGGGTGGCAATGTCACGGCCCCTTGGAGTGGCAGGGAGAGGAGAGGGCCCGTCACATAGCGGCGTCGCTCTGACAATGCGTTCTTCAGCGTCGCTCTCTCTCCAGTTTGTTTTAACATTCGTTAAAACATTCCAGTACATAAAACACAAAATAAAGTGACAAACATAAATAAATAACTCTTTTATATTCACTTATCTTGAGTCCTGATGCTGGCTTGCTTGTCGGACGGGGGACAATGAATCGCCACAATTGCACACAAACACACGGGGCAACCACACAACAACAACCGCCATTCGCCACTAAGTGGTGGTGACGTCACCACGACGCTTGTACCAGGCCATGTGCACCTTGAGGCCACGTGAAGTGTCGAACGCCCGCTGGCAGGAGGTCACGGGGCAGACCCAGGTGCCATGGGTCGACTGACTGAGATGACCGAGATGACTGGCTGATGCACCACCTGTGCCCCCTGCTGTGCAAACTTAATGTGCTTTAGCCACCCGGCGCTCCGCTCGTTGTTGTGAGCGTCGCTCCTCCGCCCTCCGTTGTTGTTGAAGGGCGACTGCCTCCAAATGCCCAGTAGCGTCCTTCACGAGCCTCCTCCACTGAGGCCGATCTTGACACCGCTGGTACCAGTCGTCGGCAAGTCCACTCAGCTCCACGTCCTCCTGTACCACATCACTCCATCTCTTCTCTAGCCCAGGGGTCCTCAAACTACGGCCCGCGGGCCACATGCGGCCCGCTGAGGACATTTATCCGGCCCATGGTCACTAATTGGGCTGCGCTTGTGAGCACTAATTGGGCTGCGCTGGTGAGCACTCATTGGGCTGCGCTGGTGAGCACTCATTGGGCTGCGGTGGTGGGCACTGATTGGGCTGCGGTGGCGGGCACTGATTGGGCTGCGCTGGTGAGCACTGATTGAGCTGCACGGTGGACACTGATTGAGCTGCGGCGGTGGGAACTCATTGGGCTGCGCTGGTGAATGGTTCAATGGGCCAATTGACTGGACTTGCCCCCCAGGCCTAAGGCTGCCAGCCCTCCCCTGGCTGCGCTTGACTGGCTCTCCCTCCCTCAGCTCCCTCACTTGCCCCTCGGCTCCACTCCCAGTGATATTCCTGTGTGCTGGGGATGTAGATCCCCAGCACACGCACCGCTGAGTAAATGATAGAGGGGTAATAACAGAGTGATCTCTGATCTCTGGAGGGGCTGCCTGCTGTTTTCCCATGCTGGTCAGTGACAGACAGCCGAGGAGTAGAAAACCCAATTTAAATGACAGTAAGTGCATTTATATTCTGATTGCTATACAGTTGTATGAGGTTATATGTTGTATGTTGTGTAAGCCCCGGTTCATACTGTTGCGATCTCTGAGCAGTGCGAGTTCAGCCATATTCTTGTATGGCTGAACTTACATTAGATTCGGAAGAAAAAAAGGCACATGTGCCTTCTTTTTTCCTGCAGTGGAATCGGATCGCATGGGTCTTCTCCCCCATGCGATCAGATTCCTATGCGAGTTCGCAGATCGCACTGCGATCTGTCAACAAAACTGCAGGTGTAATTAACTTTTTAATGGCACCCGCACCAGTGTGAGCCTGGGGTAAAAGCGGAGTTCTCCCAATCAGACTGCATTGATGGGCAGTGCAGTCTGTATGTCTCTGTGTGGGCAAAGTTATTGCTGGTATATTGTTTTTGTAGCGCTGTATATATATTGGTATTTTACTAATAGAAATTTTGACTCCCTAGGAAACAATGATGTCAAGAAAGAGAAAAATTGACTCGGAGTGTAGGATATTCAAAGAACAGTGGACTTATGATTACTTTTTTATACAGTACAAGGAAAGAGCTGTGTGTCTAATATGCCAGAATATAGTGTCTGTGTTCAAAGAATACAATTTACGTCGACACTATGAAACTCAACATAAAGATAAATGTGATTGTTTGGTCGGAGAAGTGAAAAAAGATAAAATATTAAAACTGAAAAATACATTAACAACTCAGCAAAATACTTTTGTGAAGCAGAAGCAGCTAAATATTTCATCACTGCGAGCAAGTTTTCAAGTTGCCAAGCTAATAGCGTGCACTGGCAGACCATTCGTGGAGGGAGAATTTGTTAAAGAATGCCTTCTTTCTGTTGCCAAAGAGATGTGTCCAGAGAAGGCCGATTTATTTAGTACAGTGAGTCTTTCAGGACCTACAATTATACGGAGGATTGAAGAAATGGGAGACAATTTGCATCAGCATTTGCAAAACTCCACAAAAAAACTTTCCTATTTTTCCTTGGCACTCGACGAAAGCAATGATGTTCGTGATTCTGCACAACTTCAAATTTTTATTCGTGGGACGAATGACTATTTCGAAGTCACAGAAGAGCTTGCTGCACTGCAAAGCATCAAAGGAACAACTACAGGAGAGGATATCTATGAAAAGGTTTGCCAAACTGAATGGTTTGGAGCTGAACTGGGCTAAACTAGCCAGTGTGACAACTGATGGTGCTCCTAGCATGGTGGGGTCTAAGAAAGGAGTAATTGCTCGCATTAACCAAGAGATGGACAAACATAACCATTCTCATCCAATAGCCATACACTGCCTCATCCACCAACAAGCGCTGTGTAGTAAATCACTGAAGTGGGACTCTGTTTTAAAAATAGTGGTATCTTGTGTTAACTTCATTAGAGCTCATGCACTAAACCACAGACAATTTCAGGAATTTCTGTCTGAGCTAAATGTTGACTATGAAGATGTTCTGTACCACACAGAAGTCCGTTGGCTGAGTCGAGGGAGAGTTTTGAAACGTTTCTATGACTTACTTTCACAGATTACAGCTTTTCTGCTTTCAAAAAACAAAGTACCAGAGCTCAATGATGCAGAATGGAAATGGCACCTTGCCTTTATGACAGATGTAACAGAGCTACTCAACAGTTTCAATGTGCAACTTCAAGGAAAGGGGAAGCTCATCTGTGATATGCAATCACATGTCAAAGCATTTGAAGTAAAATTAGGCCTCCTCATCAAACAAGTGAAGGAGGAAAACTTCTGCCATCTCCCCACAACTCAAAATATGTTAGCAGAAAAACCATTGGTTGCATTCCCAAATAAAACATGTGTGGATTCACTGGAAAAATTGCAAAAGGAGTTACAATTTAGATTTAAAGAGCTTCATCTCCATCAACAGGACATACAGCTTTTCCATAACCCATTTTCTATTGACATTGAAAATGTGGATACAATTTACCAAATGGACATGGCTGAACTGCAGAATTGTGACTGAAAGATGCATTCAAGTCAAGCAGCCTTCATAATTTATATGCATCTCTCCCCTCTGAGACATATCCTCATCTCAGGAACCATGCACTCAAAATGGCAACCATCTTTGGCAGCACTTATGTCTGTGAACAGACTTTTTCCAGAATGAAACATTTCAAATCTCCAACCAGATCTAGACTAACGGATGCACACTTGCATCACTTGTTACGACTAGCAGTGACAAATATGGAACCGGACATTGACCATCTCATTAGCTAAAAGCAGGCCCATAGTTCCCATTGAAATACTGGCAAGTTTGTTGATTTAACTTTACTTGTTCTTCATTTTAAATATTGTATTTGTTCCCGTTTTGTTTCTGCACTTCAAAATAAGATATATGCAGTGTGCATAGGAATTTGTTTATAGTTTTTTTTTACTATAGTCCGGCCCTCCAACGGTCTGAGGGACAGTGAACTGGCCCCCTGTTTAAAAAGTTTGAGGACCCCTGCTCTAGCCCGTGCCGCGCCCGTTTAGCCCCCTCGATCCGGCCGAACAAACGCTGTTTAGGCATGCGGTGGCTGGGCATGCGGGCTACATGACCCAGCCAACGCAGCCTTGCCTGCCGGAGGAGCTCAACGATGGGACTTTGTTCAGATCTTTCAATGATTTGTGACCTCCTCACAATCCAACTTGGTTAAACCCAGGATGGATCGTAGGCAGGCCAGCCTAAATGTTTCTAACCAGCGAAGATGTTCCATTAGGGGGGTCCACGTTTCGCAAGCATAGATAAGGGACGGAATGACCCTGGCCGAGAAGACGTGAAGCTTAGTGCGGAGTGACAGACCAGGCAGCTTCCACAAAGCGTTAGGCAACCGATGAAAATATATTGCCGCTCGACTGATTTGGAGTGAGACACAGCACACACACACACACAAACACACGGGGCACACACAGACACACGCACACACACACGCACACACAGACACACGCACACACACGCACCGAAACACACTAACTACAACGTTCCCCCGTATCGCCTAAACAGACTGTCGGGGCAAGTGCTGTTAGCGAGCAGCGCCTGTGAAGGTGGCCACTGTGGCACACGAGGGGGCGAAATGGCCCTTGGAGTGGCATGGAAGGGGATGGGAGGGGAGTTGGGAATCGCGAGGCGCGGCGTCGATGGGCACGACGAGCTGTACACATTAGAACACGCGCCATACCCGGCGCATGTTCAAAGACGTGGTTACATTGCGTGGCTATGGGGTGTCTTTCTCTCTCCACGATTGTTTGCATGATTGTTCCCACAGCAACGTTCGGGTTTTAAGGGCATCGATTACAATTCTGAACCTCGAGATCAGTCGATTGTCGCATCGCCGACCATCAATAGACTGAAAATGACTGCATCACGGACATTGTGCGGCGACAGTCGGGGTACTATGGAACCCCGGGGTACCGCCACTAGGTTCACTTGCCACAACGGTCTGTTCCAGGCTACAACGCACGTGTCTAATGACACGTGCGTCTGCCTGTAGGTATCAAGTACATCGTAGACCACAGGCGTCTTATCATGCTTAACAGACCGTTTGAGCAAGTGCCGTGAGAGGCACCTATGAAGGCAGACAGCACGCACACCGCATAACCAAAGTAATTATAAAACCCTAACAGTCCATGTGTAAGTGTCTTTAATAAACAACCTTACCTGTCTTAATTTTGGAGCTTTCGTGACTGCAGGAATTATTCTTTGTTTTTTTCGGTAAAGTCACGTATAAAGATAAAATAATAAATTAAATAATAGCATACGACGTTTCGATTGCAACACAAGCAATCATCATCAGGTATAATGAAATAGCGACATAGAATATAACCAGAAAACTATAGACAGACATATAAGCAGACAGATATCACCAAGATACATATAGAGAGCAACCCAGGTACAGAGAGGGGTGATCGTCTCTGTGGGGTGGCCTTAAATAGACAGAGGGGAGCTGAGGCAGAGAGAGGGAGGGGGTAGGGAAAATATTTTTACATGTCAATGAGTACGAAGGGAGGGGAGTAAGGTAAGCGGGCTTAGAGGGAGACAGAACACACTAAATTAAATAACCTAGCAAAGTATCGAAATGTTATGTAAAACGACACAGAGAGTCGGTCAACACACAATTAACGCATAGCCTGGTCGATTACGTATTTCAAAGATTGCTAAGTTAGAATTTAAGTGTGAAAATTCCAAAGAAAGACAAGACATGAAAAAACAAGAGGAACGGAGACACACAGAGCAGAACCTAGGAACGATAAAAAACGAGTGTAGACAGAAAAAATTACACTAAATATACAGGCAGAGAGAGAGAACAAAAACCCAGAGAGAGAGAAAAAGGTAAACTTGGAACTTCCCCGTAGAAGTGGTTCAATCTTAATTTTGGAGCTTTCGTGACTGCAGGAATTATTCTTTGTTTTTTTCGGTAAAGTCACGTATAAAGATAAAATAATAAATTAAATAATAGCATACGACGTTTCGATTGCAACACAAGCAATCATCATCAGGTATAATGAAATAGCGACATAGAATATAACCAGAAAACTATAGACAGACATATAAGCAGACAGATATCACCAAGATACATATAGAGAGCAACCCAGGTACAGAGAGGGGTGATCGTCTCTGTGGGGTGGCCTTAAATAGACAGAGGGGAGCTGAGGCAGAGAGAGGGAGGGGGTAGGGAAAACATTTTTACATGTCAATGAGTACGAAGGGAGGGGAGTAAGGTAAGCGGGCTTAGAGGGAGACAGAACACACTAAATTAAATAACCTAGCAAAGTATCGAAATGTTATGTAAAACGACACAGAGAGTCGGTCAACACACAATTAACGCATAGCCTGGTCGATTACGTATTTCAAAGATTGCTAAGTTAGAATTTAAGTGTGAAAATTCCAAAGAAAGACAAGACATGAAAAAACAAGAGGAACGGAGACACACAGAGCAGAACCTAGGAACGATAAAAAACGAGTGTAGACAGAAAAAATTACACTAAATATACAGGCAGAGAGAGAGAACAAAAACCCAGAGAGAGAGAAAAAGGTAAACTTGGAACTTCCCCGTAGAAGTGGTTCCCGCTATTATTTAATTTATTATTTTATATTTATACGTGACTTTACCGAAAAAACCAAAGAATAATTCCTGCAGTCACGAAAGCTCCAAAATTAAGATTGAACCACTTCTACGGGGAAGTTCCAAGTTTACCTTTTTCTCTCTCTCTGGGTTTTTGTTCTCTCTCTCTCTCTGCCTGTATATTTAGTGTAATTTTTTCTGTCTACACTCGTTTTTTATCGTTCCTAGGTTCTGCTCTGTGTGTCTCCGTTCCTCTTGTTTTTTCATGTCTTGTCTTTCTTTGGAATTTTCACACTTAAATTCTAACTTAGCAATCTTTGAAATACGTAATCGACCAGGCTATGCGTTAATTGTGTGTTGACCGACTCTCTGTGTCGTTTTACATAACATTTCGATACTTTGCTAGGTTATTTAATTTAGTGTGTTCTGTCTCCCTCTAAGCCCGCTTACCTTACTCCCCTCCCTTCGTACTCATTGACATGTAAAAATGTTTTCCCTACCCCCTCCCTCTCTCTGCCTCAGCTCCCCTCTGTCTATTTGAGGCCACCCCACAAAGACGATCACCCCTCTCTGTACCTGGGTTGCTCTCTATATGTATCTTGGTGATATCTGTCTGCTTATATGTCTGTCTATAGTTTTCTGGTTATATTCTATGTCGCTATTTCATTATACCTGATGATGATTGCTTGTGTTGCAATCGAAACGTCGTATGCTATTATTTATTTTATTATTTTATCTTTATACGTGACTTTACCGAAAAAACCAAAGAATAACCTTACCTGTGTTTAGTAGTATAGGAGTGAGGGACTTTGGTACTTGTTAGACTATACTTATCCGCTTTGACACGTAATTGTCAGAAGATGTGGTGGGGAGGTCTCGTACACAGCTGGCTGAATAGTCTCGCTCGTTCCTTGCTCAAACCTCTGAGCTCACTGCGGCACGGCAAGGCGATGCGTGCTCGCTGAGTCACAGCAAGTGCCTCTGGGGAGAGGGGGGGCATGGCTCGACGGTCGCTCGGATAAGAACGTGTCGTCACACTCATAAACTGTCGGGTGGAGGAGGGTGGATGACACACACGGAACTCGTGTAATTGCTTATCATATGACGAGTTAATAAAAGTAAAATATAATGTTAAAGACTAGCATTTAAAGATGTATTGAATTTATGTAATCAAAATGTTATCTTTCTGCATTGATGTGAATAAAAAAAGTATTTGTAAACCATAAAAACAGGGCGGTGTTCCCCAATTTTCGCAAAAAATGTGAGCAAAAGGTGTCAATTGTATCAATGTTATATTAATCATCTATTGTTAGCTCACCTTTTGTTTTTCCGTGTATACCTAGGTTTAGTGACGAGTGTGTGTGCGTATTTTATTTTACGTATGCGCGTGCACGTACGCGTACAGTATATTGTGTGTATATGTATATATGTGTGTGTATATAAGAGTATAGTGTGTGTATATGTGTGTATGTATGTGTTTTTGTGTGCACATTTGCGCGCGTGTCTGTATGAGCGGAACGAACCCGGTGAGCAGATTTAGATTCCAGATCACGGCCAGCCAACACGAGTAGCGAATATCTCAAGTCAACCCAGCCCATTAAACAAAATAAGCACCTCGCACTCGGTCTTAAAAATAAATCTGGCATATTTTGTTCACGTGGCTGCCGGGTTGAAGAGGGTTGTTCGACACGACATGTATTTACGCGATCTGACCCAAACAAATATCTACACATCTATAAATCAGCTTGCAGTTTTGTAAGACCATGCAGGTGAGAGCGAGTTCATTGCAAAAAGACGCGGCCCTCGCTCATTCACAGTTTTAGGAGCTGCCGGGGGGAATGGGCAGCAGGACGATGGCTCGGAAGGGTCGATTACACACCGTGACATGGGACCTATGTTGATGTAAGTGCCTACACACGGACACGGTGGAGTTTAGAAAGACAAACATGTTACTCCAGAAGGGTAGCGGCCTCTACCTAGATTGTATCTCCTCATCGCCTTTTTTTTCGAATTTAATAAATGTTACATTATTCGTGAAATCTCAGGGTGAAACCAGCAGCCACCACCACCAGCAACCCCCCTCGGGTCGGATTAACCTAGAGGTTCGCGAGGCCAGAGACTCCTCGCGTGGTGTGGGCCCTCGGCTCCACGCTGACCCAGTAACAGTTGACATCAAGAACATTGTTTTTGCGTCTTTATATCACGCGGACATCTGTGAAAAGGAGCGCCATCGCTCATCGGATTCCTCCAGGATAAATATGGATTCTGAGAGAGAGCATGCATGTACTTCGTATCAACAAATTAGTTTAGTGAGTAATTTATATTTGATTCCATTTAAATTGAGTCGATTACATTATTTTATTTTACATGGATTAATCTAGAAACGTTTGACTTCAATTATTTGTGTTTGCAATCTGTAATGCTGCACATACTGGGGCCTCACGTTCGCTTTCGGCCCCCCACAGCCTGAACCTAGCTCTGCTCCTGTCCCATCATCTCTGATGTAAATGGGCACTGACGCTATGCTTGTTTATTCTAGATACTATATCTATGTTAGTTGTCGCCAATATATTTGATAAACTGTGACCGTCAGACCAGAGCAACTGATGTCACACACCGTCAAACCAGCATTGAAGATGCAGTCAACTACACTCTATGAAATGGCCGCTCATATGCTACATATACATGATATATACACACATATGATAAATATACTTATAATACATTATAGTTAGCGTCGAGTCGCCTGGCACGCACAGTCGAACATCAACACACGTACACGCTGTTGATTTATACCGGAAAATGCTCTCATGTTGGCGATTATTGAGGATATATTAAATAACGAAATATGAGGATATATTAAATAACGAAATATATTAACACACTGGCTTTATTATGGGTGATATTGCCGCAAATTAAATGCAGATCACAAACTAAACGGCAATAAACATCATTCAATGCTGCTTCCAAGTTCTCCTTCCAAGCACCGTGTGGGGTGCTGCCATCACAAACAAGGATTTTAGAATGAGACACTATACTGTGGCTATACTATTAATTTATATTGTTGTTTTCGTGACATGGGTTACTCTTGCAAATGCTTTGTCTGTCACTCAACAGCTACTGGTTAGGTAATTATTCTCATGGCAATAAAGAAACAAATTGGTCTTCGGAAAATGAATAAATTGTCATGTGTTGACGCGGTCCCGTGGTGAGAATGAGCGCTCGCCTACAACTCGGAGCACGCTCCGTCTCTGCGCTATCAAGAAGGGGCCACCGTGCAACGCGTCCCCACCAGACTCTAAACACGACACATGTGTGGACTGTCTTTGTTTAATTTCGGGACCAGCACTCTTGACAAATGTGAATAGGAGAGTGTGAATTATGGTCATTGGATAAAATGTTCTCAAATTGCATAATTTATTATTCTCCAAAGGCCAAACGTTCAAATTATAAATTGTCCACGTTTAATTACATTCGAACGTTTTTGGAATGTTAACGCTAATTTTTATTGTAACACTTTTCTCTCCCAGGGAGAAATGTTCCAAAAAGAAGTTGTATGTATATTTTTTCATGATTTCCATTCTATAATAGAAAAAAGCGTGTAAAAATACATTTAAAAAAGCACGCTTTAATGAAATGTACTGTCCAAGCTGCCCCTGCCCCTTCCCCCATCGCCCCTCCCCTCCTTCCACATCCCCCGCCCCTTGGCGTGGCTCTGAGAGGCTTGTTGTGACGTAAGGGTCCGTGGTGATTTACAGGCAACGTGAGTTGAGCGTCGACAATTTTAGCCGTAAACGTGGACAATTAGAGCCGTAAAAAAGATTATTTAAAAATAGTTTTAATTTTCAATGATAGAATATAGTATTGTCATCAGTATGACACATCTATACCAAGTTTGCAGTCGATACATTGGAAATACGGTTGAAATTGAGTTGCAAGATTTTAGGATACGACAACACACAGTAAGTTAAATAAATGCGTGTAAAATTTATAAAAAACATATGTTTTGGATTTTTTATGATAGACTATAGTATTGCCATCAGTATGACATAGGTATTTAAAGTTTGCAGTCTATAGCACATTTGGAAGTGGGTACAAATTGAGTTACAAGATTTCTTTTTTGAGGATACAATAGACGGAGTTAAATAAAAGCGTGAAATAAATAAAAAAAAGAAACGTATCCAGTGAGCTGCAGGTAGCCAGCGACGCGTCATGTGGCGCTGTCTTTGTGTTGAGAGAAGCGACTCGAGTCGACTGCGCTGTCACCGTGAGCGCAGTTCGGTGTTGCGTTGGCCTACAGGAGGCCTTGTTCGCGAGAGCTGTTTAGTTTGTATCGTTCGCAATCGCCGTGGTTTGCTTTTGACAACCGGTTGCTTGATATTCGTTTACTGCTTTAATATTCGAGCAGCTTGTTCCCGACTGCACTAGTTACCCTGCGCTAAACCGAGGATGAGACTAGGCGAGGCCGATGCTCTGCTCATACACCGAGAAACCCGCTCGGCCAGGGGGGACACCGCTGCCCTTGGCTCCAGAAAGAGAAAGTGCAGCTCTGCTGTGGACGTGAGCACCCCGCAGTGCCCACAAGCCAGCGGCTGGAGTCGGCGACTCGCGTTTGGGGTAACTGCTGGCTTCGCTTCCCCCGCATGCACTCTGGTGCCGCCATTCACTGATGATGAATGCTTGTGTTGCAATCGAAACGTCGTGATTTATTTTATACCTACGTGACTTTACCGAAAAAACCAGAGAGTATGGATTCCTGCAGTCACGAAATATTCAAATCTAGATTGTTGAGTATGTGTTACGTATTCACAAAAACACAGTTGATTCATTCTCACCATAGTACCTTACACTCTGACCTTTCAAGAGCCTATCTAACAACAATCTTAGCAACAACCTTAGCAACATCAATCTCGTAAAACCAAAACATCACCTCGAGTTATGAAAAAAAAATCTCATACACGTTCCTTCGGAGTGGGCAGGTAGGAACTTGGTTGGACAGCGCATTCGTGCACGACAGACAAATAATCCCTGGTGGGCAGTGTGGAAACCTGTTGTTCCTACCTGTATAAAAGATAACTTGACTTGAGGTAGCCAGGCAGCCAGCCAAGTAGCCAGACCCATTAAATATCGGCCCCTCCCCCTTGCTTAGGCCCCTCCCCTTACCCCCCCCCCTCCCTTAGGCCCCTCCTCTGACCCCCCCCCCTCAGGCCCCTCTCCTGACTCCCCCCTTTAGGCCCCTCCCCTGACCCGCCTCCCTTAGGCACCACCCCTCTCCATACCCGGCAGTTGGTCTCCACCAATCAAAGAGCTGCACGACAGACAGACAAAAAATCTCTGGTGGGCAGTGTGGAACATATTGTTCCTTCCTGTATAAGTAAACCGTGTACAGTATCATCGTGGCATAGTGGTGAGCACTCAAAATACCAGTGACGATTATCTGAACTGGTCCTGGGCCTCCCTTCGGTCGACTCATCCTAAAATTAGTACCTCGTGCAATGTGTAAACATGGCCATTTGGGAGACAAGGGCTGCTGGGCGTTGTGCTGGCCACCCACCTCTTCGTGTGCCATTCCAGCCGATTATAGATGCTCGCTGACAGCACCTGCCCCAAAAGTATGCAGGTAACACAGGAATCAGGATTTTCAACGCACTGCTTGTCACAGCAGCAGCAAGTGGATTGTGCATCTTACTGTGCAAGTGAAAGCCTCCGAATTCCAAAGATCATCAGCACTGCGAGTTTACTGTGAAGAGAGCAAACCGGCACGTACGTACATGATTCGCAAGGCAACTGCTTGCACTGCATCAGTTGTTGAGGGAAGCGTGCACCAGCTCAAGAAGGAAACAACAGAAATGAAAGTGCATGTCGTGAGTTTAGAATACAGTCTATGAACACTGCCGATTTGGGAAAATGAGAGCAACGTGCATCAAGTAATGTCGCTCTGTATTGACAAAGATGGCAATGGAGATGGCTTGTCTGATGCACAGTCTGGTTTTGAACGTGGTGTATGATGACAATATGCGTAAAACAAAGTCCATGAACGTATTTGAGGTGCATGGGAGATGTCACTTGCATGAAACACAGACAATAGATAGCGGCATAGATATTTTTTTCAATGTGTGTATATCAGAGTCTTGAGTCTAGTGAGGATGAAGTGAAGCTGTAATATTTACAGCAGTAGATTGAGAATGTCTTCCCTTTACTTCCATACTTCTAACTCTTGTATTACGCTTTTATTGAACCGATAACACAGACACAAGAGGGTAAACAAATTCACATGTGGACGGAAGCTGTGGCCCTCTGGGCAATTCTCCCCCCAATGGGGGCCGGTTAAGGTTCACCGGTTTTTAAATCCTTTATATTAAGTTCGCTTGCTTGCTTGCTTGCGTGCTTGCTTGCTTGCTTACGACTGTGCAAATCTTTCGGTCGTTTTTTAACCCACTTCCCATGATCCAATCGAGCTGACATTTTCCACACAGACTCGTTGTACGTGACAATTAATTTTCGTGAAAAGCAATTCCAAAATGTTACACTGTTTAGGGAAACAAAATTAAATATTTAATTACCAATTGCTTAATGCTGGCAGACAATCATCTGACCCATAGGTGGCAGCCATCTCAAGCCAGAGGACGAGAGGACTCTAGCCGCCGCGCATATAAAGGATTTAGAGTGAAAAACTTTGTTTTTACGGGTTAATTTTTTTTCTTCCAACAGTAGGGTCAAAGATTGGAAGAGGGGGATTAAAGGTGGGAGGAAGGACGGGGGTGCGAGATGGTGGGGTGGGGAGATAACCAAATAAAGAACAAGGAAATAAAAATCACGATTCCTGGTTCTGCCTTTTTCCTTCCTTGGAACAAGTCACTCAGAATGTGATAGTGTGGTTTATATGGCCCAGTTCTCTCTAGCTCCTTGCTCACTGAGAATACTCTTTACTCCTTCCAGTCAGGTATTTCATATTACATGGGTTTCTCAAGGAATGGGGTCTATATCGCCTATTATCCTTCTTTTCCCTTCAGATTATAGCTAAGGGGCTCCATTGCTGCCAAGGTGTATAGAAATCTGTACCAAGGTCTCCAGGTTCATGGTCTTTCTAGTTTCCCATGATTGTTTTCCATGCCATGGTGTAAAATGCTTGAATATATGCTGGTTGCCATTTGGTGACCCCCTTAGGTTTAAACTGGACCCGCCTGTGCCACAGATCAAGCTAAAGTCGTTGGTAATGTTTTGGTAGAACTCGGTGACATCTGGGCATAGCCAGAAAAAACCTTGTATATAATGTTGTTTAAAAATATTAAATAATTAGAATGAGATGTTAAATGTGTGAATGAGCAAATCACTCGGACTTGTAATGCGCCCGACCTGGTCGAACTTTGAAAGCCAAGCACCTCTGAGCTTGGACAGGTGCCTGGAAACTGCCCACCATGCACAAATAGGTTGTCATTGGGCTGCGGGGCGACGTGGTGTTTATATGCAGTTGTACTGTACTTCCATTCCAATCCACATGGACCAGCCGGGGTGTAGTATGGTCGAACGGCCTCCACAACCAGCCCTCATCCAGCAGTGGATTGACAAAAAAAGTCTAGATGCTCCTACGGGCATTGTGCGGCGTTCATCTCCACCAGTGGAAATTCCACATTGCCATGGCAGGGACCATTTTACACGCTTTCATTTAACTCACTCTGTTGTTGTATTCTCAAATCTTGTAACTCTATTTTAACCCACTTCCAAATGTGGTATCGACTTCAAAATTGGTATACTTATGTCATACTGATAACAATACTATATTCTATCATAAAAATATATATTTTTAAACAATCTTTTTTTATTTTTTTATTTAAAGCTGTCGCGATTGCAGAGATTCATATTCTTGGTTCTTTCAGTAAAGTCACGTAGAAGGTAAACAATAAAGTAATAATAAAATAATAATATTTTATTGTTTTATATTTTTTTATTTTATTGTTTCCCTTCTACGTGACTTTATCGAAAGAACCTAAGAATATGCATCTTTTTATGTTTTGTTTTGGCTTGGGTCTAATTGTCCACGGTAAACTGACGTTGGTTGTAATTGGCCACGGTCCCTTACGTTATGGCAAGCTTCGTGGCCACTTCCTGGAGTCGTGAAGTTCTGCCATTACTAGTACATTTCATAAAAGTGTGTTTTTAAAATAGTTGCTTTTTAAATTACTTATTTAACAACCGCTGACGACTTGGCACAGAGTGGTACCTATATTATGACCTGTAAAGATGACAATGATGTCTTGCTTATGTCAACCCTTGACCCTACAAAAATGAAAGCATGTGAATTGCTATAGCTATGGTACTAATTATTACAGTATAATAATAATTATCCTGTAATTATTGGTCCCGCACGAAGAAATAGGCAACCACAGCGTTATGATGAGCGGCTAATAAGCGCGTCTTTCGTTGGTTATAGGCTGCCTAGCAACAACCGTTCTGATTGGACGAGACGTTTTATGCGTAGCTGGGCACGATCATTCGTGATTATTAAACACGAATCGGGCCATAATCGGTGGGACCTGGACCGTTTTTTAAAAGTAATCTTGAATTGTCACGCGATACGAATCTATGTAGAAATTTTAAGCTCGTTAGGCTTTGTAGATTCTAAGATATTAGGCGTCAAAGATTTGAAAGAATATAAACAGCAAGGCAAGTTGAATCAAAGTGTGTATAAAATAAAGTTCACGGGAGAAGAGGGAAGAGCTCGTAAGAGGAATAGATAAATATAAAGAAGGAAAGAGAGGGCGTGGACGGATGGCTGTGAGGTAGGCGGCGAAAGCTGCAGACAACGTGGCCCCATTCCCGCAGCCGTGCCCTGGAACCACCACAACACGGAACGTGTCACGTTATAACACTTAACGTGTCCCGTTATAAACACAGAATGCGTCCCGTTGTAACACGGAATGTGTCCCGTTATAACACTTAACGTGTCTCATAATATGAAACGCCCGTTATAACATGGAACGTTCATCATTTTAATGCGCACTGATATAACATGCACAACGCAAAAAGTTCCGTTATAATGCGGAATGCACACAACGCAGAATGCGCATTGTTATATAACGTGGAACGCGCCCGCCATAACGCTTAATACACTTGTCATAATGCTGAACGCGGCCATCATAACGCTTAACACACCCATAATAACGTGGAACACGCCCATCATAATTCGGAACACGCCCATCATAACTCGGAACACGGCCATGATAACGCAGAACACGCCCATCATAACGCGGAGCACGCCCATCATAACGCTGATCGCGCCCGTGATCACGTGGATCGTGCCCGTCATAACACGGAATCGCCCGTTATAACCTGGTTTCTGAGCGGTCTAGGATTATCTACTTTCTTGAGCTGCGAGACGGAGTGGATGTGATACAATACGCGGAATGATACAGCAACGCTACATACCCTCAGTTATTTGTCCCGCCATCTCACTGCATGTGCGTAGTACATCGTATCTCGCCAAACTGTATTGTTATGTTATTTATGGGGAATTGTTTTTACTCAACACTTTTTTCGCTTAATGTGGCACTTCTCAGGAATGCATATACCGTTTTAAACGAGGACTTGCTGTACTATTTATTTTTATTTCTTTGTTTTTGCTTTCATCGTTTTGTGTGAGCCAGGTCACTCCTACCTCTGGCCTCTCCCAACTAGTTCAACAACATCAAGGTGAAACCTGGTTAGTTTGATTTGTGACCTATGCAAAGGTCATCAGGGTGGTAACTGATTGGGAAACTGGTCCTATTTCTCCTACCTTGACTAAACTGCACTGACCAGCGTGAAGTATGGCCAAACAACCCACACGACTGAGAAGGCAATGGAGGGCCTTCATAGTGTTCTGAACTGACAAAGCGCTGTAATAATGAATTCTTATTAAGTACGGACAGTTCCAGACTTACGAACGTGTTCCTTTCCTGAGAACCATTCGTAAGTATAAAGGTGCGTAAATTGGAAGACAATAATGCACTTTATTTAAATGCCCAGACGGTCACTGTTATAAAATGTTTTACGGTTCAACAAAAAATGAAACATTGTTAAACTCATAAATAAGAAATTGTACATTTGCATGTAATGTGACAAATATTGCAGAGTAAAACAAACATTAAATAAAGTAACATTAAATGAACAAAAACATTGACTTAAAACTTTCGTGTCTGCAGGAATTCATATTCTTTGGTTCTCTCGGTAAAGTAACGTAGATAGAAGAAGAAGAATAATAAAAATAAAAATAATAAAAAACAAAAATACTATTGTAGACTGTAGCCTGGGTTTTAAGCTTGGTGAGCCGATTGGCAGTCACTGGAGCTACACACTTTTAAATCATCTAGATTGACAAACTCATTTCTTTATAACTTCTTTTTGTGTTTAGTTTGTCCTGCACCTACAATTAGCACAGTTGGCTACATACATTGCGAAAGACCTTCAAAATACATACATACGAGAATATGAATTTAAAATATATTATCTATGTGCTATGAATGAGGGACATTGCCTGAAATATCATCTATTGCATATATATTTTGTTCCTATCAAGGCTACGGTGTTATTGATACATTTTCTTGAGTTTTTATATTTACACTTGTTGTATGCAGTATCACCAGAATCACATGTTTAGTTTCTTAAGAGCTGCCTTCCTTAACTGGCGCGTGCTCTCTCGTCCGCACGTTCCTCTGTCTCATTGACATTTGAATTACAGCGCCTCTAGACGCTCTGTGCATGGTGACACTTTTCCCATGTTTTTGTCAATGTCTATATTTGTTAATCCATGTCATTGTGAGTTGTATACACTGATTAATAATATTCTTCTTCTTTCAGCACATACCCAGTGAACATGGAACAGTTCCAATCCCATGCCAACGTTGGGCAAACGTTGGCATTTTTACAGCAGAGTTTGTTTTAATTACTAAGCTCAGTTGACCAAACAAGGATATTTTATTTCATAGATTTTCTCCTGGTCACATTCAATAACTGGGTTTACAAAGTCACTGCATTCTCCAGCTGTGTTCTCTCTCACAGCTCTCTTCAATTGTTCAGCGATCTCGTCTTTGGGTGACCTCTGTGTCTCGGTCATTTCTATCTTGAGCCGAACTCCGTTGCTGTGTGCCGAGGAAGACGACAGCACATTCCTGCATTGTGCGGACACGCGACACTCCTGTTGAAACAAGAACACTGCTGTTATACACAACGCACCCTAAAACAATGTCTTCGAATGTACATACAAAATGTGTGTACATACGAAATGAAAACCACAATAGGAGTCAATTTAGTATTACAATGGGAAACACAGTAAACTTTGCTTATTCCCTCCGCAAGTTAATTAAAGTTAACAAAATTGACGTGGTACACAATGCATGAACTGTCAGTCATATGTGGTCGGTTAATCTTCACGGCAAAACCCCCCAGAAACCAAACGGGCAGATGGAAACACGTCAAGAATGAATGCATCCATTGTTCCAGATTGTTACAGAATATTGACTGAGAGCTCAGTGTGACAGAGGGGTATTCTTCGACTATAGACACGCCCTTAAGGCACCGTGAAGCGCCGAGTATATAAACTTACGGGACTCCAAGCCCTGACAGGTCACCTCCTTGCGAGCCACATCTTGTTGCCTCTTCAGTGCTCCCGTGAAGGTTCACGTAAAGGTTCATGTCAAGGTACGTCGTCGCCAAATTGTGTTGAAACCGTCACCAGATTGGTGCCATAGGCTTTCAGGATCGACTTTCATGACTCGTGACGAGTGTCCTTTGGACTCGATCTTCGTGTAGGTTTAATGCCAAATTTCAACTAAAATTATCAGGCATGAATATTATCAGGCATGAACATTATTTCCTGCAGTTGCAGTGTAACGGTTGTTGTGGCGATGACGTGATCAGCAAATGTGAGATGGTTAAAATTTTACTCCGTTGATGTTTACGCCTTTAACTCGCAAACCCAATTTTCAGAAAACGTGTGATGAAGTTGCGAATAGGTTAGAGATAAATTAAGCATCCTTGCGTGACTCCTCCCCCTCCTCCCCCCTGCTCACTCCTCCTACTCCTCCTCACCATTCCTTTTTTTACTGATCAGTCCCAGGTTCACAGATCGTGAGCTCCATTTGGTCATCATTTTTGGATTTTTTTGCTTTTTTTGCAGGTGAGTGTCCGTTACTTTGGACAAAAAATTTAAATGTGCTCATACAGTAAATAGAGTGGTGTGTAACTGACCAGGTCTCTGTTGGCTAGTACTGAGCACACGGGGCCCTCCACCGCCCATTGCTCCAAGGAAGGTACCCGGTGTCCCCGTTGAGATGGGTGTGGCAGAACTCCAGCCACACTCTTGCAGAGAACAGGGCCCTGAAAATGCCCGGGAGATTCGGTTGAGCGGTTCCCACCCACCGACGCCTTTCTTGTCATGTTAATCGCCAGCTTGGTGTAACTCATCAGAGTGTTAACAAGTCCGTCCCGCCGTTTGTCATCTATGCCTCCCCTCTGGCCAAAAGACGAGCATTGTGGGGGAGAACTGCAGGTTGAATCTCAGTAGGATGTTCCACAGGAGCTTGAAAAGTGAGTCGAGAGCTTGCACTGGGTGTACAGGTGCGCGACCGTTTCCACCTGCTCCCCACAGAGAGAGCACTGAGGTTTGGTGTCCGTAAACTTGGCTCGGAAGGCGTTGGTGGTGATGTTGCCGTGGGCTAGGCTCTGACTGAGGTCTCCGTGACTTGTAGGATGGCTTGCAGTAGAAGACCCTCCATAGAGGCTTCTCTTGGACCTCGCAGGACAGGGTCTCCCTCCAGGCGTGGTCCTTGTGGGTCCTAGTTGTGGATCTCAGGAAAAATCAGAACACTGTCAAATAATCACACAAGCATCCCTAAGAATAAACACCTAGACCCCCACCCATACCAACTGAGCCCGAGTACAAAGCAACAGCCAATGTCAAGATTGACTCGTGAAGTATATAATTGTGTCTGTTTCAGCATGTTCTGTATAACAACAAGGTACATTTTGCAGAAAGGTCTATGACTTATTTCGGGGCAGTTAGGGTTTGCTTGGCTGCACTTTTTTTCATGTAACACTGCGGAATTTTTGCTTCCTCTGCACTCGCAGAGCAATACAACGACGGAGGAACTTTCTCGCAAGTGCTGTGTTGTGAGCCCACAAAGCCGTGGACGGATGGGGCTCCTCGGCTTTCTTCCCATTGTGCTCTCCATCCTGCACCTCATTTGTGCCTTGGAATCCATGTCCGTGAATGATGACACGGACTACGGTGGCCTGGTGTTCACGTACACGAGCGACGGTGAGTGGGGGACCCACCACTGAGACATTTTTTTTTCAGAACGCCTCCACGTATTTTGTCGAAGGACGAAAGAAGTCCACTGTCGTAAACGCGACTGGAATTGAACGCAGACGCAATCAGGAGATGTGATGGGTGGTTCAGAGGTCAGGGTGCTGAGCCGACACCCCTGGAAGTGGGGTGTGAGTCTGGGTTAGAGACTCCCAGCGACTAAACTATGTTGATGGGCACAGCCTGGTCAGCAACAGCTGTACAAAGAAGACATCGCATACAACTTGGTTCAGTAATTAAATTGGCGACATTCCTGCTCGGAGAAGTAAAATTACGAGCGGGAGAATTGTGGTGGGAAAGTGCCACCCACACTGTTGACCAAAGGTCAATTGAAGGGATCTCAGTGGTAGCTCTGCAATGTCCACTTTTCCGAGCCGCTGCCTATTACTGAGGCTTGCACTGGGATACAATTTAACACGTAGGCTTTTGCAACCAGTCTTATTCATAATACAGGTTTTTGGGTTAGATCGCGTTATTTATAAATGTGTCGCAACCCTCCACCACCCCACATGGCCCATCAGTAAAAAATGTGTCACGTTGACAAAATACAAATAGTTCACTACTTTAGCCCACCGGTGTGTTGAAGAGTGAATCCACAACATTTACAAACAAAAATTGAGTACGACGTTTCGCTAGTAAGTACATCCAGCATCATCGGGCAATTTGCCAGAATAGTGAAGCCCTCTGCCTGCTCCCGGTCTTGAATAGAGCAGCAGGGTGACGTCATCATTTAATCCATTCAGGTGCAGTGATTTTAGGTGGAGAGGGGCGGTATTGTAATTATATAATAGATTAGTAATCAGTCAATTGTTATGATTAGTAATCAGTTGTAGATTAGTAATTAGTTGTAATGTGGATTATTTAACAACTGCGTTCGTCTTCAGGCTATCATCGCCTTTAGACGAACGCTTGCTTTGCGTTCGAAAAGTCGTGATTTATTTTATTTCTACCTATGTGACTTTACCGAAAGAACCAAAGAGTATGAACCCAATTACTATAACCTGCCATCCAGTTCACCATGGAAATGGAGGTGAATAACACACTCCCGTTCCTAAATATTTTGCTTGGACATGGCCTAAATGGCAAAATAACACAGCGCTTACAGAAAGCAAAAGCACACTAATGCCTATCTGAATGCAGTTTCACATCATCACCCAGCTCAGAAATCCTCTCTTATCATACATCGGGTTAAAACAGTGTCAGATAGCGAAAGTCTAGTGAGAGAGATTAAACATTTTAAAGAAGCGCTACGACAGAATGGCTACAATAATTCTCAAATTAACAGAACACTGAATGCCAAATCACGATTGCAAAGCAACACTGCTCAAAGTGATCAAATTATTAAAATAATTAAAATACCATATATCTCAGGAGTAACTGACAAATTAGCCCGTGTTTTGCAAAAGCAAAACATTAAAGTAAGATTTGGTAAAATACACAAAATAAAAAAACTAGTTTCTTGCACTAAAAACGAATTAACTAAATTATTAACAGAATATGTATATCGGATTAATTGTTTATGTGGCAGATGCTATATTTGGCAGAGGGGACGTAACATCAGCGTAAGACTAAAAGAACACCAAATAAATATTAAATTATCTCAACCACAACTGTTGGCAATGGCAGAACATGCTTGCCAACAAGGCCACACAATTGATTTGATAATGTTGAAGTTTTGTGTAAGACTAATTATTACTTGCCAAAACTAATTAGAGAATCAATTGAAATTGAGAGAAATACAAATAACTTTAATTGCTGTGACAGCTACAGGCTTAGTGCGGCCTGGAAGCGTATTATTAGATAATACATGCTACAATTACAATTCCTTATAGGGGAAACATACTAATTAACTGAATACGAACGTAGTATATAATTACAATAACCATCTCCCTCCCCCCATTCCGACCCCTCTGATTTCTGCACTTGCTGTTGTACTAATCTACAACTGATTACTAATCATAACAATTGACTAATTACTAATCTATCAAATAACTACATCTGAATGAGTCAAATGATGACGTCACCCTGCTGCTCTATTAAGACCTGGAAAATTGCTCGATGATGCTGGATGTAATTACCAGCGACACGTCGTACAATTTTTTTTAAATGTTGTCAATTCACTCTTCAACACACCGGTGGGCTAAAATAGTGAACTATTTGTCTTTTGTCAATATGACACATTTTTACTAATTGGCCGTGTCGGGTGGTGAAGGGTTGCGACACATTTATAAATAATGCGATCTCACCCAAAAACCTTTATTATGGGATAAAATTGGTGAAAAAGACAAAAAATAACAATAGATAGACAACCAAAGACACAAACAGCCTTTGTCCTGTAGCTACACACCTAGACTGTGTCCTGAGCTGTCCTACGCGAGTTTTAAACTTGAAGACAAAAAAGGCTTCAAAGGGATGTTTAGGAGCACTCCAGTGATTTTGAATCTCAAAGTCATTCTTATTTTCCCAAAGTTAATGGTAATCGTGCTGGGTGCGGAGTGCACCAACTACTGTGCCACTGCTCCTCGGAGACCCCTTCATTGGGTATGGCTACTAATCAGGAACGTCAATTGCTGTGCTCCTTATTGCATGAATACTGTCAGGAAACTAAATGAAAAGGGTCCCCGATAATCGGGGACAAAGACATTTTGCAAAAACGGACGATCAGATTCTCGGGGCCCTTGTATGGTGATGTGTGTCATGGTATCTTTATACCAGGGCCACTTTATTGGGAGTATTACAAGATAATTTGTTTAACGTCTCAAGATTTATTTCACAACTCAAGATACCATACACAGACAGTATGACATTCGCATCATGTAGATGGCAACGTGTACAGTTTATGTGTTTGAATATTAGCTGGCTTTAAACAATAAATTAAATAATAGCATACGACGTTTCGATTGCAACACAAGCAATCATCATCAGGTATAAATGAAATAGCAACAAAAAATCTAACCAAAAAACTATATACAGACATATAAGCAGACAGATATCACCAAGATACATAGAGAGAGTAACACAGGTACAGAGAGGGGGATCGTTTCTGTGGGGTGGCCTTAAATAGACAGAGGGGGGCGGAGGCCCCCTCTGATGATTGCTTGTGTTGCAATCGAAACGTCGTATGCTATTATTTAATTCATTATTTTATCTTTATACGTGACTTTACCGAAAGAACCAAAGAATAATTCCTGCAGTCACGAAAGCTCCAAAATTAAGATTGGCTTTAAACACTTTGCTACATAGAGAATTGCAGACCTTGGGTAATTGTGGGTAGCAGCTGGCTCAACTGCCTGCTGCCTTTCCGCTCGTATCTGGTTCCTCAGCAATTGTGATATGCAATGCAAATGAACGACGACGCTATTATTGGTATCATCATCATTATACGAGAGAAGAGGTATTCAAAGGCAGAAGAGAATAGGAAGGTATTGAGCCCCAAGTTGAATAAGGGCAGGAAGATGACAGCACGGGTGGCTGGGGGGAGGGAGTTATATTTTGTGCTGACTGGCAACCTATCTGTCCGTGCTCACAGATGCCAGCGCTGTGCAAGCGGTGATGTTCCACTTCAACTTGAACCACACTGTGACCACGCACTTCCCAACCGTCTACTCCAAAAGAGCCTGGCAAGCCACAGGTATCGCGCGCCACACTAGGAGCCATGTCCTAAACACAGGGTCATTTTCTATGAACGTCTGGTGGTTCAGCAAGCATTGACTCAAGCAAACCTATCTCTGCTGATTAGACAGCGTACGTCTATGCTGGTCCAGTTTTCTGAGTAATGAATCAACGCTGCTGAAATTGTGCACTCCCAGAAAGCCCGTGTGTGGCTGATGAGCTGTGTGAGAAATACGTTAATTTTATGTTTAAAGCTGAGAGATGGATATCTTGCAGGAAGACATATTGCCCGCTTATCTATCTTGTGTAGCCCAGAGGTCACGTGAAGGGAATCTCAGAAGTAGCTCTGTGACATTTGCTTTGATGGGCCCTTCGCTAACAAGCAGAGAGGGTTCCACTTGCTCCCCACAGGAGTTCCGTTTGGATTCTTCCCCTGCAGTGACATTGGAGGCAGGATCGCCATGGAGTTTGGAGGAAAGACGATGTGTGTGTTTTTTTTTTCAACACTCACATGGGCTTTATTCGTAAGTCAAGACAAAACTGAATGTCAAAAACTGCTGGTAAAAAATTTGACACATTTGGCAACATTATGGAATTTCCACTATTAAAGTTTATAAAATTAGCTCCAGGAGTGACGGCATCTCTTTAAAGGTAGAACTCCAGTTGATCTTAACCTATCAACAATAACGTAGTTGAAGGGAGTATGGATGAGAGTCACGAAGAAGCTGATGAAGCCCATGATGGCAAAGCCAACTTCCGTTGCCATTGCGATATTTTGAAACTCTCTTTGCGGTCGGGCTTTGGCGTACTGCCTGGCGGGCTCCAGGAGCGTCATCAGCTGCTCCATGATGGATTTGTCTTAACCTGGCCCGAGTCTCTCATTACCTGGAGCCTCTCAGTATCTCCTTCTTGGCAGGCCGCACTCTTGACGTGCTCTTTCAAATACTTCACTTGAGACGACGTGTTTTTTTATCTGTATTAAATCTGCTCTGTTCCAGACTCCACATGGGTTCATCGCAACTTGTATCTGCCCTCCCTGAAGACTACTTGTGTATTCTTCTGGGCTGCAGTCACCATTGGCGACTGGACTCGCTTTTTGACGGACAACGGATCGGCTTGTGGTGAACAGCAGCACACCGTACACTGTACACAAGGCCATGCGTTGCGAATGATCGTCGCCACACGAGTGAGCCATCGTCATTAGCAACAACAAGGGCCATGATCCACCCACTGCTGGATGACAGCCCCTGCCCCTCCCACGTGTTACTCCGTGGTGGTCATTCTAACGGGCGTGGCCCCTCCTTGGGCTGCCGTTCTGTCGCCAGCCTCGTGCGTTGACCTTCACCCTTCATGCCCATGACGCGTCCAGCCCACGCCCCCTGACTTATCATCGTCGTTCTTCCCCTGCACCTCCGATTAGTAGAGTTGGCTACATACGACGTGAAAAAAGTTCACCGTCCACACATACATAACAGTTTGGATAATGATGTCATGAACCTGCGTATGCTGTCAAATTCATGTTTCTCTTTTGGTCTCTCAATTTTATTTCAAGCATGCACCTTTGCATGCTTTTTTGGGCACTTTTAAAATTTTCATTCTGTATTTTCATCAATAACAGTGTATCTGAACCTCGTCACAGCAGGTAGTATGTACTGATGAAAAACTTCAAGAGATAACATAGCAAACCTATATTATTCTAAAATTCAACTCTTAGTCAACAACATACTCCACTATATCCCATGATATTTAGTCGGAGCAATGAAGGCAATGTACAATTAAAGCAACTCGATTATTCAATGAGCATTCATGACAATTAATAGGATGTGAATATGGCATGAGGTGCGACTGTTTAGAATACCGCGCCACCACAGCCTGGACCAGATGGGGACATTTTTATTGTTTATTCATCAAATTATTTTCCTTGTCTTCTACAAGGAAATTTGCGATAGCTGCCACCTTGTATTCTAGAATGTGCTGGAATCGTAGTCACACCGCCCCCTACAAATAACTTTGGATTCATTGAATCTTATTTTTTTAACATCCGTTATTCAACTCATAACTGTAAAACTTTACTCAAAAACCGGATATTACCCTCTCCCAATTTTGAGGGGGCACTCATTGGGCCGAGCTAATCTACTTAATATTTACTACGTTTAGTTTACCAAGTAAGGCCCACCGAGCTAGTGAGCTCTTTTTCAGACGCGACCTGCCCACAACATTTATAGCAGCCAAATACTCTAAAACGCATGTTTCTAAGTGTGAATAAAAACCGAAGGACCCGGAGTAAAATCCACACGACCTGCGGGAGAATACGCAAACTCGAAATATGCAGGCGTCAGTGTCGGGATTGAACCCACGACCTGTATACCAGGCGCAGTTTTTGACATCTCGCCACTGCAGCGCCCCTAAGATGCATGCACACTCAATGCAGCTTATGGCCTCTCCACAGCGTTCTTTCCCAATCACAAATTCTCAGATTCCTGGGTTGCTCCACATGTACCAACGTGCATGCTACCCAAGACAGATCACATCACATGGTTCTAATTTTTTTCGTGTTCATGCCATAAAGACTCCTGGAATTTCATCGCTGTTAACATGTCCTTATTAACTCATCCACCTTTTTCACAATGTGGTCTTACATTTTCGATTCAGCATGATTATTTCACTGGCAATTGTATTTTACATGTAACCTTGCTTGTATATAGTTTTCGTGCAATTATCACCTGAAATCAATGGTAACATTTCCATTACTTAATTATACTTATGAACGTTTTTTTCATTGTAGAATTTCCCAAGCTAACTTTCGTTATGGACAATGTGCTTAATTTGATGTTTATTCCATTAATGTAGTATTTATTATTTATCCTGTAACATCTTTGTCTGTGTTCTGATTCATATCCAGTTGTCTGCAATGATCTCTATCTGACTGTCTCTGCTATGATCTTTATCTGGCTGTGTCTGCTATGATCTCTATCTGGCTGTCTCTGCTATGATCTCTATCTGGCTGTCTCTGCTAATGATCACTATCTGGCTGTATCTGCTATGATCTCTATCTGTCTGTGTGTGCTATGATCTCTATCTGACTGTCTCTGCTATGATCTCTATCTGGTTGTCTCTGCTATGATCTCTAACTGGCTGTCTCTGCTATGATCTCTATCTGGCTGTGTCTGCTATGATCTCTATCTGGCTGTGTCTGCTATGATCTCTATCTGGATGTCTCTGCTATGATCTCTATCTGGCTGTCTCTGCTATGATCTTTATCTGGCTGTCTCTGCTATGATCTCTATCTGGCTGTCTCTGCTATGATCTCTATCTGGCTGTCTCTGCTAATGATCTCTATCTGGCTGTCTCTGCTATGATCTCTATCTGGCTGATCTCTGCTCTGATCTATATTTGTCCGTCTCTGTTATTATCTTTATTTGACTGTTTTTGCTATGCTCTCTCTATGGCTGTCTCTGCTATGATCTCTATCTGACTGTCTCTGCTCTGATTTCTATTTGGTTCATCACGGTACTTTATTGTCTATGTTTCGCTCGAGTAATTTTGGAGACGCTGATCACTCTTGAATCATACACTTATACTGGTCTCTTGAGTTCCAACGAGGTAAAAAAAGACATTTGAATATGCGTGTTAATTATTTAATAAAATATGAAACATCTTTGGTGGTGTTAGTACGTAGACGGTGGACAGGTCTAGTAGCGTGAAAATGACACGAAGTTTGAGAATCGCCGATCTAAGGAGCTCGCTTTTAATTGTGTCACTTCAACAATCATTAATTATTTAATAGTAGGAGTCTAGGTATTGATCTCATGAATCTGTATTGAAAAAACTGTCATCTGCATCTGCTCATGCAGCAAACAGCATACAGCAGGAGCTTGGAAGTAGAATATCATCTTTACCTGATGAATTATCTGATGGTGAGTAATGGTATACAGTATTTCATCTTCACAATCTTCTTCTTTCTCATGGACATTGAAAAAAGCATCGGACTATAATTGTACTTTAAATTATGGAAGCCATTCCACTGCATCATCTGGGGTGGTAGCTGAGTGGCGTAGTCTGCTTGTTCCACCAGAACACGTGTGGTTGTATTGGGGTAGTCATCAGTGATGAACGCCTGATGAATTGTAACTCACCGCATACACCGTTTGCTGGGGTCCCTGACCGTTTATGGAGCTAATATCCACACCTCCCCGTGTATTTGGCTGTTGGAACGCGGTTGAGAGTGGTCACCACTGTCGTTGTGACAGCAGAGAGAAACCAGGAATGTTTATCCACTAGGTCTTTAAGGAGGGTCTTGTTTGGGACACCACTTGTTCCATCGTGTCTCACACCAACAGGTAGCACAGATATCCTTTTCGGCTGACAGAAGAGTAGACTAGGCATGTGTCCAAAAAGGATGTCTTGATTTCAACTGGAAGGAGAGTTACAGTGTGATTTGATGATAATAATGTGAGGGGGGGGGGGAGATTTGGACTTTCCAAGATCTGCTTGCGATCCCTTAAGAGTTGCAGCAGCGGTGGGGATGTCCGCGAGCGCTGGCTGCCGATTGTAGGAGTTGCTCTCTGCACACGGCAATGGCAGCAGCATTGATTTGAGTCGAGCCTGGCAGTCACAGCCGCTGGATCAGATGGGCACGGTGCGAGTGCTCTGTCGTGGAATGGATCAGGGCCTGCGTTTATATCCAAAGGGTTCTGGCAGCGTCGCATCCCAACGAATGATGTTGGCCTTTGGATTCCGTCTCCTTGCTGGTGGATTAGTCTAAAAAGGTGTTAGACCAGAGGATGCCTTATGGTTCCAAAGAAAGCTGTCTCTGGTGTTGACCAATCAGTTTAAAAGACAATGCATATATTATCAGAGTATGTTTTTTTGTTTACATTCTAACCACAAGTATTGTGGTTAATGCAGACATGATTCCTTGTTAAAGGTTTCAGTTTGGTGTTTTAACATCTTAACACCTAAATTTCGATTTAAATCTTTCGTGACTGTAGGGATTCATCTTCTTGGTTCTTTCGGTAAAGTCACGTAGAAGGGAAGTAATAAAATAATAAAAATAAAACATAATAAAATAATTATCACAACGTTTCGGCCACAACACAAGCAGCCGTCCTCAGGTGAAGACCAGGTCTGTCGAGGCGACAGCATCTAAATGAAACACCACCATGCTTGGAGCGTCTATTTAAGCTGGGTTGGAAGGGGGGGGGGAATGCGCCTTGACAAAAGAATCTGCATATCAAGAGGAATTTTAGCATATTTATGGGAAATGCAGGAATGCGAATAGTGCTAATTTGTGAAATGTGTAGGAGGTGGGCGGGGGGTTTTCAAAGTTATATTATGCCTATGCATTATGCAGGATTAGCAGCATCAAAGGGAGGGGGTAGGGGTAGCATTAATAAAGAGAAGAAATGTTAATAGTATGTAGCTGCAGTAACTAAACAACCACGTAAAAAGCTAAAGTATAAACTACATAGTATCATCAGTATGCTAAATATACTCTAAATAAGCTGAGCTACCAACCGTAAGCAATACATTACAATTCTAGGTCGCAAAAAATATAATGTGTCTGTGTCTATATATATATGGATGGCTTCATGAACGAAACTTTGTTGATAGCCACTGGGTTTGCAAAGTACCTTCGTCTTTGAGAAATCAATTTCGTGTGAGCCTACTGCATTAAAACAATGATAAGACACGGCCGAGGTATTGGTCCTACCGTGGTTCAGATCTGCCTTATGTTCACGAACACTGTACGAGACATATCTCTTAGTTTCCCAAATGTAACTACTGCCACAGACACAGCTTAGTTTGTAGACGCCGGGATATTGCATGCCATGGATCACATCCTTCACAGATGGGATCAGATCCCAAATTTTATGTACTGTGTTAAATCGAACCTGGATCATGTGTTTGTTCATGATTTTGTAAATCTTATCGGTGATCCCTGCAATGTATGGCAATGTGATGGTTTTGATTGGGTCCTCAGATGGTTCTTTCCCACTGGTTGGGTGATTGTAGTCTGAATATCCATTCATCTTGAGAGCTTGGTGTAGGTATTCCAGTTCACTGGCTAGGTGATGATGGTCAGAAATAAATCGAGCTCTATGGTGTAGAGTTTTGATGAGGAAATTCTTCTGGGATGGGTGGTAGTGGGAGTCAGGTTTTAGGTAGGCATCTGTATGGGTGGCTTTCCTGTAGACAGTGTCCCATTGAGCCATCTGGTCTCTTTTCGATTAACCCATCCAAGAATGGTAACTTGACATCCTTTTCCACCTCCATTGTGAAGTTGATGGCTGGGTGTATGGAATTGATGTGGTTGAGGAATTGGTTTAGAGCTGGTCGGCCATGTGGCCATATGACGAACGTGTCATCTATGTACCTCTTCCAAAAGGACGGACGTAGTGTGGATGCCTGGATGTCACCTGTCTCAAAATTTTCTATGAAAACATTAGCTACAACTGGAGATAAGGGGTACCTTCAACTTGTTTGTAGAATGTTCCATTCCAGGTGAAGTAAGTGTTGGTGAGGCAGTGTCTCACCAGAGTCGGTACATCAGCATTCAGTCCTTGTTTGACCAAATCTTCAATGATTGCAATGGTGTCAGGCACAGGAACTTTGGTAAACAAAGAGACCACATCGAAACTAACGAGCAAATCACATGGAGATCGTGAGATGTCCTTAATTAACGATACCAAGTGAGCTGAGTTGAGTACAGCTGAGGTGGTCTTACCAGTGAATGGTTGTAAGGTCTCAGACAGAAATCGGGTTAGTTTGTTGGTGGGTGAGTCGATGGTGGAGACGATAGGACGAAGGGGTGTCCCTTCTTTATGGATTTTTGGTAAGTCATACAATCTGGGTGGTCTAGCAGCAGAGGGTTTTAAGGAGTTCAGTGGAGACACTCTCTCCTCTGGGTTTAGAAGACATTTTCTCACGTGCGTTGAAGAGGTTTTGACATAACTAATCTTGCTGTATAAATATCCTCATTTGTCAATATTTCTTTTTCTTACTCAGATGATGTAATTTCACTCTTATTGGATTATGGACGCATCCTGCAGCAACCTTATGAAATCGAAAGCTCCATGTCACTCCAAGGTAATTGTGGAATGAAATGACCTTCAAATAAAACTCTCATTTTCGCACAATATTTATGTGGTCTATATTATAATCAGGCGGCGGCTATGCACATGGCCTGTTGAGCATTAGTCATATCCTAGCTCGCCAGAAGGGGCTACAGCAAATGTGGACCCGACCTCTTCGATCTTTATGGGATAGAATGTTACCCTCTCGCGCGAGTGGGTTTTCTCCAGGTGCATCGATTTTCGCTCGGGTGCAAACACTCATTAAATGTTCGATAACACCTTCATATATAGAGGACCGCAGAGCTTGGACAATAGTTGGTGCTGGTTCACAGAGTGGCTGCCTTCCTGCTTGTCTGTAGTTGCTCCCCGAACCTCTGAGCCGTTCTCTCTCGACAAAAGTGATTATTGTGCTGCATGTTACAAGTTTAATCTATATACACTTATATTGAACCTGGCTGAGTTCAATCCTGGCTGGGACTAACATCAGCAGTGGCATTATATGTCAACCGATCCCTGCACCAATCCACGCCGACGAGCACGGTGAAGCACGGATCTAACAACTCACATGGATGGCACGACATGGTGTCCTTCATCCAGCAGTGCTTTGACAAATGGCTGTGAATGTAAATGACAGCGGTGTGCCACGTCGTCAATTAGCTTGAGTTGCCATTGCGTGAGGTGTGCGGAGTGTCCCCCGTGTGAAGCCACCTTAACGCGTTTTTCATTCCCTCCCTCCCTGCCAGTTACTCTGAACGCCTCGTTCGACAGAGTCGCGATCATACGTATGATTAACACAACCACAGATACTTTCGATGCACTACTCCTTTCTGGTAATCTCTACGAAGTTCTTTCATGTAGCTCCAACTATAGTTGCGTCCTCAAACTTTCCTACAATCAGCCAAGTGGTGACGGTGCCGCAAACTCTACGACGATGGATTTAGAACACTTTATGACCTTATCGGTCGCCTACGTGAATGACTGGCAAGTGGATCTATCCTCGTTCTCCATTGTCATCATAGACATCCACCGCAGTGTCAAGAACCCTGCTGTTAAAAGTCTTCAACGCAGTAAGTACAGCTCCATGCACTTAGCCAACACCGCTGGGATCCTGGGTTCGAATCCGGGATTTCAGCCGTCTATGATCGAACTGGGTTTCTCTGTTAAGCTGGGTCAATCTTCCCTGCTACACTAAACAAAAAAAACTCACCCTGTGCTCCGGTGTGTGGGAATGCATTACAGCTGAGAGAGAATTCACACTCCCTTGCTTATGTAGTGACGACAGGGACGGTCGAGCTTGAGGCAACACCCGTTTATTAACACTTACGTAGGTACAGCATATAACTGAAGAGGTAGCGGCCTCTTCACCCGTTTATTAACAGTAAGCACTCCCAGGCTAGCTGCCACCCGTCCTCTCAAGGAGACTACCTGATCTGGCCCTGGCTAGGCACAGATCTCGACTACCAGCCACACGAAGTCGGCCCTTAGAAGGACGTCGACCTTCGCGGCTCTGGAGTCGCACCACTGGCTTGCTCTAGGCGGCCCTTAGAAGGACAGCGACCAGAGGAGTTCCAGGGACTAGCTAGCTGGCCTTCAATCTTCACTGGTTCTTCATCTTGACCCGTTCCCAACGTCTGCCTCGAGCTCTCTGGCTCTCCGATTTTTATACCAACTTGCCACCGAGGGGCGGGGCTGTATGGGATCACAGCATCCTCCCACAGCCCCCCAGGGTGGTAACCGTTTGTGGATGTGGACACCCCTGTGTAATCGTCCGTTTTCCTTCTGTAACACCCCTACACTTATACCAATCTTGTTAAGAACAAGGAAATCAAGTGGCACTGACATAATCAGTACAAGAATTTCCCAAACTGCGTGAGTGTCTCCACGTCTGTCTCCGTGTCTGCCTGTGTGTGTCTCTGTTTATGGGGAGCTGTGGCGCAGTGGTTATCGCGTTGCACTAGGAAACCGTCGATCCGACTTCGATTCCCGCTCACGGCCAACATTTTTGATGATTATCTAAACCGGTCCTGGGCCTCCTCTATATCGGTTTAGCGTCAGATGAGTACTCGGTACAGTGTGTAAACATCGCCACTGTGGAAACAAAGGCGGCCGGGCGTGGTGATGGTCTCCTACCCCCTCGTGTGCCGTGCTGGCCTACATAGGTGCTCACTAACAGAACTTGCCCCAACAGTCTGTTAAGGCTTTGTATTTGTTTGCCCAACTGCTCATGCGAGGGAGTTGAAAGGGCCAGGGGTGGGGGCTGATGGCAGTCTGCTTCCGTGCTGTGCCAAGGCGACTGATTGAGGGGGTGGGAGGTGAGGGGTGGGGTCTTGAAGGTCTTTCCTCTCCAAAAACTCACAAAATAATTCCCAGCACACCTGGTGGGCCACTGCTCACCGCTTTCGAAGTACTGCTCCAGTTTGTAGTGATCTGGTTCAACTCTTCATGCATTTTTATTGATACCTGAATTTGGCACATCTCACCCTGAGCACAAAAGGAAAACAATCTGTTGTATTGCTACTTGATGCTTACTCTTGTAGAGTCCGTTCTCTAACGTGAGCTGGCATTTCCAATGGCATTGTTTTGTCTGAAGACATGATGTCTGCAGAGACATGCTGCTGCTAATCCTGCATAATGCATAGGCATAATATAACACACTGAAAGGGAGTTACACGATTTCTTGTCAACAACTACCCGCCATCACCAACCTCAACAATGTTCTTCATCACTGACTCAAGTCCCAACCCCTTTCTGGGATCGCACTGCGGTCACCATCCTAGAATCTCACCCAGATCCAGAAGAATGCTGATGGTGAACACAGTGGAAAAGAGCCGACATCCAGAATTAACAGTTCATTCAAGACCCAAACATCGCCCCTCTTAGCTTTCGCCATTCCTCCAATATACTGGTGTAGCCATCAATCACATCAGAATTTCAACAGGCCGATAGCGCACATCTCCTTCACGCATGTAAAATGAAAGCCAGGCCACAGCAGTGCGATTGTGGCCATGCAACCCAAACTATGGCTCATATAGTAAACCCCTATAGTCTTCACTCCTTCACTGGACTAGGAACAGCAAAACGATGCAAACTCTCTCCTGCAGTCCTCTCGTCGTTGCCAGCAGCAAACCTTCACATTGGCACCGATCTCCTAAACGTATCGCTGCTGCCATCATGCACAAGAATACAATATGCAGTACCAGTGAGCAGTTCTGGGCTGTCACCAGACGTAGGGCCTAAGTATAGAAAATTATCTTAAGATAACTCATACATTTGGCAGGCAAATATTTTAACTAGACATTATATGGCATGAGAGAAGGCAAATTGTAAGTCAAAGCCATCGTGAGATCGTAACCGTCCCTGAGGCAAGAGCCGTTGATTAGGAAAACGTCATCCTACTGCAGCAGCCCGTGGGTTTCCTGGGAAGACAAAAACTTCCATCCCACATGGTCATTGTGACATTATCTCTCCGTGAGTGTAAGCAGGTCTGTGGCTGAGGAAAGTATATCAATGTTATACGTTGATTATATGAGTGAAGTTAATAATGTTAAAGGTGGTGTCAATGTTTTTCATTATTATTTTTCGCATTGTGATATTAAGTATCACCGGCTACTTTAAACCTACAAGTGGTCCTGACCACAATTGTTACATTACTACGACGTTGTAACGTGCCATGGACTCCTTTGAGGATGCACGAGAGTTTTTTTGGCTGGACAACCTGAGGTTGCTTCTAGATTTAAAGCTTTAGATTTGAAGCTTTCGTGACTGCAAGGATTCATATTCTTTAATTTTACTTTTATTAATTTAAAATTTTTACCTACGTGACTTTACCGAAAAAACCTAAGAATATGAACCTGAGGTTGCGTTCGCTGCCCACGTGACTTTTAGCCATGGCACGTGACCGGTATCGCAACTCCCCGAGCACCCAGAGCCAGTGCTTGAATACAGACGCCTCGAGGTGCTGGCTCAAGGGCCTGCCAGGCATTGGCTTTCCAACTGACAGTCAATGCAACGTTCTTGTTGTTTTGCAGGTCCTGACATCCGTAACATGGGCTGCCTGTGTATCAATAAAGATTTGCCATTAGGTAGAGAAAGATGGTGTGTAACACTCGGCAGCGCACCGTCACTGATCACACTAAAGCGCATGGAGGCTTGCACCGAACCCTTTGCGCACAGGGCAAATCGGACGCTGCAGCACGTGCTCAGTGGAAAATGCCTCACGCTTTCCTCAACATTGGACTTGAGCTTCGATGATTGCTCATTCGCCAGGACTGTTATATTCCAGCGCCAGGCAATGAAATTGTGGAGGCCTTTGTCAAGCAGCGATTACATCTGCGTGAAAAGTGACGGTTACACTCTCCAGCATGGCACGTTCAAGGAGAGAGCTCGCTTCTTCTTCAGCACAGGTAAATACTTTTGCATAGACCAACTCTGTCATCTCTTATACCGCTCTTCCACTGGCACATCCGAGCTTCACGGTCCAGGTTGTTTTTCATTGACTATTTGCTGTGCCAGACTGTAAAAACACTGTGATACGCTGGCCTCAAGACATATAAATGTGGCTGGGGCTAAACGGGGCCAGGGGTGGGGCTAACGATGCATTTGTTGTGTGCGAACGTCCGTCAGTACACTCGGACACAGTGTCACCGCATCGTCCAAATGACTCGTTCGTTACTTGCAAAGTTGACAGCACACAAATGGCTGGGCTTTTTAAGTGGAAAAATAACCTGGTGCCGTGCCTCCTGAGCTATGCTGGGCTGGCTCGACACTGGCCCAGCGTGGCACGATAGCAGAGGTGTGGACTCGAGTCATGTGACTTGGACTCGAGTCAGACTCGAGTCATGAATTTGATGACTTCAGACTCGACTTGGACTTGCATAACAATGACTTTGTCCCACCTCTGAGGTGTGGACTCGAGTCATGTGACTTGGACTCGAGTCAGACTCGAGTCATGAATTTGATGACTTCAGACTCGACTTGGACTTGCATAACAATGACTTTGTCCCACCTCTGCACGATAGTACAGCAGAAAAGAGGTGATAGAAAAACGTTGGCCGGGTATACATCCTCAGATATCGCTCGCCACTGCTGTTAGCCATGGGCAATGAATCAAACTGAGGTCAGCAAGTTAATGTCTCAGTGTTTAAAACCATTGTGTAACCACTCCCCACAACAATAGTAATTTGTGAGAGCCACTATCTCTGATACAATCCGGTGACCATCAGAGTTGTGTGGAAACTCATGGCCAAACAAAGTAGATCTTAATCTTGATGTGAAAAAAAACCTGCTGGGGGATTAAATCTTGACTTAAAGCGTTCGTGTCTGCAGGAATTCATATTATTGGGTCTTTCGGTAGAGTCACGTAGATACGTTCAGAGAAAATAACAAAAATAACAAAGAAAACTTCGACGTTTCGATCGCAACATAAGCGGTCGTCTTGAGGAAAATTGGGGTTAGCTTCCAAGGCAAACTTTTTATAAAGGTTTGCAAATAGTCGTAGCCCAAATGTCAGCAGCCAATGATATTGTAAGTGCTGGACAGCCAACCCGACGGTGGTTGGTTTTTCACCAAAGGGCTGCCAGGTGAGAATTAGCATGTTAAAGAGAGTTTAGCATGTTAATGGAAGATCGCAGTGCCGCAACCAAAGGGTCAGCGCGCGAAGTGACTGTGAAAGCGCAAGTTTGAAATGGGCGTAAAGCACAACTAACATCGGAAGGTGGTAGGATGGGAACATCATAGCCAATTATGACTAAAACTGGTTGATAACGTCCTTCCAATGTTCAGTTTGTACCCATTTTCTCGGTGGAAATTGTGTCTATGTCTATATACAGTATATGGATGGCTTCATGAAGAATCTTTGTTGATAGCCAGTGGGCTTGCAAGAAGAAGCCAGATCCACACATCAAAAAGTTAGACGTGGACAAGACTGTTATCAATCAGAGTAACACTCCAATTTCAGACAGCCTAAAATCGGTTCTAGCCAAAGGGTTGAATTTCGCAGTCACCCCTAAACACATCCCAGTTGATGATATGATTGCCCAGGTCGATGTAGCCCTTATGGGATTGGGACACATTACTGCAGACGTGGCAAGATCGGAAATTGCTGCAATCCTCAAAAACGCTAAGACACCTATTAGCAACATCAGTAAAGATGAGCGCTTTGAGCTTTTTCAATTAAAAAAGAGAGATGACATCGTCATCCTTTCACCCTACAAGGGCAATGCCACAGTTATCATGGACAAAACCACATACAATAACAAAATTCAGGACATACTTAATATGATGGTAGCTATACCAAAATTAAAAGAGATCCCACCAACCGCCTGGTTACGAAAACCAACAATATCATCACTGATTCGACATCTTTGATCGAACCAACCAAGTGGTTATCCTTAAAACCCTCTGCTGTTAGACCACCCAGATTGTATGGCTTACCAAAAATCCATAAAGAAGAGACACCCCTTCGTCCTATCGTCTCCACCATTGACTCACCCACCAACAAACTGGCCCGATGTCTGTCTGAGACCTTACAACATTTTCACTGGTAAGACCACCTCAGCTGTACTCAACTCAGCTCACTTGGTATCGTTAATTAAGGACATCTCACGATCTCCATGTGATTTGCTCGTTAGTTTCTATGTGGTCTCTTTGTTTACCAAAGTTCCTGTGCTTGACACCATTGCAATCATTGAAGATTTGGTCAAACAAGGACTGAATGCTGATGTACCGACTCTGGTGAGACACTGCCTCACCAACACTTACTTCACCTGGAATGGAACATGCTACAAACAAGCTGAAGGTACCCCTTCAACTTGTGGGTTTTCCCTTATCTCCAGTTGTAGCCAATGTTTTCATACAGTAATTTGAAACAGATGCCATGCAGGCATCCACTCGACGTCCGTCCGTGTGGAAGAGAGCAATGATATCATCAACTGGGATGCGTTTAGGGGTGACTGCGAAATTCAACCCTTTGGCTAGAACCAAGTTTAGGCTGTCTGAAATTGGACTGTTACTTTGATTGATAACAGTCTTGACTACGTCTACCTTTTTGATGTGTGGATCTGGCTTCTTCTTGCAAGCCCACTGGCTATCAACAAAGATTCGTTCATGAAGCCATCCATACCATGAGGGAAAAAAGTATTTGATCCCCTGCTGATTATGTACGTTTGCCCACTGACAAAGAAATGATCAGTCTATAATTTTAATGATAGGTTTATTTGAACAGTGAGAGACAGAATAACAACAACAAAATCCAGAAAAATGCTTGTCAAAAATGTTATAAATTGATTTGCATTTTAATGAGGGAAATAAGTATTGTGACCCTCTGCAAAACATGACTTAATACTTGGTGTCAAAACCCTTGTTGGCAATCACAGAGGTCAGACGTTTCTTGTAGTTGGCCACCAGGTTTGCACACATCTCAGGAGAGATTTTGTCCCACTGCTCTTTGCAGATCTTCTCCAAGTCATTAAGGTTTCGAGGCTGACGTTTGGCAACTCGAACCTTCAGCTCCCTCTACAGATTTTCTATGGGATTAAGGTCTGGAGACTGGCTAGGCCACTCCAGGACCTTAATGTGCTTCTTCTTGATCCACTCCTTTGTTGCCTTGGCCGTGTGTTTTGGGTCATTGTCATGCTGGAATACCCATCCACGACCCATTTTCAATGCCCTGGTTGAGAGAAGGAGGTTCTTATTCAAGATTTGACGGTACATGGCCCTGTCCATCGTCCCTTTGATGCGATGAAGTTGTCCTGTCCCCTTAGCAGAAAAACACTCCCAAAGCATAATGTTTCTACCTCCATGTTTGACGGTGGGGATGGTGTTCTTGGGGTCATAGGCAACATGCCAAAGAACTCCATTTTGGTCTCATCTGACCACAACACTTTCACCCAGTTGTCCTCTGAATCATTCAGATGTTCATTGGCAAACTTCAGATGGGCATGTATATGTGCTTTCTTGAGCAGGGGGACCTTGCGGGCGCTAAAAGATTTCAGTCCTTCACGGCGTAGTGTGTTACCAACTGTTTTCTTGGTGACTATGGTCCCAGCTGCCTTGAGATCATTGACAAGATCCTCCCGTGTAGTTCTGGGCTGATTCCTCACCGTTCTCATGATCATTGCAACTCCACGAGGTGATATCTTGCATGGAGCCCCCGGCCGAGGGAGATTGACAGTTCTTTTGTGTTTCTTCCATTTGCGAATAATCGCAACAACTGTTGTCACCTCATCAAGCTGCTTGGCGATGGTCTTGTAGCCCATTCCAGCCTTGTATAGGTCTACAATCTTGTTCCTGACATCCTTGGAGAGCTCTTTGATCTTGGCCATGGTGGAGAGTTTGGAATCTGATTTATTTATTGCTTCTGTGAACAGGTGTCTTTTATACAGGTAACAAGCTGAGATTAGGAGCACTCCCTTTAAGAGTGTGCTCCTAATCTCAGCTCGTTAACTGTGTAAAATACACCTGGGAGCCAGAAATCTTTCTGATTGAGAGGGGGTCAAATACTTATTTCCCTCATTAAAATGCAAATCAATTTATAAAAATTTTAACATGCGTTTTTCTGGATTTTCTTGTTGTTATTCTGTCTCTCACTGTTCAAATAAACCTACCATTAAAATTATAGACTGATCATTTCTTTGTCAGTGGGCAAACGTACAAAATCAGCAATAGATCAAATACTTTTCCCTCACTGTATATATAGACACATACACAATTTCAACCGAGAAGATGGGTAAAACTGAGCAATCATTGGAAGGACGTTTTCAACCAGTTTCAGTCATAATTGGCTATGATGTTCCCATCCTACCACCTTCCGATGTTAGTTGTGCTTTACGCCCATTTCAAACTTGCACTTTCACAGTCACTTCATGTGCCGACACCTTGGTTGCAGCGCTGCGATCTGCCATTAACATGCTAATCTCTCTTTAACATGCTAATTTTCACCTGGCAGCCCTTTGATTGGTGGAAAACCAACCAACGTCGGGTTGGCTGTCCACCACTTACATTATCATTGGCTGCTGACCTTTGGACTACGCCCATTTCAAATCCTTATAAACAGTTTGCCTTGGAAGCTTACCCCAATTTTCCTGAAGACGACTGCTTGTGTTGCGATCGACACGTCATAGTTTTTGTTGTTGTTTTGTTATTTTCTTTGAACCTATCTACGTGTTTTTTACCGAAAGACCCAAGAATATGCTGGGGATTCCCCGTTGGGTTTTTCTGTTGATGATAAATGTTTAGCATGATCAACACAATGTCGCATATTTGACCCATTACACATCTGATCTCATCAATTAACCAGCGCAAGATTTGTGCAGATGGTGTACAACTCATATTCTATAGATGTTCACTATCTGACTATACCTTAGACACCGTATTAGAAGCTTGTTTTGAGAAAAATGTGGAGGACATCAGGGCTTTCGGGCGATGACAGATGTCTGCAAAAACAAAGTTCTGTGAAATGTATTATTCTTTTGCTGTTCAAAGGGATCTCATTGCCGTGAAGTCACCCTACTCCTACTCTTCCGCATGCACTCTCCCCCATCCACAATTACCATCACTACCCAAACCAGCCCCATCCCGTTTTTGTCCAGGGGAGGGGCCTACAAAGGTAAGGGTGGGGTCTAAAGAATAAGGGGCCAGACCTAAACAAAGGAAAGGTGTACAGCCCAAAGATACAGGGTCCTTATTCAGGAAGCGGTTGGGGCCTGATCAGGAAGTGGTGGGGCCTAATTGGCAAGGGGTTTGGCCTAATGAATAAGTCGGTAGAGAAAAATGAGGAAGAAGGCGGGGACTAAAGAGGAAGTGAGAGGCCTATAGAGGTTGAATTTCCTGTTTATTTAACGTAATGGAAGCATATAATTAAATGCGTGCAGCAGACAGCAGCAGAATAACTTTAGTGCTGCAGATCTGGGCACAGTCCAACGAGTATGTTACATTGTAAATCTATTCACGTGTGAATACACCCTTTTTATATATTTTAAATGTCCATGAACACAAAATAACTTGAGATCTGTCAACACTGGTGTATTAATGAAATATTCAAATTTTTGTTGTTGGGGCGATTTTTTTGTATATCACCAATTATATTATAACATTGCTGTTCTTGCCTTTTGCACATAAGCCTTCCCACCTCTGGCTACCATTTAATCGATGCACATTGCCTAATTACCAATCTGTCTACCTATCTACCTACTCACCTGAGGGCACAGCCACATTTTAGAAGTTGGGGGCACTCACGAATGGTTCCTGGTGATTACCGGTTCGACGACACAATCTGTCAAGTTCCGACCCCATTTTATGACTAACAAAAGTTCTACTAAAACTAATGTATATAATTCTGCTTGATTATCCAGGAAAGCCTCACTGAGTCTCAAGACTCTAACAGGAGGGTCCTGCCAAGTGTTTATGCAGAGGAGAGCGATGTTGCTGCTCTGCTTATAATCACAAATGAGGAATTTGTAGGTAGATTTTCAGCATTGAGACACTTGGCCAATACCAGTCACACTGTCTATGGCTTTAGCCATGGGAGGAAAGCGGGTAATCCAGAGGGAAGTACGCAAAATAGGGGGAGATCATACTAACGGCATTTACTCACACACACTCATACTCTCACACGCATTTTGCAGAACAAAGGGAGAACAAACTCTCCGCAAAAGGCACCTGATTCGGGAAATTAACCCAGGCTCTTCTTTCTGTGAGGCACAATTGTTACCTCTTTGCCACTGTGCCAGCCTGCTGCCCTAAATTGTGACCTATGCAAATACTGAGCCGACTATTCACGTACTACTTTGTATTTAATGGTTCCATCAACAAGCATAATCTATGTCGTCTTGTTGAATGAAGAAAAATGCAAACTCAATTACAATCTTAACCCCAATTATACAAAGACTATTGTCCAAAATACTGCAGTTGTCTTCTAGCCATATTTGAAATATTTGGGGTAGTCTGGACACCCACAAAGCCCGGAGTGGTTGCACCCCTGTACTCACCATATTCCTACCTGCCCACCTACCCTCCCTGCTTAGAATACTCAAATCCTGTCGGGATGGAATCGAAGTTTTTACCAAATGCCTTCATCCGAGCCTCGTCAGAATTCAGCAAAGCACTGGGCGCAGGCGAGGCCAGGCTGGGCAACCTTGGCGGGTTTTGGAGACCGGCCATCGATGCCGGTTCCTACATCGAGGTGGATTTTAAGACGCCCGTAAATGTGACGGGCGTGATTCTGCAAGGATCTAGCCCAGAGGTCGACTTTGCCAAAAAGTGGGAACCCTCGTGGGTCACGTCTGTGATATTCAGTGCTTCCAACACCAGCGTGTTCAAGGATATACAGGTGACATAAGTTATCACTGATACAGTGTGCTGCATATAAAGATATTAATACGTAGGATAAAGAATAAGACAAATTGAGTAATAGTGAATCAGTGTCGATGAGACAAGAGAGGGCTGTAGTAATCATAGGTTTATGGTAAGTGAGCTGATTGAGTCGGGTTGTGAGTATAGGGAAGATCTTCGGGTTTACTTTGTAGGCTTTAAGCAGGCGAATTACTCTTGTGTGGAGGGAGGGAGGGTGTGGGAACGGCTCTATTATGGCATCTCAGGTAAGAGAAGTCAGGTGCTTAAAAACGTTCATGATGGTACTCAGGCCTCTTGTTCGAATAGGAGAGACATCAGAACGGATTTTATGTTGTTGCTCCAGGTGTCAACCGAGGTTGTATATTGCCTCCTACGTGATAGACTATGCATTCAGAACGCGGTCATAACAGTGGAACATTTAGGCACCAATGCAGATGAGATGAATGTGCAGAACTTAGAATGCAGATGACACGGGTTCATTGGTTTGTGCGTGGGCATAGATACCACTCAGACTGGACACTCAGAAGGCAAATCTGATTGCAGCAGTTATTAACGTGGCCACTTCGGTACGCTCACAATTTCCGGTAGGTGGAAAGAGGGATCCCGTAGCAGAGGACTTTGTGACTTGGGCAGTAATGTGAACAGTGCAGGGGTTGTCAGAAGGAGGTCGAGAGATACAATTATTATTCTCGCAGGCGAGTTTCTAGATTGGTTGTGGAAACCGCTTTTAAAAGTGAAAGGATACGTTTGTAGAGAAAATGAGATTCATGAAGACAATGCCATCATCTGTATGCTGTATGGGTCAGAGGGCTGAGCTCTGTGTAGCTCCTCAAGACAAGATGTGTATTTGAGCACAGATATCTGAGATGGACACGAGGAAGGTTGTTTCAAAGACAAGATAGGCGATGCACAAGTCCCGAAGGGATCATACCAAGTACTTAAAGTGTTTGTGTGTAATTGTATCAACCTTGCTTAAACTACCATTTAATCACCATTAACGATGAACCATACCTTTGTGATCACGCAGTGCAGTGCATTTTTATTATTTTGAGGTATTTCCGTTGATATTTCCGAATAACCATTTGCACTTTGTGATGTTCTCAATATAAAAAAAAATGTATGCCAAATTATAGGAGTGAAAATAAATATAAACACGGAACCTGAAGCACACAGTACTGCCTGACATGTATGTAATATATCCGTGCAGTTAACGATTAAAGTAATTTAAAAAAACTTTCCCTCTAATTTTCTGGGCGTCAAACAAACCCCCGTCATTTCTGGGATGCAGTAAATCTGACTTTGTTATTTTTACGTCAGGCTGTGTATAAGGTGCACGCTTCTACAGGTTTGCTGTAATTGTTGCTTTTTTCCATTGCATGAACACCTCTCTGTGTGTGACAAACAGGTGAGCAGCGTCGATCTTGACGAGTACAGGAAAGTGAAGATCTACTTTGCCAATATGACATGCGCGACCATTTTACGATTAACTCCGACTTCGTCGCATGGCAACGTCTCTCTCCGATTTGAGGTGCTCGCAAACTACCACAAAATTAACACCACCTTCATAGACTATATCCCAATCGACACTAACGGATCGATAAAGTTCTTCGCCAACAACACCTTCAGCAACCTCGCCTGCTACTGGTGGGATATCAGCAACGTCAGCAAAATCATGATCGGCCACGCGCTCTGCGACTACGTGTGCAACTGCAGCGCTAAAAGGTTCCCTTTGCAAAACGACCTGGAGTTCGTGTACACATTCCCGCTCCTCGGTTTATACAACGTTACTGTCACCGAGCTGGTGCCCTTCGCCTCCGCGACGTATGAGCGCATGGAGGTCGCTGTGAACAGCAGGGGTTGCAAGACCCTGTCGGTAAACATCGACGACAACAGCGTGAGCCTTGCGAGAGCACGGACCGTTTCTCGTAAAGACGCCCTCGTACGTTTAGCGACGTTATACGGCTTCTGCATCCGTGCGCAGATGTACTTTTTCGATTGGATCGCAACCGACCTCTCCAAGGGCTCGTCCAGGCAGCTCAACGCCATGTCGAGGTACGTTAGGTTCCCGCCAAACTTTTTCAGTCCTGGGAAGTTCTCAGTGACGGCAAAGGGAAGATACATCGGGAACTTCTCACTGGAGAAATCGAGCACCATCTATATCAACGTGCCAGCCTCTCAGCTCGTTGTGGCGTTCCGCGGAGCAGGCACTCGGGTTGTGGGCAACGACCAGGACCTCGTGGTTGATGCCGGAGAATTTTCATATGACCCCGATGATGACATTTTGCCCGGAAACCTGAGCTTCGCCTGGAACTGCTCGCTGGTGCTAGATCTGTCGGCCACCCCAGCAGGATGCGGAGACGGCACCGTCACCAATGGCTCCATGTTCATCGCTAATGCGAGTGCCCTGATCGTGGGTTCCACGATGTCCATCACAGTCACCGCTACTAAGGGTCACAAGACGGGATCGGCAACGCAGATGGTTAAAATCACCAGCGACTCACCGCCGGATATTTACATAAGGTTAGCTATCACTTTTTGTGTGCTACCTGTAGTGTTCGTGTCAACAAAAAAAATCGAGGTGGCCACGTGGATCAAAGGGATACTGCTACGCCAGGGTACCAATCTGACACTGTTAAGCTCTGGGTGCAAATATATTTATTCTTGAAACTATTCTAAATTTGGAACGTGTCACTGCCATACCATATTCGCTTAGTCTCATAGAGAGAGAAGGACTCGGCACGAGAGACAGGCAAGCAGGAAGGCAGCAGCCATGCGGTGAGCTGGCGCCAACTATTGCCCAAGCTCTGTGGTCCACAATATATGAGGATGCTGTCAGCTAAGTAATGAATGTTTACACGTGGGAGGAGACTTGAGCATTTGGAGAAAACCCACGAATGCGAGAAGGTAACACTATCCCATACAGATGGAAAAGGTGGAGTCCAGATATTTGCCATACTGCCGTCTCCTGGCGAGCCAGGGTATCGCAGGGTATCGCACCACCTTGAACCCAATGACCTTTTACCTGTACCCAAGTACAGTGCACTGTTAACAAAAGGACTGCAATTGGTAACCGCTCATCAAAATGTCCATCATTCAAATTATTTTGTTAAACCAGAAGAAAACTCAAGAGACTAGGATGAGTCTAATTTCAAGAGTGACCCGAGTAATTTGTCTGCCAGTAAAGGGGCGATTATTCCTGCTATGTGTGTGCAATCCCAAATGCATAATTTGTGGTAAAATCTGAATATGGCAAATTTGGACCCTGCTCTTGTGTATCACATCATGGGATCTTGTAACCTCCACTGTGAAACAGGTGCCACATAGTATTATCCTGGTTATTGCACCCGGTAGTGATAATCGGTTGATCAATATCACCAAAGGCACATTGTGCTCACAGTACAGGCAGATGGTGCTTAGCGCTGAAGATGCATTCCTGGAGTAGTGAGCGCTCATCAAATCAGCATTAAAGGGGTCATCATACAGTTGTTTCCATGGGGGTGCGTTCCCGACATTGTTATTTCTTATATATGAGCAATGTATGAGGGCTTCATTGGGATATCGGTAATAGCGCAAAAATTAATACAGATGGCAAACATTATTTGAGAATTCAATAACATCAATATTATGTACTGTACTCACAAGTGCATCTTCCTACAAAACAGTGGAGGGAGACGAGGTTTGAGGAACTACTACTGGGAATATGGTGTATTTTTTTTAACTAGCAAGCTTGGCTTGGACCACAGCATATTGTAATAATATTGAATAACAAATTAATTGTTCAATATGTAATCGTGACCACATACAGGCTTGTCTCGCTTAGCGAGCGTTCTTTTTTCTAGAATTCGCTATAACGTGCAATCTGAATTTAGACCCATTTATTTGAAAAACGAGAAAAAATGTCACTTGGCAAGCAGAGACCGATCGATCGAATGCCCCCCGTGGTCCGTCAGGAGGTGCACGGCGGCCCGTATCTGTTTGTTTACCAGCTGTGCTGTGCCCGCGTATTTTGTTGTGTGGGAAGGGGACCTCGTGGTAGCCCTGCAATGGGTGGGTTGGCAGGCGGATGGGGTGGGCGGCGGCACTAATTATATGCGGACACTGATGGCAAGAAGTCATGCTCCATCTCGCATCGCTGCATCATGGCCAATAACCCAGCAACTCTAATTCGATTCCGAGCCACGGTTAACATCAGTGGGGAGTGATATTTGAAACAGTGGTCCTGCACCGCCCCTGTTGCTCTCTCAACCCACTATCAAAATCGGAATATGTATTTATCCTGAAGAAATCTGATTATCTATGAAGCTCTTTCGCAGATGTCCAGTAGAGGTGGGTCGGAAAGTTACAACAACGAGCGACACAAAAAAACTATTGGAGTGCAAAGTATATGAAAGAAAAGTACATCGCAAAAAATAAATATGTAAAATAGATACAATATTTAAATTCAAATTGTATAGGTACACTAATTCCCAAGCTTGAGCAAGCAGCAAAAAATAGCAAGAACTGTCCCAGACCACACCAAGATCACATACAATCCCTCCATAAAAATGCACTAACAACTTCTACCCTACAAACAACATAAATGCCAGGCACCTGCGAGAACTAAGTGGTACATTTGATGTTTTGTTACTTTATTTGAAAGTTACGATTTATATTTATCGCATTAAAAAGTCGTTCAAGAGGGGAACATTTTGGGGACGAAACGTAGTTCAGATTTTAATATGGGAGTAAGTCAATGGGAAAACGAGTTTTGCCTCTCGAGCAATTGTCTCGAAATGTATCTCGCTCGTTCAGTGAGACGCGTATGTGTCGTGACAATCTAATTTGTAGAAGGCGGGGTGCTGATTCGCTCAGCGCGTTCGTCGCTTTCATTGGTCAAGCGATTACATGCAAAGATGGTGGCTGAGTACATGTTCTCGGCTAACGCTTCTTGAAAGAGTGCAGTAAAGTCGAATATGTTTTGACTCTTTTTTTCGGAAAAAAATGTTACGAGGTCGCACTAATCGATGTCTGCCTGTACAAGGTAATCGTATCTCTCACAGCATCCTCCATGCGTCCAGCATCTTCGCGATTTGGTACAACCCCTTTTAGCAATCCCGGGGCACTTACAGCGGCACAATGGCTGGGTACAGAGAGTTCCAAACCAATTGGGGCAGCAGAGGAGAAAGAGCAACTTCCTAAAGGCAAAGGTTAAATGGATGTACATGGATGTACATCTGCCACGACGCGGATGTGGGGCTGAATTATTTCTTGAGACTATACGATTCATGATAATCATATTAATTATGATTAACACATTTAATGAAAGTTTGGATGAAAAACCTTTGCGAACAGGTATTGATCCTAAGCATTTCATGCAAGCAGCCAAATAAACTTTGGGATGCAACGCAACTAAAATTAGCAGTATGCTGAGTCCTTGTCTCACTTCGCTCAGATGCATCCACAACTGCAAGACCAAGACCGCAGTAACTCATCCATTGTCTCTGATGGCCGTGTGCTTGAACTGCAAGGCCAGTGACGTTGTGACATACTGTTGGAAGCTGTATGATCATGAAGTACTTCACAGTTATTTCCACACGCTCACAGACACAGGTAAACCCCACCCTCTGTGCGTCTCAGGAGAGACACTCTCCGTCTGTATCTCAGTAGAAAAATTCTCCCTCTGGGTCTCAGTAGGGACATTCTCCCTCTCGGTCTCAGTAGAGACACTCTCCGTCTGTGTCTCAGTAGAGACACTCTCCCTCTAGGTCTCAGTAGAGACACTCTCACTCTGTGTCTCATTAGAAACACTCTCCCTCTGGGTCTCATTGGAGACGCTCACTCTGTGTCTCAGTACAGACATTCTCCCTCTGGGTCTCAGTAGAGACACTCTCCCTCTGGGTCTCAGTACAGACACTCTCCCTCTGGGTTTCAGTACAGATACTCTCTCTCTGTCATAGTAGAGACACTCTCCCTCTGGGTCTCAGTACAGACACTCTCTCTCTCTCTCTGTCATAGTAGAGACACTCTCCCTCTGGGTCTCAGTAGAGACACTCTTCCTGTGGGTCTCAGTAGAGACACTCTCCCTCTATGTCACAGTAGAGACATTCTCCCTTTGGGTCTCAGAAGAGACACTCTCCCTCTGGGTCTCAGTAGAGACACTTTCCTTTATAATTGTGTGCTCTTGTATTTCCCTTCAGGTGTCCTTTCTAGTGGCCTGGAAGTGAAGAGTAATTCATTGCTTAGTGGACTTGTCCTCGTAATCAAAGTGGAAGTCACAATCTCGAGAAGGTCTTCAACTGCCGAGTTTAACTTGACAACAAACTTCCCCCCTTACAATGGCAGCTGTCATAACAAAGAACGAGAAGGTGCGTGTGTGCTTGTGTGCATAGCTGACAACACGCCCCGCTGTACACCTGGTGACCTGAATTTTAATTACACTCAAGGCTGAGATCAGTGGAAATACTTAAACCTGTCGAAAACCTCCCTGTAAGGTTGACTTGGCTGACTGTTCCTGCAGGCATCGCCAGCATGACACTCTTTACGATCATATGCGATGGCTGGCTGGATGAGGGTGACGCGCTGCTCCGGAATAACGTGGTAGATCTGGATCTGGGATTCTTCTACCAGGTGTCCACGTTAGAAGGGCAGCGTGAACGTATTGTGCACACGAGCTGGATTAAAGATATGCAGAATATCCTCCTTCCGGTCGGCGATCCACTCAACGATTACTGTCTCCCACTGATCGTCTATGTCTGTGACATCTACACAGACTGTTCCATCTGGCAATCATCTGTGAAGGTTGGTGCTGAACTAAGCCTCTAGGATTCACAGCTCAACCAACTCAAAGCGGTCAATGACACGTCATGAAAATATATATTTGTATCGTTAAAAAATACATCACAGCAAGTGCAGCTAACACTTATCACCTTATTGCACTTGGGCACCAGCAGTGTGTTAAATTGGCAGAGTGCTCTGCCATGGTGCTCCTAAAAGACGGAGTGTAGCTCTTATTGAACGGTGGGTGATGTAATGCACACACTCAGCCAATGATTGCGCCTGTTCTGTCTGTGAACCGAGCATTCATAGGAAGCTATGGCGCCTTCGATTGGCAGAATTCTGACATGCCAAATTAATACTCTTTGGTTCTTTCGGTAAAGTCACGTAGAAATAAAAAAATATATATTAATGTTATTTATTTATGTAATATTTCTACGTGACGTTACCGAAAGAACCAAAGAGTAATTCCTGCAGTCACGAAAGCTCAAAATCAAGTTTGATGCCAAACTAATGTTCAGTGATGCAGCTTCCAAAACCATTAGCCCCTTAGAGGTGAGTCAAACCTGTCATTAGATTCGCCACCACCCGACATAGCCAATTAGTAAGGTTTGTCACGTAAACAAAACATGCCAATCAGTAACCAGTTCAGCACACTTGTGTGTTGGAGAATAAACCCACAACATCTAAAATTCGAGTACGACGTTTCGTCAGTAATTACAACCATCATCAGGCGACAGCCAGAGTTGTGGAGAAATCATGTTAATCATCCCACCCACCTTTGGCCTTCCCAGCTGATTGGCTCACAAGTTACGACCGAAACAGGAGGATTTCTTCATTACTTTGGCTGTTGCCTGATGATGCTAATTGTAATTACTGGTGAAACGTCGTACTCATATTGCAAGTGTTGTGGGTTTACTCTCCAACACATCGGTGTGCTAAACTCGTCACGAATTGGCATGTTTTGTTTGCGTAACAAACCTTACTAATTGGCTGTGTTGGGTGGTGGCGGGTTTAACGACACATTTATATTTATGCGACCGAACCCAAAACAATCCCTTTATTATGAATAATTTTGGTCGCGAAAGCCTACTACGTGTTAATTAGAAGAGACACAATACATCTAATACTCTGCTGTATAAGAAACGTATTTTACAGCTGTTAAACCGCACGATTGGAACTGTCAAAGTAGAAATGTTGAATAATGGACGATACGTTTCTTTGATACCCTGAATAGCCAAGCAGTGCTGATGATTTCCACGTGTGATTAATCTTGACGCAGGCCCACCCGCCGAATATGAGTGAGTTCGAGAACTTAGCCAGCAACATCGCACCGCCCGACGGGATGTTATGGATGTCAATTGCAACCAACAACAGTAAGATAGCCATCGAAGCGATGCAGACCTACGCTACAGTATTTTCGACACAGAACGACACGTCCACACAGCAGGTGAGCCATTTTCACTGGCCTCTGGGAAGACAATGTTCCGATATGCACAAGGGATCTCTGTCTTCTTGGTTCTTTCGGTAAAGTCACGTAAAAGGGAAATAATAAAATAATAAAAATAAAACATAATAAAATAAAATTCTCACGACGTTTCGGCCACAACACAAGCAGCCGTCCTCTGAAAGACAGCGCTCCAATGAACACTGCTAAGCTTGGCAGCGTATTTTAAGCTGGGTTGGAGGAGAAAAGCGCCTTGACAAAGGAGTTTACATATCAACAGAATAATTTAGCATTGAATAAGCTGTATTAATGTGAGAGAATTAGCAGGATGTTAAAGTCAGAAATTAGCATGTAACTGGGAGATGAGCATGATGTTAATGTGAGGAATTAGCATGTAACTGGTCACAGAAGTGGCTATGTTAAAGTCAGAGTTTACATATCAACAGAGGCATTTAGTATATTGACGCAAAAGAACTGCAACCACCCACTATCATACAATAAACCGATGTGAAAGAACTAAATATAAACTACATCAATATAATCAATATACTCAATATAATCTCCAATAAGCTGAGCTACTAACAATAAGTCATTATACATTACACTTCAATGTTTCTTCTTACATCACACGACTATACACCGTATTATAAAGTGCCATAGACAGACCACAACATAGAATTATACACTGCGTTACTATAGACTATAATAATATTAGACTTGTAATATTACACTAAGTATTATTCTACCAACCCTACTGTATACCACACTGCTGTATATTCACTATGCTATTACGATACTATATATTACCTCATTAATATATTAAACATTACACTGTTATACTATTTATTATTATTGTGATTCGGTTCGAGACATGTCGTTTGGTTTCTTCAATGTAACTGCTACCACAGAGGCAACTTAGTTTGTAGATGCCCGGATACTGTATGTCTGGAACCACATCTTTTACAGATGGGACCAGATCACGGATTTTATGTACTGTGTTGAATCGGACCTGGATCTTGTGTTTATTCAGGATTTTGGAGATATTTTTGGTGACCCCCGCAATGTAGGGTAAGGTGATGGTTTTGAATGGCTCCTCAAGAGGATCCTTCTTCATGGTTGGAGTGATGGCTTTACGGATTGTGTAGTTGGAGTAACCATTAGCCTTGAGAGCTTGGTGTACATGCTTGAGTTCACTGGCCATGTGTTCCTGGTTGGAGATGCATTGGGCTCTATCGTGTAGAGTCTTGATGAGGGAATTCTTCTGGGATGGATGGTGGTGGGAATCCGGTTTTAAGTAAGCATCCGTATGGGTAGCTTTCCTGTAGACAGAGTGGCTAATTGAACCATCAGGTCTCCTTTTAATTAGGACATCCAAAAAAGGTAGCTTGCCATCCTTTTCGACTTCCATGGTGAATCTGATGGCTGGGTGTATGGAATTGGTCTAGAGCCGGCCGGCCATGTGGCCAGATGAAAAGTGTCATCCACGTACCTCTTCCATAAGGTCGGGCGTAGAGTGGCAGTCTGGATGGCGTCAGTCTCTAATTTCTTCATGAAAACGTTGGCTACAACCGGAGATAGGGGGGAGCTCATTGGGGTGCCCTCAGTTTGTTTGTAGAAAGTTCCATTCCAGGTGTAGTATGTGTTGGTTAAGCAGTGTCTCACCACCTCGGATTGGGAACATGGAGACAATATGACTGCCTCTTCAGCTGCCACTACATCGACCAAATGTAAGGACAACCTGATTTCCAAATTTAACGCAGTGTATAATTCAATGTTGGGGTCTGTCTATGGCAGTTTATAATACGAGGTATAGTCGTGTGATATAAGAAAAAAGATTAGATGGAGGCATATGATAATAATTTTTGCGACATTGAAGTGTAATGTGTAATGACTTATTGTTAGTAGCTCAACTTATTGGAGATTATATTGAGTATATTGATGATATTGATGTAGTTTATATTGTAGTTTTTTATCGGTTCACTATATTATAGTCATTATATAGTGTATTGTATACCCAGTCATTTAATGTTAATATCTCAGCTTATGAGAATATATTGAGTACATTGATTACACTGGTCAACAACAACAAAAATTCTGGCTTGGACTTTGCAGCTGTTTTAGACTTTCAGGGTGCTGATTCCAAATCTGATCTCAGATTTGATATACCCCATTTTCATTAATTTTACCTCACTTATGATTGCAAGTTGTTGCGAGTCAGTGACTGCTTTAGTGTTAAAATATGATGCTGTATTGTTAGTATAGTGTGTTTATAATATCATTTTATGTAGATACTAGCGGTGAGTACCCGGCGTTGCCCGGGTGAAAAAGGCAGACACATGTAGTTACACACGCAAATCCAGTGATACACAAAAATAGAGTTACATGCACAAATGGACTCTCACATACATACATAGACTGAACAACAACCGCCATTCGCCACTAAGTGGCGGTGACGTCACAACAACGCGTGTGCCAGGCTATGTGCACCTTGAGGCCATGTGAAGTGTCGAACGCCCGCTGGCAAGAGGTCACGGGGCAAACCCAGATGGCACAGGTCGACTGACTGAGACGACTGGCTGATGCAGCACCTGTGGCCCCTACTGTGGCAACTTTCTGTGCTTTAGCCACCCGGCGCTCCGCTCGTTGTTGTGAGCGTCGCTCCTCCGCCCTCTGTTGTTGTTGGAGGGTGACTGCCTCCAACTGGCCAGTAGCGTCTTTCAGGAGCCTCCTCCACAGTGGCCGATCTTGACACGGCTGGTACCAGTCATCCGCAAGTCTTCCTGTAGCACATAACTCCCATGTCTTCTCCAGCCGGTGCCGCACCTGTTTAGCCCCCTCGATCCGGCGGAACAAAAGCTGTTTAGGCATGTGGTGGCTGGCCATGCGGGCTACATGACTCAGGCAACGCAGCCTTGCCTGCCGAAGGTCACCGATGGGACTTTGTCCACATCTTTCAAGGATTTGTGAGCTCCTCACACAATGCAGCCTGGTTAAAGCCAGGATGGATCGTAGGCAGGCCAGTCTAAATGTTTCTAACTGGCGAAGATGTTCCATTAGGGGGGTCCAAGTTTCGCAAGCGTAGAGAAGGGAGGGAATGACCGTGGCCGAGAACACCTGAAGCTTCGTATGGAGTGATAGACCAGGTAGCTTCCACACAGCGTTACGCAGCCAATGAAAAGATACTGCAGCTCGACTGATTCGGTGTGAGACCTCTGCTGTTAAACCGGAGCCGGTCATTAGCACACTTCCCAGGGAAACTCTCCACTGTCTCCACAACTGGCCCATCACCAATTGGGAGTTGTGGGGGTGGAGTGTCCGATGGTACAAAATAGCCAGGCAGGTGCTTAGCTTTGGTTGGGCTGATGGTAAGGCCCCACCTGTTGGTGGCAAGCTCCAGGTTCAGCAGCAGCACCTGGAACTCCTCCGAGTGAGCAGCCATTAGCATCGGCATACATAACGTGGTTGAGCAATAGGGAGCCATCCCTTGACCGCACCCGGGCATCGATCAGCCTCCCATTGTATCTGTAGCAGATGGGAATTCTTCCGGTACAGTCATTGAAGGCTCGACGAACTACGTGGTCCAATGTGGGAGCCAGAGGACATTCCTGTTGCACCTTCAAGGTGTAAAGGGAATTGCTCTGACTCACGGCCACGTAGTTAAGACGCGGAGCCGCTCACCATCATGAAGGTCCTTAAGGATGGTGATGAGTGGGTTCGGGACTCGGAAAGCACGAAGAGCAGCCCAGAGGCCAGGCCTACTGATGGTATCATAGGCTTTGAGCAGGTCAATAAAGCACACGCATGGACTAAGATGCACACATGGACCTACAGACACGCAAATAAATGAAGTTACACTGACTAACATGGAGGCATGCACACACAGCGACTAACACACACGCACATGGACTGAGACACACAAACACATCGACTTACAGACAAACAAACATATGGACTCACACATACATAGACATGTACTTGAGATATGCACACATGGAGTTACACACACATATCGACGTACACACATACAGCGACACACACACATACATAGAATGACACACACATTGCCGTACACACACATACACATGTCGACTGTCACACAGACATCCACTTGAGATATAGACACATGGAGTTGCACTCACATATATGGACGTACACACATACAGCGACTCACACACACACCGACTCGCACACAGCAATACGTGGACTAAAATACACATTGACGTAAACACACATATGTACTCACACACACACACATATGGACTAAGACACACATACACATGAACTTACACATACATAGACTGACACACACATAGCCCTACACACACATACACATATGGACTGTGACACACAGATATCTACTTTAGATACACAGACATGGATTAACACACATATGGACTAACACACAGACGCATTGACTTACACACACACATCGAGTGACACACACATGTATAGACTTACACACACATATGGACTGACATACACATCGACATACACGCACACAGATCGACTGACACACACACATGGACTAACACACACACATAAACACTTTTGACGTTGTCCGTTCTAAAAAGACACCCACATGGAGTGAAAGACACGCATGGCTCTACACGCACACACATATGGACTCAAAGACACACACATGGACTCACACACACACACATCGACGGGCACAGGAATCCCCGATGATGGCACAGCTATCAGTATCGCAGTACTACGTATGAGTAAATAGCGTGACGTGAGCGATGAAAACAATATAAATGCATTGAAGAAATAAGCAGAAATCACAGACTGGCAGTAGATCGTGGCAGCGTTATAAAAGCGCATCAAAAAAAGGGGAAATTGAGCAACCCAAAAATCCAAAAAGAGTTTTGTGTACACAAACATAATTATTGTAACATGTCAACTCGTTTCATAATGGTAAACAATGAACCTGAGTAGTTATCTTCACAAAAACAGAATTATTGTAACATCTGTGAACTTGTTTCATAATGGTAAACAATGAAGCTGAGTTTTTATCTGCACACAAACATTATTGTAATGTTTGTCAACTAATGTGTTTAACAATAATAAACAGTGGACTTGAGTTGTTAGCGTAAGAAGCAAAGAAATTTGTACTTAGCATAGGCGTGTTGAGGCCTTGTGCGATGCGTAGCCCCCGTCCTGGCCTACATTTGCGAGGCGCGGAGTTGGCACGTTGCCAAGCTAGGGGCTGGGCCGCTACCCCCTCTCCAACATCCGCCGCCAGTGCAAGAATAATGCTATGTAAGCAGTAAAATATTATTATGTACGGAGTCTGTAGTATAAACTGAACGCATCGTGTTGGGGGGGGGGGGGGGGCGAAGAGGACATGACACTGTGAAGAAATATCCACAGCGTCATGTGTGTACGTGTTGACTGTAAAACGCGTAAAAGAAAATGTCTCCCGTGAGCTCGAGCGAACGCGCATGACTTGGCAGGGTCCGCCCCCCCCCCCCCCCCCCCCACGAAATTGGCGTCACTTGGTACAGTCGATGTCGTGCAATAAGTAAATAATGAATAATAGAAACGGCACAAATGTGTTAATTAAACTACTTTAAAGTTTACGGACGGGAAAACGGAATAGCCTATACCCACCACGGGGCTTAGGGCGTGCCGCCTGGCAAATTATTTCAGTGTTAAACACCACCGTCCGAGAGCCAAATCCCCCGCAAGCGCGAGCGCACGGAGACTTTTATATATAAGAAGATCCACATTTATTTAATATTTTTCTTCTGCAGTTTTATTGAAAATGCAATATTTGATATCTAAAAAACCTGATGTGATAGACAAAAATTTCCTTAAAACCGTTGGAATACCTTATGCCAGAAAAAAGTGTGTTGACCAGTGTTATATTGATGTAGTTTATATTTAGTTCTTTCACATCGGTTTATTGCATGGTAGTGGGTGGTTGCAGTACTTTAGCGTCAATATACTAAATGCCTCTGTTGATATGTAAACTCTGACTTTAACATAGCCACTTCTGTGACCAGTTACATGCTAATTCCTCACATTAACATCATGCTCATCTCCCAGTTACATGCTAATTTCTGACTTTAACATCCTGCTAATTCTCTCACATTAATACAGCTTATTCAATGCTAAATTATTCTGTTGATATGTAAACTCCTTTGTCAAGGCGCTTTTCTCCTCCAACCCAGCTTAAAATACGCTGCCAAGCTTAGCAGTGTTCATTGGAGCGCTGTCTTTCAGTCAGCTCTGTCTTCACCTGAGGACGGCTGCTTGTGTTGTGGCCGAAACGTCGTGAGAATTTTACTTCATTATGTTTTATTTTTATAATTTTATTATTTCCCTTCTACGTGACTTTACCGAAAGAACCAGGAAGATGAATTCCTGCACTCACGAAAGCTTTAAATCGAAATTTAAGGGATCTCTGCTTTAAAGTGAATAATTAATGGCTTTGATATTCCTCAAAGATACTTATGTAACCATCAACCCCATCAGATCATCAACAGGCTGATGCACATATGTGCTTCATGAATGGAAAATGACAGACAGACCACAGAAGTGCGATTGTGGCCATGCAACCAAAACTATGGACTATATAATAAACCATTGTAGTCTGTCCTCCTTCATTAGAAGAGGGACAGCAAAACAATACAACACAACCTCGACATTGGCATCATGCTCCTTCCATTCGCAATTACAGAATATGTGTTTAACCTGGCCTGTTTATTCCTGCTTTTTTCCCTTTTGTAGACTACTTCACACAACATGTTATTGGCCATGTCCCAGTCAACGGGTCAGTTCTACATACCTGTGGACATACTTCAGTACTCAGGCACAGTCGCGACTCTCACCAGAAATGTCGCGGTCGTGAACCAATCACTGTGGGTGAGTAAGTAAGTGGCAGATTACGGACAAGAGCTGACACGCAGAAAAACGCTCTCCCGTGTAGCCCACACAAGGCTTTCGGGGCAAATGCTCTGAGTGAGCAGCATCCATGAAGGCTGACATTGTTCACCTGTAACAGGATGGTGTGGCCATCGTCATACCCCCGGATGTCTTAGTCTCACAAGTGCTAATGTTTACACACACCGCACCAGGTGCTCGTTTTTGAAGCTGAGTCAACTCACAACTCATGGGGAGGCCTAGCACCGGTTCATATTTTTCTTCATCGCTGTTGGCCGTGAGCGAGAATCGAACACATGTCACCTGGAGATGATAGCGCTAACCAAGACACCACCTATACTCTTTGGTTATTTCGGTAAAGTCACGTAGGTATAAAATAAAATTAATTAAATCACGATGTTTTGGGCGCTATACAAGCGTCTGTCATCAGGTGGGACAACCACAGCAAGAAACAATTGCTGAAGTGGGCAAAAGGGCTGCTGCAACAAGAGACTATATAGGTAAGAGAGGGGGGAGGAGCAAAGGGGGGAAAGATAGAGAGGGCAGGGGTGTGGGGTAGGGGAGTGCTGCGAAAACGTTTTGAGGACGAGCAGACAATGCTGGGGGGGGGGGGGGAGGGAAGTGGGCGGGGCTGGGGGTGGGGAGCTGAAGCAACAAAAACAAAATGCCAGGGGGGGAGGGAAGTGGGCGGGGCTGGGAGTGGGGAGCTGAAGCAACAAAACAAAAATGCCGGGGGGGGAGGGAAGTGGGCGGGGCTGGGAGTGGGGAGCTGAAGCAACAAAACAAAAATGCCGGGGGGGGAGGGAAGTGGGCGGGGCTGGGAGTGGGGAGCTGAAGCAACAAAAACAAAATGCCGGGGGGGGGGGGGTGGGGAGTGAGTGGGGAACTCAAGTAACAGGAGATGTGGAAATGAAGGCAACACCATAAAGAAGGTAAGGTTTTACCAGGTTAATAACATCCTTCCGATGATTGCTTAATTTGTATCCATCTTCTCGGTTGAAGTTATTTCTGGATGGCTTCATTAACAAACCTTTGATAGTAGCCCGAAGGTTTTCAGAGTACCTTGTTTTCAGAAGAAAAAAAATATCACGAGAGCCCACAGCGTTATAGCAATGGTCAGCCACGGCGGATGTATTGATTCTGCCGTGTTTCAGATCTGACTTGTGCTCGCGAACATGGTGACTGCAGGGATTCATCTTCTTGGAATCTTTCGGTAAAGTCACGTAGAAGGGAAATAATAAAATAATAAAAATAAAACATAATAAAATAATTCTCACGACGTTTCGGCTACAACGCAAGCAGCCGTCCTCAGGTGAAGAATGAAACACCACCAAGCTTGGAGCGTATATTTAAGCTGGGTTGGAGGGGCAAGAAGAGCGCCTTGACAAAAGAATTTGCATATCAAGAGGAATTTAGCATATTTATGGGAAATGCGTAGGAGGTGGGCGGAGGGTTTTAAAGTCATATTATGCCTGTGCATTATGCAGGATTAGCAGCATCAAAGAGAGGGGATAGGGGGAAGCATTAACAAAGGGAAGGAATGTTAATAGTATGTAGATGCAGTTACTAAACCACCACGTAAAAAACTAAAGTATAAACTACATAGTATCATCAGTATACTAAATATGCTCTCCAATAAGCTGAGCTACTAACAGTAAGTAATACATGACAATTCTCTGTCGCAAAAAATATAATATGCTTCCAGCTAAACTGTTTTCTCTTAAATCACACGGGTCTACCCCGTACTATATACTACCATAGACAATCCCAAAATTAAATTATATACTGTATTACTATACACCAGCGGTCGGGAACCTATGGCTCGCGAGCCATATATGGCTCTTTCGGTGACGGCATATGGCTCCCAGACAATTTTGAGTTGAAAAAAATAAAATAAAAAATCAGTTTGGAACTGATTTTAAAATACTTGTGATATTGCTTAATAATACTGTGTCATTTTTAAGTAAACATAAATTAGTTTTGAAGATAAATTCCACGGGTCACGGGGCCTCAACGCCTGCATGAAGCTCAACCTTACCACGTATGAACCAGACTACAAGGCCATCAGCAAAACCACGCGACACCAGAAGTCGCATTCAAAGTAAGACATATTTAATTTATTATACGTTAAAAATACTATATGGCTCTCAATGCAATATATTTAGAAATATTTGGCTTTTATGGCTCTCCCAGTCAAAAAGGTTCCCGACCCCTGCTATACACACTCTATACCTTCGACTACAATATTACCCTAAGTATTATTCTACCCACCTTACTGTATACCACACTGCTGTATATTCGCTATACAGTTACGATACTGTATATTATCTTATACACCGCATCAAACACTACAATTGTATACTATTTATACAATCTGTTATACACTATACCATTGACCGTCGTGTGAAAGATACTAAGAAGAAGCAACGAAACATGTCAATGGGAGAGCGGTGACAGGAGACCCGCAGCGGAGCAAATAATCCATTCCCTGTGGAGAACACAAGATACACAGTCAATGCCAGTGAGTGGACTGCGGTCTGAAAGTCACCGTAAACGTGAACACAATCAGTTAAGATCCGAAATGGTTTATTACGTCCTTCCAATGATTGCTGAGCCAGAATCCATCTTCTCGGTTGAAATTGTCTCTGTGTTTGTATATGCGGATCGCCTCATGAACGAATGTCTCATGGTAGCCAGATGGCTTGCAGAGAACCTCTGTCTTGGAGAAGTCAATGTCATGTGAGCCCACTGAATTGTAACAGTGATCTGCCACGGCTGAGGTGTTTGTCCTACCGTGTTTCAGGTCTGCTTTATGTTCACGGATGCGATCCAAGACATGTCGTTTGGTTTCTCCAATGTAACTGCTACCACAGAGGAAACTTAGTTTGTAGACGCCAGAGTAATGTATGTCTGGAACCACATCTTTTACAGACGGGACCAGATCACGGATTTTATGTACTGTGTTGAATCGGACCTGGATCTTGTGTTTAATCAGGATTTTGGAGATATTTTTGTGACCCCAGCAATGTAGGGTAAGGTGATGGTTTTTAAAGGCTCCTCAACAGGATCCTTCTTGATGGTTGGAGTGACGACTTTGCGTACGTGTTTGAGTTCACTGGCAATGTGTTCCTGATCGGAGATGCATTGGGCTCTATGGTATAGAGTCTTGATGAGGAAGTTCTTCTGGGATGGATGGTGGTGGGAATCCGGTTTTAGGTAAGCATCCGTATGGGTGGCTTACCTCTACACAGAATGGCTCATTGAACCATCAGGTCTCCTTTTAATTAGGACATCCAAAAAGGGTAGATTGCCATCTTTTTCGACTTCCATGGTGAATCTGATGGCTGGGTGTATGAAATTGATTTGGTCGAGGAATTGGTCTAGAGCAGGCCGGCCATGTGGCCAGAAGACAAAAGTATCATCTCCGTACCTCTTCCATAAGGTCGGGCGTAGATTAGCAGTCTGGATGGCGTCAGTCTCAAATTTCTCCATGAAAACGTTGGATACAAACGGAGATAGGGGGGGGCCCATTGGGGTTCCCTCAGTTTGTTTGTAGAAGGTTCCATTCCAGGTGAAGTATGTATTGGTTAAGCAGTGTCTCACTAGGGGGGTACCCCAGTATTCAGCCCTTGATAAACCAAGTCTTCAATGATTGCGATGGTGTCAGGTACAGGAACTTTGTGAATAAAGAAACCACATCAAAACTGACAAGCAGGTCATCTGGGGACAGGGAAATTACCTTGATTGTCGATACCAGGTCAGTAGAGTTTAGTACCGCAGAGGTGGTTTTTCCAGTGAAAGGCCGCAGGATTTCAGACAAAAATCGAGCCAGTTTGTAAGTGGGGGAGTTGATAGTAGAGACAATGGGACGAAGAGGTGTATCTTCTTTTTGTATCTTTGGCAGGCCATATAATCTTGGTGACTTGGCTGCAGAAGGTTTCAACGAGAACTGTTTGGTTTTATCAATTAATGCGGTTAAATCAGAAGTTATTTTGTTGGTTTTAATGACGAGGCTGTTGGTGGGGTCTCTTTTTATTTTTAAATCCTTTATTAAATCCTTTATATTAAGTTTACTTGCTTGCGTGCTTGCTTGCTTGCTTAGGACCGTGCAAATCTTTCGGTCGTTTTTTAATCCACTTCCCGTGATCCAATCGAGCTGACATTTTCCACACAGACTCGTTGTGCCAGACAATTATTGTTCGTGAAAAAAAAATTCCCAAAATTTTACACTTTTAGGCAAAAAAAATGTATTTTACATATATTCAAATAGAACGCATTCATGGCTTTGGCTGAACGTCAGAGTGTAAGAGCCCAGAGCGTAACCCCTCCACAGGCCGTGGCGGAGTAGCGCAGTTGGTAGCGCCCTCGCTTCCCATGCCAAAGGTCGCGGGATCGATCCCCGCGTCCTCCACAGGCGAATATATTTTAAAATCCTTTATTAAATCCTTTATATTAAGTTTGCTTGCTTGCTTGCTTGCGTTCTTGCTTGCTTACGACCGTGCAAATCTTTCGCTCGTTTTTTTACCCACTTCCCGTGATCCAATCGAGCTGACATTTTCCACACAGACTCGTTGTGTGTGACAATTAATTTTCGTGAAATTTTTTTCCAAAATTTTACACTGTTTAGAGAAAACAAATTAAATATTTAATTACCAATTGCTTAATACTGGCAGACAATCATCTGACCCATAGATTGCAGCCATCTCAAGCCAGAGGACGAGAGAACTCTAGCCGCCACGCATATAAAGGATTTAGAGTGAAAAACTTTGTCTTTACGGGTTTACTTGTATTAAGTTCGCTTGCTTGCTTAGGACCGTACAAATCTTTCGGTCGTTTTTTAACCCACTTCCCGTGATCCAATCGAGCTGACATTTTGCACACAGACTCGTTGTGCGTGACAATGCATTTTCATGAAAAAGAATTTCCAAAATTTTACACTGTTTAGGGGAAAAAATTAAATATTTAATTACCAATTGTTTAATGCTGCCAGACAATCATCTGACCCATAGGTGGCAGCCATCTCAAGCCAGATGACGAGAGGACTCTCGCCGCCCTGATGCCACGCATATAAAGGATTTATAGTGAAAAACGTTCTTTTTACGGGTTAATTTTTGTATAGCTGCCATCGTTGAGTAGTTCTTGAATTTAGTTGTTGTATTATATTTTGTCCATTATGACAATGGCATTGCCTTTGTCGGCTGAGAGGATGACAATGCCATCCCTCTTTTTTAATTGAGCTAATTCAAAACGCTCATCTTTGCTGACGTTACTAGCTGGCATCTTAGCGTTTTTGAGGGTTGCAGCGATTTCAGATCTTGCTACGTCTGCATCGATGTGACCCAGGTCCTTGAGAGCCACATCTACTCGGGCAATGATATCATTAACTGGTATGTGTCTAGGTGTGACTGCAAAGTTTTGTCCTTTAGCTAAAACGGATTTCAGACCATCAGAAATAGAACTATCAGCTCAGCTTATTGAGAGTATATTTAGCATACTGATGATACTATGTAGTTTATACTTAACCGAAAGAACCAAATAATAATAACAATCTACCCTTTTTGGATGTCCTAATTAAAAGGAGACCTGATGGTTCAATGAGCCACTCTGTTTACAGGAAAGCCACCCATACGGATGCTTACCTAAAACCGGATTCTCACCACCATCCATCCCAGAAGAATTTCCTCATCAAGACTCTATACCAAAGAGCCAAATGCATCTCCGACCAGGAACACATTGCCAGTGAACTCAAACACGTACACCAAGCTCTTAAGGCTAATGGTTACTCCGACTACATAATCCGCAAAGCCATCACTCCAACCATCAAGAAGGATCCTGTTGAGGAGCCTTTCAAAACCATCACCTTACCCTACATTGCTGGGGTCACAAAAAAGATCTCCAAAATCCTGATTAAACACAATATCCAGGTCCGATTCAACACAGTACATAAAATCCGTGATCTGGTCCCGTCTGTAAAAGATGTGGTTCCAGACATACATTACTCTGGCGTCTACAAACTAAGTTTCCTCTGTGGTAGCAGTTACATTTGAAAAACCAAACGACATGTCTCGGACCGCATCCGTGAACATAAAGCAGACTTGAAACACGGTAGGACAAACACCTCAGCCGTGGCAGATCACTGTTACAATTCAGTGGGCTCACGTGATATTGACTTCTCCAAGACAGAGGTTCTCTGCAAGCCATCTGGCTACCATGAGAGATTTGTTCATGAGGCGATCCACATATACAAACACAAAGACAATTTCAACCGAGAAGATGGATTCTGGCTCAGCAATCATTGGAAGGACGTAATAAACCATTTCGGATCTTAACTGATTGTGTTCACGTTTACGGTGACTTTCAGACCGCGTTCCACTCACTGGCATTGACTATATATCTTGTATTCTCCGCAGGGAATGGATTCTTTGTATCCGCTGCAAGTCTCTGACCACTACTCTCCCATTGACATATTTCGTTGCTTCCTCTCAGTATCTTTCACGCGACGGTCAATGGTATAGTGTATAGCGGATTGTATAATAATAAATAGTATAAAATTGTAATGTTTAATACAATGTATAAAGTAATATATAGTATCGTAATTGTATAGTGAATATACAGCAATGTGATATACAGTAGGGTGGGTAGATTAATACATAGTGTAATATTACAATGTATAAGGTATAGGGTGGGTATAGTAATACAGTATATCATTTAATGTTTAGTTTGTCTATCTATATATATAAAATCGCAAATCTGTCTGTCTGTCTGTGTGTGTGTGTGTCGCCGGACCATACGCACTTTCATTGGACGCCGGTTGCCCCTGCCAACGGCTAGCGATGCCTTCGCCGCTTTCATTGGACGGCGGTTGCCCCTGGCAACGGCTAGCGATGCCTTCGCCGCTTTCATTGGACGGCGGTTGCCCCTGGCAACGAGTAGCGACGGGCCGCGGGGTCGACGCCATTTTTTATTCCCGTTAAAAATAGGCGCACGCATTAACACGCGACTCTTAGGTCAATTCATCTCAGTTTTACGTCCTCTTCACTCCCCTCCCACCCCAATGTGTTCAATTACTATTATAGGCTCCGTAGATAATAAAATAATAGCGATTAGACAGTATTATTTTAGCGCGGGGGGGGGGGGAAACGGCACCCGTACCCTGCCTCTGCCGGGTGGGCAATTTAGGCGAGGCCGGAGGCTCTGCACGTTACTAGGCCTCGACACCCACCACGCCACTCTGAGGTAAATTCATCAAAGTTTCACATACTTTTCACTCCCCCCCCCCACCACAATGTGTGCAATTAATATTACTTTTCAACCCAACGCGCCAACAATCTATTCTTTAAATGTTGACTGTACAAATAGTCATTAAGCTGGGTGAGCGTACTGCCAGTCTATAATCTAGACTGTAGCCTGCTTATTAAATTGGGTGAGTGTACTGCCAGTCTATAATGTAGACTGTAGCCTGCTTATTAAGCTCGGTCAGCGTACTGCCACTCTCTCATGTAGACTGTGGCCTGCTTATGAAGCTGAGTGGGTGTACTGCCAGTCTGTAATGTAGACTGTAGCCTGCTTATTATAATCGATTCTTTCAATGCTCTTTGTACAAATTGTCATTAAGCTGGTTGAGCGTACTGGCAGTCTATAATGTATACTGTAGCCTGCTTATTCAGCTGGGTGGGTGTACTGGCAGTCTATTATGTAGACTGTAGCCTGCTTATTATAATCGATTCTTTAAATGTTCTTTGTACAAATAGTCACTAGGCTGGTTGAGCGACCCCAGTTCGATTCTAACTCACGCCCACCACCGCTGACGATTATTTGAACCGGACCTGGCCCGCCCCTAGGTAGACTCAACATCGTCACTGGGGAGACAAAGGCGGCCGGGCGTCGTGGATCCAAGACCTGGGCGAAGCCGGGTATTCAATCTAGTGGCAGTATATAATACGGTGTAGACTCGTGTGATGTAAGAGAATAAAGTTTAGCTGGAAGCACATTATTTTTTTGCGACGTAGAATTGTAATGTATTACTGTTAGTAGCTCAGCTTATTGGAGAGTATATATAGTATACTGATGATACTATGTAGTTTATACTTTAGCTGTTTACGTGGTGGTTTAGTTACTGCAGCTACATACTATTAACATTCCTTCCCTTTATTAATGTTACCCCTACCCCCTCCCTTTGATGCTGCTAATCCTGCATAATGCACGGGCATAATGACTTCAAACCCCCCGCCAAACCTCCTACGCATTTCACAGGTAGTACTAATCGCATATCTGCATTTCCCATAAATATTCTAAATTCCTCTTGATATGCAAATTATTTTGTCAAGGCTCGCTTCCCCCCTCCATCCCAGCTTAAATAGACGCTCCAATCCTGGGGTGAGTCATTCAGACTCTGTCTTCTCGACGGACCTGTTCTCCATCTGAGGACGGCTGCTTGCGTTGTGGCCGAAACGTCGGGAGAATTATTTTTTAATGTTTTATTTTTATTATTTTATTATTTCCATTCTACGTGACTTTACTGAAAGAACCAAGAAGATGAATCCCTGCAGTCACGAAAGCTTTAAATCGAAATTTAAAGGGGAGGATCTAAAACTAAATGAGCAGTCGTTTAAAAAGTTAGGTCTTCTCGTTGCGACCGAGTGTGTAGCAAAAAGAAGGCATCATGCCAGGTGGTGGTCAAAGGATTAAGAGTGGAGCTTATAGGTCAGTTGTCAATTGAGGGAAAGAACGAAAGGCGAGGTGTGGTGGCATCGACAGCACTCACTATGATCATCTCTGAACCTTAACGTTTGGTGTGTATTGGTTTCTATTTTCCTGAAGGATGCTCTGGGGAAGAGTAACCTCTTTGTTGCCGAGACTCTTGGTAATGGGTTGTCATCCCTGAGCAACATCATAGATGTATCGAAAGGTGAGGTCCATATCCTCTTGTACATTGGGAATGTTATCAATTATTTCCCTCACACTGCCATGGGTCATTGCGGCCTTAAAGCTGAGGAAAGGCTGATTTCGGTGATATGGTTTGTAAACGTAATGCGGATGTGATATTTCTCCATTTGTGCCGGGCGTAAAATGTTAAAACGATTATACCTATTGCAAGGCAAACAAACATGCTCTGATTATATATATGCATTGTATTTTATACTGATTGGTCGACAACAGAGACAGCCTTCTTTATGGCCTTGTCTCACCAGTTATTAGACCAGAGAACACCAAAAGTACTAAGGCAATACAAGAACTAAATTAGTAATAGCTCGGGTTGAGCAGCTACATCTATCGGACCTTTTGCTAGTATAAAATTATGATAACACATTTTTTAAAATATATTTGCAATAAAAGTCCCATAGATGTAAAAAAAATTGCCAAATTAGAACATAGCCAAAATGACGCTAAGAATTTAGAAACAATGAAGTGGTCTCACGGCTAAGAGTTTAAAGCGCTGAGCTGGAACGGCTGACTTCGAATCGAGGCTATTGGCTGCCTGTGGTTACATTTGGTTTTCGGGTGCAGTGATTTGATGGCCTTAGCCCGGTCACCATTTACCCCACACACAAACCCCATCACGTTAAGTTTTTGCTCCATTTTAAACTGGCTTCATTCCAACTTTGAGAATGAAAAAGATTGGTTTCACTTTCTTACAATGAATATTACTGTCGTAAGCATTATGAACGCCATTGTGTAGGCTAGAGGTCACTTGAAGCGATCTCAGCAGCAGCTCCTTGGCAACTACTTCTATGGGCCATTATCTAACACGAAGGGTTGCACTGCTCCATGACAGAGATACACATGGATTATTTGCCTTGTGAAATGACAACGATAGCACAATCGAGATACAAGTTGGGAAAAGGAACAACACAGATGAAATAATTTATTAGCATTGACAAATGTCCTTGGTAACCTGGCCATCGATTGCCAATTTTGACAGATCTCACGGAAACGGTTGGCAATCTCTTGGACTCGTCACATATCACGACACAAGCCAGCCTCAGCGACACCTCGGAACAAGTACCCTTCATGTCGTTTTGGCACATTATATTACTGTTCACACGCTGCATGCACACGTGTTGTACACACATTGTTATTCACATGCTACATGTGTTGTACCGGGTATTCCCATGCAGTCTCTATTCAAAGTCATAACCAAGGTCAACACTGATGGGGCGGTGACGTGGCCTAGCAGCAGGGCATTCACCGCTTGTTGCAGAGATTTACGGTCCAGCGGCTGCCCTGATTAATAATGTGGGTACAATAACCGCCATAATAATACAATGCACTTACCGCTTCATATTGGACGTTAAAATCCCATGACGTCATTCACAAGGCCATCGTGTTAGGGTGTCCGGCTCCACGTTTGCCAAATTCGAAAAATTACATCGCAAATTACTCAATTGGGATTACCCAAAGTAGCATTCATCACCCCTCTACTGGCAGACTGATGCCCGGGGTCACTCTTGCAAACGAGAGCACGCTCGTTTTTTAGTTCTCACCTAAAACCTATTAAACTTGAAAATTTTACTCGGGACACTTGTTTAAATTAGCACTGTGAGCATTCTCCACGTAATATTTCATCTGACAACAAGAAGGCATATAATGAGTAGGCAGTTATGCTCATTTTAACACGTAGGCTTTCGCGACCAATGTTATTCATAATCAACGTTTTTGGGTTTAGATCGCGTTTATTTATAAATGTGTCGTAACCCTCCACCACCCGACACGGCCAATCAGTAACAATGTGTCACGTTGACAAAGACAAATAGTTCACTGCTTTAGCCCACCGGTGTGTTGAAGCCACAACATTTACAATTTGAGTACGACGTTTCGCTGGTAATTGCAACCAGCATCATGGGATTTTAGCGAATTGCCCGATGATGCTGGTTGCAATTACTAGCGAAACGTCGTACTCAAATTGTAAATGTTGTGGCTTCAACACACCGGTGGGCTAAAGCAGTGAACTATTTGTCTTTGTCAACGTGACACATTTTTACTGATTGGCCGTGTCGGGTGGTGGAGGGTTACGACACATTTATAAATAAACGCGATCTAAACCCAAAAACGTTGATTATGAGTTATGCTCATGGTACGCACATTAAACGGCACATGTTATAGTCATGTATGGTAAGCATCGCTTGAGCCTGTACACTGCATGGATGGGTGGCAGGAATGCGTGGCGATCGGTTATGGGCCACGTGGTTTTGTTGTGGGCATCAGGGGATGACTACAGAAACCCCACCATTATCTCTGCTCGCCACGCGTCACCCTGGCATGGCTGTTCAGACCACAGCGGGTGTCGCGATGATGGAAGACGTGCGGCGTACTTTGTGTAGTGGCAGGCTTGGATTGGCATTGATCGTTTCCAATAGCTTTCTGTCGGATGTAAGGGGGAGCAATGTTACTCAGGGCTGGAATCCATGGTAGAGGGTTTGGTCAAAGAGTTCCTGAGATGATGCACACAGCTGCTTATTAATATAAATTAAGGCTTCCATTTTGAAGCCCCCCCCTCCTCCTCCTCCTGCCACGCTTCCTCCTTTTCCTCCTTGAGTCTATGTTTCACATCTGTTCTTTTACAGGCCATGAATCTGTTCAAGCTTGCATACAAAACCATACAGTCCTTCGGGAATGCTGTCAACACGCAGCAGATGCCTGGCACGCCGGCCAGAGAGATGGAGCACAAAAACCTCTCCGTGACCCTGGTGACGGCCAGTCATGCAGACACGGCTGATATAAATGTAACAGGGAAGTACGGAGGCGTCGCCTTCGGCCGGAACCTGCGCGACCCCAACAACACGGAAAAAGTAGCCTTGCAGGTATGCATCGCCACGCGCCCCTTTCTCACCGATTGACTGCCCGCACTGGGGCCGTTGCCGAGCCAGCCTGTGTGCAGCTCTGGAGGCGCGAGGTTGATTTCTCCACTGGAGAATCCGAGTGACACAAGACTCAAGGTGATTTTTGAGGCTGGAATCGCACGGGTTTGTTTCCGGCTTGGTATGGAAAATATAAGAGTGGAAAACCACCTTGGCTTGGATGTATCAGTAGATAAAGGGGGTAACTACCCCAGTTCGCCCAGGATAGTCTTGCTGATTCTCACTACTCATTATCATTCTCTCATTGCTAATCAATCATCAGAAAAGCTTTGTTTTCTGTTTTATGTCGATATCTTGCTCTGTAACTCCAAACGTTTATCACCGCTCCTACCACTGCACATGGCACAAATTCTGTTTAAATTGGAATCCTGTTGCTGCTGTCACATTTGGGGTGCAGCACCCAGTTCCTATCTTGCTGCTGCACCGGATAGGACTCAGAGTGAAGTAGTTATGGCGAATGATGTTCCAGCATTCGCCGATATACTACGACCTTTCGCTCACCGGCAGTCAATTGTCCTCCTAATTGCTTTGCTATTGCTACTAGCAAGGGTGGTTACTGTTCCCGTGAACTTCACTCGTAGATTTTTCCACCAATTATGAAGACTGTCTGCCATATTCTATGGTTACTCTTTGGTTCTTTCGGTAAAGGTACGTAGGTAAAAAAAAAATAGATCACGACGTTTCGGTCGCGACACAAGCGGTCGTCATCATGTGGAAAAAATTGAGGATAGCTGCTGAAGCAGACTGTTTTAAAGGGTTGAAATGGGTGTAGCCAAAGAGTCATAAACGAAGTGGGCGGGGCTATTGAAGTCAATGTGAAAAATTAGCATGTTAATGTATGATCGGAGGGCGACCTACACAACAAGGGCACGGAAGTGGCTGTGTTAATGTGAGAGATTAGCATGTTAATGTAAGATCGGAGAGGGGCCTACACAATGTAAGAGATTAGCATGTTAATGTAAGATCGGGGAGTGGCATCTAAGACGGCGACGCGGAAACATCACAGCCAGTTATGAACGAGGGACAACACCACATCGAGGGAAGGAGAGAGAGACACACACCGAGAGGCATACCCACAGAGAGAGAGAGAGAGAGACACACACACAGCGATACATACATAGAGAGACACATATAGAGAGACACACAATGACAGAAAGAGACACACACAAAGAGACAAGAGAGAGACACACACACAGAGACACATAGAGAGACACACCGAGAGAGACACAGAGAGAGAGAGACGCACAGAGAGAGGCACACACAGATATAACAACAACTGCCATTTGCCACTAAGTGGCGGTGACATCACCACGACACTTGTGCCAAGCTATGTGCACCTTGAGACCAGGGCTGCGTTGGCATGCCTAAACAGCTTTTGTTCGGCCGGATCCAAGAGGCTAAACGGGCGTGGCACGGGCTAGAGAAGAGATAGAGTGATGTGTTACAGGAGGATGTGGAGCTGAGTGGATTTGCCGATAACTGGTACCAGCGGTGTCAAGATCGGCCTCTGTGGAAGAGGCTTGTGAAGTACACTACGGGGCAGTTGGAGGCAGTCGCCCTCCAACAACATCGGAGGGCGGAGGAGCAACGCTCGCAACAATGAGCGCAGCACCGGGTGGCTAAAGCACAGCAAGTTGGCACAGTAGGGGGCACAGGTGGTGCATCAGCCAGTCATCTCAGTCAGTCATCTCAGTCAGTCGACCCGTTTCACCTAGGTCTGCCCCATGACCTCCTGCCAGCGGGCGTTCGACACTTCACGTGGCCTCAAGGTGCATATAGCTTGGCACAAGCGTCGTGGTGACATCACCGCCACTTAGTGGCGAATGGTCGTCACGAAAGCTTCAAATAAAGATATTCTATGGTTATTTCGGTAATGTCACGTAGATAAAATAGATAAATTGAGCTCTATCGTGTAGTATTTTTGATGAGATAATTCTTCTGGGGTGGATGGTGGTGGGAATTAGGTTTTAGGTAGGCGTCAGTATGGGTTACTTTCCTGTAGACAGAATGGCTCATTGAGCCATCTGATCTCTTTTTAATTAGGACATCCAAGAAAAGTAGCATGCCATCCTTTTCTACCTCCATGGTGAATTTGATAGCTGGGTGTATGGAATTGATGTGGTTGAGGAATTGGTTTAGAACCGGTCGGCCATGTGGCCAGATGACAGACGTGTCATCTATAGACCTCTTCCACAGGGATGGCCTTAGAGTGGATGCCTGGATGGCGTCCATCTCAAAATTTTCCATGAAAACATTGGCTACAGCCAGAGATGAGGGAGAACTCATTGGGCTGCCTTCAGTTTGTTTGTAGAATGTTCCATTCCAGGTGAAGTATGTGTTGGTGAGGCAGTGTTTCACCAGGGCCGGTAAATCAGCATTCAATCCTTGTTGGACCAGGTCTTCAATGATTGCAATGATATTGGGCACAGGTACTTTGGTGAACAAATAAACTACATCGAAACTTTCGATTTAAAGCTTTCGTGACTGCAGGGATTCATCTTCTTGGTTCTTTCGGTAAAGTCACGTAGAAGGGAAGTAATAAAATAATAAAAATAAAACATAATAAAACAATTCTCACGACGTTTCGGCCACAACGCAAGCAGCCGTCCTCAGGTGAAAACCAGGTCCGTCGAGGCGACAGAGTCTGAATGAAACAGCACACGAGCTTGGAGCATATATATAAGCTGGGCGAATTGACAAAGGAATTTGCATATCAAAAGGAATTTAGCATATTTATGGGAAATGCAGGAATGTGATTAGTACTGCATATGCATGTGCATTATGCAGGATTAACAGCATCAAAGGGAGCTGCAGTTACTGCTGCTGCAGCAGTTGCTGCTGCTGCTGCAGTTTCTGCTGCTGCTGCAGTTGCTGCTGCTGCTGCAGTTGCTGCTGCTGCACTTGCTGCTGCTGCTGCACTTGCTGCTGCTGCTGCAGTTGCTGCCTTATCCATTTTAATATAACACTATGTATTATTCTACCCACCCTAATGTGTATCATACTGCTATATGTTTACTGTACAATTACGACACCATACATTACTCTGCACACTGCACCATGCCAGTGAGTGGAACGCGGTCTGAAAGTCACCGTAAACGTGAACACAATCAGTTAAGATCCGAAATGGTTTATTACGTCCTTCCAATGATTGCTAAGCCAGAATCCATCTTCTCGGTTGAAATTGTCTCTGTGTTTGTATATGTGGATCGCCTCATGAACGAATCTCTCATGATAGCCAGATGGCTTGCAGAGAACCTCTGTCTTGGAGAAGTCAATGTCATGTGAGCCCACTGAATTGTAACAGTGATCTGCCACGGCTGAGGTGTTTGTCCTACCGTGTTTCAGGTCTGCCTTATGTTCACGGATGCGGTCCGAGACATGTCGTTTGGTTTCTCCAATGTAACTGCTACCACAGAGGCAACTTAGTTTGTAGACGCCAGGGTACTGTATGTCTGGAACCACATCTTTTACAGACGGGACCAGATCACGGATTTTATGTACTGTGTTGAATCGGACCTGGATCTTGTGTTTAATCAGGATTTTGGAGATCTTTTTTGTGACCCCAGCAATGTAGGGTAAGGTGATGGTCTTGAAAGGCTCCTCAACAGGATCCTTCTTGATGGTTGGAGTGATGGCTTTGCGGATTGTGTAGTCGGAGTAACCATTAGCCTTAAGAGCTTGGCGTACGTGTTTGAGTTCACTGGAAATGTGTTCATGGTCGGAGATGCATTGGGCTCTATGATATAGAGTCTTGATGAGGGAATTCTTCTGGGATGGATGGTGGTGGGAATCCGGTTTTAGATAAGCATCCGTGTGGGTGGCTTTCCTGTAGACAGAGTGGCTCATTGAACCTTTGTCAATGCGCCCAGCTTATATATATGCTCCAAGCTCGTGTGCTGTTTCATTCAGACTCTGTCGCCTCGACGGACCTGGTTTTCACCTGAGGACGGCTGCTTGCGTTGTGGCCGAAACGTCGTGAGAATTGTTTTATTATGTTTTATTTTTATTATTTTATTACTTCCCTTCTACGTGACTTTACCGAAAGAACCAAGAAGATACATCGAAACTGACGAGTAAATCATCTGGGGACTGAGATGTCTTTAATTGACGATACCAGGTGAGCTGAGTTAAGTACAGAAGAGGTGGTCTTACCAGTGAATGGCTGTAAGGTCTCAGGCAGATATTGGGCCAGTTTGTAGGTGGGTGAGTCAATGGTGGAGACGATGGGGCGGAGTGGTGTACCTTCGTTATGGATTTTTAGTGAGCCATATAATCTGCGTGGTCTAGCAGCAGAATGATTCAAAGAAAACCGTTTGGTCTGTTCAATTAATGAAGCCGAATTAGTGCTGATAATCTTCGTTGTTGTAACAAGGCTGTTGGTGGGATCTCTCTTAATTTTTGTGTAGCTACCATCATTAAGTAGGTCCTGAATTTTGTTATTGTACAGTTTTATCCATGATGAGTGGCATTGCCCTTGTTGGCTAAGAGGATGATGATATCATCCCTCTTTTTCAATTGAGATAACTCAAACTGCTCATCCTTACTGATGTTGCTGACTGGTATCTTAGCGCTTTTGAGGGTTGCAGCGATTTCAGATCTTGTCACATCTGCAGCGATGTGTCCCAAACCCTTAAGAGCTACATCGACCTGGGCAATGGTGTCATCCACTGGTATGTGTTTGGAGGTGACTGCTAAGTTGAACCCTTTAGCCTAAACCGACTTTAGACCATCGGAAATAGGGCTATTACTCAGATTGATAACAACCTTGTCAACGTCTAATTTTTTAATGTGTGGATCTGGTTTCTTCTTGGAAAGGAGGTTGAACTTGGAAATCAGGATATCTTTACATTTAGCTGACATTGTAGCGGCTGATGAAGCAGTCATGTTATCTACATGTTCCCAATCAAATGTACACATTTTTTCCGTCAATGACTAATCAGTCTGACTGGTTCGTCTCATCTACACTGTGGCAATCAACCATTGTGCAGGTCACAACTCACAAATCCACCCACTCACCACCCTGCAGGTTATTATTTCTTGCACTGTTCCATTTTTGAATTCCTTCCCATCGTCTCTCTTCCTGACCGCTTATAACTCTTTTTTCTATACAATAATCTTGTCAACATTGATCTATTCGCAACTTTGATAGTGCTTTTTGTTGCTGACCGCGTGATGTTGGGCCTGTGGTCAGCAATCGTGTTAAAATGAAATTTGCAGTAAAACGTCATTGTAAGGCGTCACAAATCCGCCCTGACCAACTGAGGCCCCACACCCAGTGCAGGTACACGGCTGAAGATGTTTACGCATCCAACCTTTCAACACACGGAGGAGTGCGCATTCATATATATGTTATAGATGTTCACATATCTGACTATACGTCAATATATGTGGAAACGTACTTATAGTATTCAAAACGCTCATTGCGATTGTTCATTCCATCTTCAAACTATTATTACATTGTCTGCCAGCCGAGTTAAATAAACTCCTGATTTTTTATTATATTCCTCTTATCTATAAGCGACCATAAGACCTCGAGTAACTGCTGCCTGTGCTCAGTTGGTCTCTTTCAGGGCGGACCCGTTCGTGTGGAGCCCCACAGATCGGCTCGAGTCGTCCGTCATCAACGTCAAGCTGACCGGAAGCATCGCCTCAGCCTTGCCTTCCGCCACGATCCGCCTGACAAATCCCTCGGCGCCGAAAACATTAACGATCAACAGCACCTGCCGAGCCAGCGTGTGCCTGCAACAACATAAGTTCAGCGTCAGCACACAAGGATCGATGATCGCTCTCACGATCCTGTCGACGACCGTTCACCAGATGCTAGAGATATTCGTCGCATTTCGACAACCAGTTTCTCTTGAGCCGCCAAACTACAGCTTCAGTTTCTCGATGAACGAGTCGCAACAGCTCAGTAAGAAGGTGGATAAAATTACACCCATGAGGTTTGTCATCCCAGGAAATTCCACTCAAGCTGGCGACTACTACATGTGCTTTAAATTTCCAGGTTTGTATCATCGATCATGCGACGGCTGTTCTTTGATAGTTCACGCTTGCTCTCTTTCTCTCCTTCATTTGTTCGCTCCCACCTGCTCGCCCACATAAATACGCGCTCTGAGATGCTTGTTACGTTATGGGGACATACAAATGTTGAGTTATTGCTGTTAACCCAACTACCAACACTATGGGCATAATCATTAACAGCAATTCAACGTGCGTGATTAAATAATGGTAATCCAATTACATAAAATAAAACCCAAAACTATTTTATGGTCTTACTGTTAAATGCATGAGATAGCTCGACACAGCCGTTATCATGTTGGGCAGCAGAGGGCAGTACATCATAACCCATTGTTCTGTACTTCTGTGCTCCCGTGTCTAAGCATCACCGTTTTAACCAATGGGCAGCAAGTACGGTCAACTTAACCCCCACAATCTTAAAGAACCAAAGAATAATAACCAAAGAATAATTAACCCCCACAGCCCGCACGGCATCAGAAGTGGATTGACAACAGGGCTGTGAAGATGCATTAAAAAATGTTAATCCTTGGGATGTTAGGCAGTCCCCCTTTAGTGTTGTACAGGTTGCTCTGCTGATGCTTATTGGCGCAGCAAGATAGACCTGCAGATAGACCTGCAAAGAGACCTGCAGCCTCAGCGAATCCTCGCTTGGAGCCTGAGTACACAAAAGGCTCTTAATATTTCGATTTAAAGCTTTCGTGACTGCAGGGATTCATCTTCTTGGTTCTTTCGGTAAAGTCACATAGAAGGGAAGTAATAAAATAATGAAAATAAAACATAATAAAATCATTCTCATCACGACGTTTCGGTCACAACGCAAGCAGCCGTCCTCAGGTGAAGAACAGGTCTGTCAGAAAGACAGCGTTTGAATGAAAACCACCAGGCTTGGCAGCGTATATTGAAGCTGGGTTGGAAGGGGAAGAGTGCCCCGACAAAGGAATTCGCATATCAAGAGGATATGCGAATTTACGTGGTGGTTTTAGTTACTGCAGCTACATACTATTAACACTCCTTCCCTTTATTAATGCTACCCCTATCCCCTCCCTTTGATGCTGCTTATCCTGCATAATGTACGGGCAAAAGTAGTACTAATCACATACCTGCATTTCCCATATCCCCTCCCTTTGATGCTGCTAATCCTGCATAATGCACGGGCATAATTAGTACTAATCACATACCTGTATTTCCCATATCCCCTCCCTTTGATGCTGCTATTCCTGCATAATGCACGGGCATAAGTGGTACTGGTCGCATACCTGCATTTCCCATGGGTATGCTAGATTCCTGTTGATATGCGAATTCCTTTGTCGGGGGGCTCTTCCCCTTCCAACCCAGCTTAAATATACGCTGCCAAGCCTGGTGGTTTTCATTCAGACGCTGTCTTTCTGACAGACCTGTTCTTCACCTGAGGACGGCTGCTTGCGTTGTGGCCGAAACGTCGTGAGAATTATTTTATTATGTTTTATTTGTATTATTTTATAGCTCTTAATATTGTCCATAAATTCGGTGGTTACGATTTTACTATTATCATAAATGTCATAGGAGAAGACGTATTGCAAGGCAAAGTCGTCGTGAGATCGTAACCCTCCCTCTGGCAAGACCCGTCGCTTGAAAAACGTCATCACTCACCGCAACAGCCCATGGGCTGCCAGAAAGACAAACCTCCCATCCCACAGGGTCACTGCGACATCCTCATTCCGTGTGTTGAGGCCGCTCCATGGCTGAGGCGAGTACATTTTAATGGTTACGTTGATAATTTTATCAATGTTATTAGTTGCTATTATTATCGACTTGAAAGATTTCTCACGACTTCATGTAAGCCCAATTTTTTGTAACATTTACTGAGTTACGCAAAATCTTGTAAACCGAACGTATGACATTTTAATGTCAATACGCATTCCCTGCTCAGGCCTTTGGATAAAGATAATTGAGCTTCATGGGAAGAGAAACTACAGATGGTGAGCAGACTAGGTAATACTTTGGACTGCTGCGAACAGAAAATGATTGCCACCCCACACCTGTGTGAGCCAGAAACCACTTTCATATATTTATGTGCAAACTGTACACGACCTCACATACATGGCGCTCCCATGCAATGTTTACAGCCGGGACAATTGATCCACTAATCTATTAAACATGATAATGGACCCATTTTCTTTCACGGAGATTACTCGGGCTGTTTGAAAAATAGTGGCAGCCCCCACATCCTGCCTTCTGAAGGCAGGAAATCCCCTACAAGCTACGGCGTGGCCGATGATATCGATGACGTCACTAAGCACCTGCCGTCACCTCCAGTCCAGGGGCACACTTTTTCTTCCCAACTGTTTTCGTGTTATCCAATTGGTCGGGTAATAGAGCGGAGAATCAATATTGTGATGAATAGTATTTTGTTGGGGTAAGATTGCATAAATACAATGTCCATAGTAAACTTTTCTCGACCGGACTAAGCAAGTTAATAGATTTGTCACATAAACAAACTTGACAACTTTACATGCTGTGAGATTACTGTCCAACAAACTGAAGTGCTGAAGCAGTAATAAATTGGCACGTTTATTCACTTGACAAATATATTACTTGGCTCTCGGGCAGAGGGGGATTCACAAAACGCGTTGCATTTATGCTATCTGGCATATACAAATAATGTATGAATCGGTAAACCAACCACTTAAATAGATGGATAGCCCAGCTGGAGCTTCATGTTTCATTGCCATGAAATAAACATTTCTACCACCATTGGCTCATGGACCTATATCTTATTTGGCCGATGAATGAAAATCTAATTTTTTGTCATTGCAATGAACATCGGACCCTCGTTTGTTTTTTCCTGCTATATATTTATTTTTAGCTATGTAAGTGTTACCCAATGAGTTGTATAATCGAACCAAATAATTTGTAGTCTTTTACTTTAATTATCCGATAGCTCAACTCTAGTGATGTTGCAACGGAGAAGCGCCATGTTTTACAGAGCATACTCGAAGGTCTGCTGACCATCCCCAAAAGCAGGACTGGTGCTGGCTGAGCTTCAATATGAAGCATTCACACTCCCTCTACTTACAGCAGTCAGCTGAAGGCTCCCTCTATCTACAGTAGTCATCTGGGGCTCCCTCTACCTACGGCAGTTATCTGAAGGCTCCCTCTTGCTACAGGAGTCAGCTGAAGACTCCCTTTAACTACAGTAGTCAGCGGAAGGCTTCCTGATACCTACAGCAGTCAGCTGAAAGTTCCGCACTTCTTTTTCAGGCCGGTGCATGAAAAACTGGGAGCCAGTGCTTTGCGCCTCCAAGTTTGCGATGCAACAACGACTTTGTCTGTTTCACAGAATTTATGGATTTTTATTTTTGCTATACAGGCTCAAACGTAACCATGGTCACAGTGATGACTCTAACTGTGACCCGCTGCGAAATGAAAAACGACATAGGCGGCTCGTGGGATCACCACTCGCTGGAGGTGAGCCCACGGTCACCCGTGTCCGTAGTTTTGTCGGCTCTCGCCATTTCATCGAACTCCATTACTGTGTCCCACGCACCCGGAATTCTGTCACTATACAAATGTCCCCGGTTACTCATCCGTCCACAAATCACACTTTTATAATAAATAGTCAATTATATACGATAATTTACTTTTCAATTTACATGTACTGTTTTCTGTTTCCATATTCGTGTAATAACCACCCTAAATCTGTTTAATGCGTTTGTAGCTTAATTTTACTAAATATCGGTTTTAATATAATTTGTTCTAGCCAAATTTACAATGCTGTTCAGGGAACTAATTATATAGGCACGCCACATCCATCTCACCTTGTTTTGTCATATTGATGTGATATGTTCAACGGTGTATGGTAAAATCGGCACGCCGCTCGCTGTGTTGCCAGACACATGACAGCTCCACCGAAAATTTCATCACGTGCGTGGTGGACTTGGCGTCTCAGAACTTGCGCTCTGCGAGTGGAGGAATCGCCATGTTCATTGGGGCGCAGGTGTATGTCCCCCCCAACGTCATCCACTTCGACACGGTCTTCTCCAAATTCGACCTTGTGGGAAACGGAGCCGTGTTTGGGACGATGCTCGCGATACTGGCCGCGTACGCCCTCGCCATACTTCTGACTCGCAGGGCGGACAGGAGAGACGCCCTTAAGGTCTGGGCACACCCCTGCACAACAACAATAAGAGCAACGCAGGCGAGATTGTGATTACACTTTTAAACTATTGTTGGGGCGGTGACACACAGCACAGCATCAATGCATTTTCCGCTTGTTGTGGAGGTTCGCTGCCTTGATCACAGTGCACATTAAAGATTCCGTTAATGTTATATGGCAAAAGAGTAGGCCATAGATAGAAGTGATAACCTCCTCCTGCAAACACTTGGCAGGACCCTCCCTAAAAAAGGGTCATGAGAATTAGTAAAGCTTTGATGCGTAAACAAGCGTAACAATACCAGTAAGTGCAACAAGTCATGTTTAACGAATGGTACACAGAAGGAGTCCATATCACAGAGCTATTGTCAAAGCCAAAATATTTGCAATGTGGGCAGAAAATTATGATTTTCACAAATGCTTCATGGGGGGTATCAGGACAGCCTTTTTAAAATGGGGAATGTCACCGTGTGTCTTATCACTTGCAGTGGATGGTGCTCCCTATCTCCGACAACAGCAGCAGCTACAGTTACACGTACCTCATGTCGGTGACGACCGGAATGAAATGGGATGGAGGGACCAAGTCCAAAGTGTTTTTCACAATCTACTTTGAAGGAGACAACACTGGCATACGTATGATGCAGAATGGTGTATATGATGTACGGACACTGTCGTTCTATTTGCAATAGATTGCGTATTTAATTTTATTTGTATATGTTAGTGTCGAGAAACGATATGGCCTGTGGCTGCATCTGCAGCACGAAAGCTATCGCTGCTTGGGCATGTATTTGATTCTATTTTACGTATTAAATTTTAGCATTTGCTTACCTTTCCTATACTTGGCACTCCTATCGTTTTTGTATTGTTGTTGGAACTTTCTGACTCGCCCCAACTGGACCTCTGGGGAAATAAACTTCATAGCTGATCGGATTTCTCCAGGATAAATATAGATTCTGACTTTGACTTTAATAGCTTTAAATCAATATGGAAGTGCACCTTTTCCAGCCCCACCCCTTCCTATTTAGGCCCCACTCCTTCTTTTGTAGGCCCCACCTCTTACTTATAAGGCCCCACCCCTTCATTAGGCCCTTCTCCTTTGTGATTAGGCCGCATCTCTTTCGGCTCTGTGCCTTTCCTTTTTAAGACCCACCCATTTTTTTAGGCCACACCTTTTTCTGTTTAAACTGCACCCCTTTTTGCTCTGGACACACACTGTGTTGGGTTGGCTGAGGCAAGGGTGGGCAGGCTCAGTAGAGGTAGGGGTTGAGCAGTTTTTACAACTACGACCAAAATCCCTTAGAGCAGCAATATAACAGGTGAATGTTGTGCTGCTCACTTTGTCTCTTGGGCCTTGCCACTGAGGCCACGCATTCAGGGCGTCCATCACTGTGCTCCTTTTGTTTCTCAAGTTTAAAAACAGAATAATTGCCAAACATGTAGCAACACAGCAATAGCGGCACAATAATAATTAATGCTCTTTCAATAAATAAAGAAATGGTATAATACAACTTATTGAAGATACTAAGAGGAGTGGAAGAATGTATCCATGCTGTCCCAAGCATACATTAAATACATTAAACATAACACATACTGTACTTTAATGTCACATATATTATCACCTACACTCAAGCATTGAAACACTCTTGCACTAGAAAGCATATGCATTAACTATTTCTTACGCATTAAACACACATTAATACCTACCTCCTTACATTCAACCAGACTTAACATGTACTGTATGTACACATATACACTTGTACATTTCTTACAAAACACGTTATTCACACAGAGGCATGGATTTCTCCATATAGCCTATACAGGCTGTTGGAGTGAGTGCTGCCAGCGTGTGCTTATGTAGTGTCATTGATGATGGCACTATAGTAGCGATAATACAGTGTGAGTGGTACTATATGTGCGTAGCATCTCCCTGGCACCTGAGTGAGCATACCAGAGAAGGGGCTGAGTAAACACGAGGGGGCAAGTGACCGGATGAGGTGGTAACGAGGACCAGGGAGAGGATGAGAGGAACACCTGATGTGGGTCCTGAACTGTCGCGAAGGATCGGGAAAAGAGGTGTGGCCAAGGGCGGGGCCTGGCCACGCCGCAGGGATAAAAGCCGAGCCCCGGGGGAGACCGGGGTTGGTCCTGGCTGAGAATAAACCTCCGTCGTCATGGTCCTCGGGCTCCAGGCTTTGCGCACGTGGACCAGGCAGCGCATTGGCTGTCCTGGTCCGGTTTAATAGTAGTCCTATCCAGAGTGTATTATAGCCATCTCCCCCAAGTGCATATAGCTAGTACAGGAACGGTGGGTTATCACCTTATGTCGTTACCCCGTTAGTATTAGGAGTTAATATAATGTTAGTTAATAAAATGTGCTGCCTCCAAGTTCAAGTGTGCACCTCGATTGAACCCATTTAAACTGGTGTTAGAAGTGGTTATATTTTCTAACAAATTAGCCCTAAATTAGGTGATATGTTCACGCGTCTGAAAAACTCACAAAGACAGCTTCAGACGACGACGATGACGACGAGGGGACTCCACCACAGACAGCCCCGGGGATGGCAACCCCGGAGAGAGGGGGAGAGGTGGTGCTACCTGCGGAGCAGCGGGACGACCACCACGTCGCCGCTTCACCGCCACCAAGGAGACAGCTCTCCGCGCTTGCCTCGCTGAACTGCTGGAAGCGGTGGCTTCACTTGTCGCCGAGCTCGACCGAGAGGAGCCGGCGATGGAGGTTGCAGCCCCAGGGTCGCGGGATTTGGAAGCAGAAGCGCGCTGGAAACTTCCCCCATGCACAGCGCGCTCGCGGCCGCCGTTTTGGCAGTCGCGTGGCAAGAGGAGCCTGCATAAATTTTACTTCCTGCCAAAACCGCCAATAGAGATCCTATCATCCAAACACCGGCTCCCATTCGTGAAGGAGTGCACAGCTGCAGGAGGAAATTGGGAGCAATTTCGGCGGTGCTCCACTGCAAACTGTGAGTTGGCGGGCTGGACGGAGGAAGAGGCGCTGAGAACGCTCCCCACCATCTTGGATGACGACGCCTTGGCGGACTTTTATGCCATCCCGCCAGCTGAGAGGGCCATGTTGTTGCTGGCCTTTGCACAGATGGCGGCGATCTACGATCTTCCATCGAATGTCCGTCACAAGTTCGCTACGCGAAGGCAAGGGGAGGCCAAGATGCCTCTTGCCTTCCGCAGCGCACTGTTGTTGCTGGTACAAGCAGATTTTCTCAAGATGGAACAAGCTGGCTTGGACTCGTTGGTATTGGAATGTATGCTGGCCTTAGTGAAAGAATTTAACGTCGTCCTGCCAGCAACGGAAGACGACAATATATCGTCTCTCAAGATTACTCGGTGCATTCAAGCGCATTTCAATTTGAAACGGCGTACGCAAGTGGTAGCGTGCCCCGCACCCTGAGGTGTTCAGTGCAACTGAAGATGGTGATCCCGCTCAAGCCTGTGCTTCGGTCGATGATGGCGGTTGGCGGAGAGGCGCCTCGGAGTGGCGGGGAGGAGCGGCTCCATCCTCTGAAATAATTTCGGCCTGCCGGGACACATCTCGACAGGGCCGTCACTGTCATCTCCGTGGACATCCCCAGCTCTGCATGGTCCTAAGGTGAGTCGCGGCACACCACGCACTCGGCCCTGACAACTATCTCACTCATCCCGCTCGGTTGTCGGTTCACGCTTGCTCGTTGCACGCTCTCGTCGGGATGCGGAGCGGGAGAGTTCAGTTTTTCCGGGAGAATTCCTTGTTTGTGCAAACTTACATGGCGATTAAAACCGTTTCTGATTCTGATTCTGAGATGGCTGGCCACGCCGTTCTGGTCAGTGGTCGGAGTTGGCTCACCATGTGGTCGCCGCGGCAGCGAGATTGTCGGCCGTTATTAGAAAAGTACAGGGGGTAGAGGTACTTGTGCTGATCGACACCACAGCATCCGCTACCATTATTTCAGAATTTATTTTTAGCATGACTCGGAACCTTCGTCCAGTCACAGCTCCATGCTTTGCAATGAACGGCAGCTCCCTCGGAAATATTGGTCAAATAACGGCAATGGTGTGCATCGGTGACATTCAATTGACGGGGTCGGTCTTAGTTTCGACATCCCTTGATGTACCGTGTTTGTTGGGCACCGACTTCTTGGGGAAAATGCCCCTTAAAGTTTTAGTGGATCAAGGATGCATTGAATTTCCATTGGGATGCCACATGGCCTTTTTGTCTTCGCACACTCAATTGCGCTCGGTTAATGCCACGGATCGGGCGCTAGCGACAAAGACTGTCACCATTCTCAAATGTTGATTCACTTGCGGCTGTGGAACCAACTTGATAAATCAGCGACTGCCAAAGAGATCCTGCTCACACCTTCTAATAAAGCGGCTCGGGGTCTAGCGCTCGTGCGTGCACAAACACTGTGAACCCTTCATTCACAGAGAGTCGGTCAACACACAATTAGCGCATAGCCTGGTTGATTATGTTCTTCCAAAGATTGCTAAATTAGAAGTTAAGTGTGACATTTTGAGATAGACAAGACAGACACAAAGACAGACACACAAGCAGAGAGAGACAACACAGAGACACACAGAGAGAGAAACCAAACTGCAGGATATATTCGAGAGACAACACAGAGACATACACGAAAGCTCCAAATCAAGTGTGAACCACCTCTACGGGGAAGTTTTAAGTTTGTTTTCTCTCTGTGTCTCTGTGTTGTCTCTTTCTACTTGTGTGTCTGTCTTTGTGTCTCCATGTCTGTGTCTTGTCTCTCAAATTTCACACTTGACTTCTAATTTAGCGATCTTTGGAAGAACGGAATCGACCAGACTATGCGTTAATTATGTGTTGACCGACTCTCTGTGTTGCATTGCATTACATTTTCAAATTTTACTAAGTTTGTTTTTATTAAGTGTGTTTTCTCACTCTCTCGCTGTGTCTCTGTGTTGTCTCTCCAGTATTTCCTGCAGTTTGGTGTATCTCTCTGTGTGTCTCTGTGTTGTCTATCTCTGCTTGTGTGTCTGTCTTTGCGTCTTTGTGTCTTGTTTCTCTCTCAAAATCTCACACTTAACTTCTAATTTAGCAATTTTTGGAAGAACGTAATCAACCAGGCTATGCGTTAATTGCGTGTTGACTGACTCTCTGTGTTGCATTGCATTTACAAATTTTACTAAATTTGTTTGATTTAGCGTGTTTTCTCTCTCTCTCCCCGTCTTGTTGCTCTTATTTCCTGCAGTCACAAAAGCTCAACATCTCTCATTGACATGCTAATTTAACTATCCCCCCTCTCTCTCTCTGCACCCCTCTCTCTATTTAAAGCGTCAACACAAAGGCGTTGTTTATCTGTGTGCCTATGTGTGTGTATCTCTCTCTGTATCTCTGTGTTATCTCTCTCTGCGTATGTGTCTGTCTGTGTCTCTGGTTCTGTGTTTCGTGTCTCTCTCAAATTTAGCAATCTTTGTAAGAACATAATCAACCAGGTAGGGTGTTGAATGTTATGTTAGCCGACTCTCTGTGTTGTATTATATTTCTAAGTTTACTAAGTTTGTTTTCTCTTTCATTTGTACCTGATGATTTATTGTCTTGCAATCGAAACGTCGTATGCAATTATTTAATTTATTATTTTCTCTTTCTACGTGACTTTTGCCGAAATAACCAAAGAGTAACTTTCTCAGTCTTTACAAATTTGTGGTTCGTCTGTTTTTTCAGTTTTTATTTTTTTAATCTGCGTTGGTTGTCCACTTCATGCTGCGTGTGACCCTCCCCATCATTGTTTTGTATGGCTGTGGCCCTCTATCTTTTTGGATTGTCCATTGCCTCTGCTCATTTCTGCCTGATTGGTTTATCGAATTTCATTAGTAGATTCATGTATATGACGACAGCAGTCTGACATTACGATGGCTGGTAACTCTATAAAAGTATTATTGAGTTTGCGCTCTGTTTTTCAATCGCATGATGCACAGTTGTCCCGACTCTGTCATTCCCTGGGTATTCTCAGGCGATCACCCTATGTTCAATATGACGCTAGTCGTAGCAAAACCATCAGTTCACTTGCAAACCAGGTCATAACATAGATATTTTGTCATAGCCCCACCATTTCCATTGGTACATCTTCCGTTCATTGCCCATTGGGGCCTGTTCAACGATCACCATTAAAGGGTCCCATAACTGGTGTACTCATTTAGCATTACTTAATGTACGTTCCATCAAAAGTAAGGCATTTGCGGTGAACTAACTTATCACAGACCAGTGTCTTGACTTGCTATGCATAGACCTCTTTACTATTTTTCACTGAACGAGACGACTCATCTGGTTTTTCTTTTTGTGAGAATCCACAAAAAGAATCCACGTTCATCAGGTGGCCTGGCTTTATTTCATGCAAATTCTGAATTTGTTAAATCTGTCCCATTGCCAACCTTTCCATCGTTTGAGCACCTCGCATTAAATTGGAGGTCAATTTGTACCCAGCCAGCATTGTTAATATTGCTCTATCACCCTACAAGGTTAATTTCCACTTCCTTTCAGAGTTCTCGGAGTTCCTCTCAGTGGTGTGTGTTCGTTCTGAACGGATTCTCATATTTGGTGACTTCAATGTTCAAGACACACAGACAGAGCAAAATATAAGAACGACAAAATGAATGGAGACAGAAAACATACACTAAATACACAGGGGAAGAGAGAGAAAACAAAAAACCCAGGTATCTTGGTGATATGTCTGCTTATATGTCTATAGTTTTCTGGTTAGATTTTTTGTTGCTATTTCATTTATACCTGATGATGATTGCTTGTGTTGCAATCGAAACGTCGTATGTTATTATTTAATTTATTATTTTATCTTTATACGTGACTTTACCAAAAGAACCAAAGAGTAATTCCTGCAGTCACGAAAGCTCCAAATTCAAGATTGAACCACTTCTACGGGGAAGTTCCAAGTTTATCTTTTTCTCTCTCTCTGGGTTTTTTGTTTTCTCTCTCTGCCTGTGTATTTAGTGTATTTTTCTGTCTCTACTCGTTTTTGTCGTTCTTATGTTCTGCTCTGTCTGTGTGTCTCCGTTCCTCTTGTTTTATGTTTTGTCTTTCTTTGGAATTTTCACACTTAAATTCTAACTTAGCAATCTTTGAAATACGTAATCGACCAGGCTATGCGTTAATTGTGTGTTGACCAACTCTCTGTGTTGTATTACATAACATTTCGATATTTTGCTTGGTTATTTAATTTAGTGTGTTCTTTCTCCCTCTCTCCTAATGTTCTAGCTTGCGTACTTTACCAGGCGTTCTTCGTATTCATTGACATGTTAATTTTTTCTCTAACCCCTCCAACTCTCGCTGCCTTCTCCCCCCTCTGTCTATTTAAGGCCTCGCCACAGAGTCAATCTCCCTCTCTGTGCCTGTGTTACCCTCTCTCTCTATGTATCTTGGTGATATCTGTCTGCTTATATGTCTGTCTATAGTTTTCTGGTTAGATTTTTTGTTGCTATTTCATTTATACCTGATGATGATTGCTTGTGTTGCAATCGAAACGTCGTATGTTATTATTTAATTTATTATTTTATCTTTATACGTGACTTTACCAAAAGAACCAAAGAGTAATTCCTGCAGTCACGAAAGCTCAAAATTCAAGATTGGTCCCATAACTGGTGTACTCATTTAGCATTACTTGATGTACTTCCATCACAAGTAAGACATTTGCGGTGAACTAACTTATCACATACTCTTAGTTTTTTCGGTAAAGTCACGTAGGTAAAAAATTTAATTAAAATTAATAAAAGTAAAAGAATAAAAATCATGACGTTTCGGAGGCAACACAAGCTTCCGTCTTCAGGTGAAACCGTCACAGCAAATATCTGTATTAAGTGAAGAGGCACGACCTTATATACTGGTTAAGGAGGGAGGAGCCAAGATGGGCCGCGGGAGAGGAGGAGTGTGAGATGGTCAGTACTGCTGCTGGAACTGAGCCTTTGTAATGTAGATGGCGGAAGTAGATAAGCCAGCTAGGATTAAGCTGTCTTTTGTTATGCTGCTGGGTGGGTAAAATTAATTCACTACCCATGTGGTATTAATCAGAGACGCAATGATCCAATGAATGGAAACGCTGGGGATGTTAACACTCGGTAAAGTAAAATAGTGCCTGTCAGATAAGATGGTCCAAAAATGTGTAGTTAAATCTTTTTTGCATGGTTAATAACATCTTTCCAATGATTACTAAGTTTGTACCCATCATCACGGTTGAAATTATGTCTGTGTTTGTATATCTGAATGGCTTCGTGTACAAACCTTTGATGGTAGCCAGAGGGTTTGCAGAGCACCTTAGTCTCAGAAAAAACAATCTCATGAGAGCCCACTGCGTTGTCGCAATGATCAGGAACGGCGGAAGATTACATTTTGCCGTGTTTCAAATCTGACTTGTGCTCGCGGACACGATCAGAGATATGACGTTTCGTTTTGCCAATGTAACAATCACCACAGCTGCAACTCAGTTTATAGACTCCAGGGTATTGCAAGTCAGGGATGACATCCTTCACAGATGGAATTAGATCACGGATTTTATGTACTGTACTGAATCAGACTTGGATCTTATGTTTGTATAGAATTTTGGAGATCTTTTCGGTCACGCCAGTTATGTATGGTAACGTGATAGTTTTGATCGGAGTTTCAAGTGGCTGTTTCTGTATGGTGGGAGAAACAGGTTGGCGGATGGTGCGGTCAGAGTATCCGTTCATCCTGAGGGCCCGATGTACATGTTTTAATTCACTGGCCAGGTGGTGTATAGCGTTTTGATGAGATAATTTTTTTGAGATGGGTGGTGGTGGGAATCAGGTTTCAAGTAGGAATCTGTGTGGGTGGCTTTCCTGTGTTCCTCTCAATGGTGTGTGTTTGTTCTTAACGGATTCTCATATTTGGTGACTTCAATGTTCATGATGATACACCATTCAAACCTCATGTTAGGGACTTTTCTGCCATCCTTGACTGTTGGTTTCATCCAGATTGTCAAACAGCCAACACTGTCTGACGTACATACTTTTATTTGGTTTGTTCTCTTGGGCTTTCACTATCTGAACTGACTGATCGTTGTTCCTCTTTGGTATATCCCTGTTCCCTCCTGGTCCTTTTGTTAAACATCGAATTTCATTTACCAAAATTATATCTATGACCCCGGCCTCTCTCACAGATACGCGATTGAGTTCTGCAATAGCTAATGAGTGTGAGCTTCCCGTTGAAGAGGCTGCTCAATTATATAACTGTACTGTCAGAGATCCTGGGTCATCTGGTTCCCTTCCAAACCCATTGTATATCTTCCCATCGCCCTTCACCATGGTACACTGCAAAATTCAGGGCACAAAAAATAATACGTGCTTGGAGAAAGTCCGGCTTCACTATTTATCATCAAATATTTAAAGAACAACTTCGCACTTATCACAAAAACATTGTATTGGCTGAATCCTCCTACATTGCTGGCTGCATTACAGATAGTGACAATCATCAGACCTTATTTTCCTGTATCAGTCAACTTTTCAATAAGGAAAAAATGAAATCTCCCACTCCTCCGCTGATTTCTGTACTAAAATTCAAGTGTTTTTTCACGGTCCAAATGAATGTCACTTCCCTCTGTTCCCTCTCTTTTCTACTTGCCTCCAGCTCAGTTCGAGGGCATATTATTAACCCAGTTTTTCCCACAATCTGAACTGTGGAACTAATTTCTTTAATTGCTGTCTCTCGACCTACCAGCTGTCCACTTGATCCCTTCCCTTCAAGGCTGTTATGTGACTATTCCGTCATACTGAGGCCGTTTAGCCTCAGCATTTTCAATGGGTCCCTAAAAATCAGCACAGTTCCTGACTGCTGCAGTCACCCCACTTTTATAAAAGCCGGGTCTTGATACCGAACTTCCAGAAAATGTCCACCCAATATCTAACCTTCCATATTTGTCTAGAATTCTAGAACGAGCTGTGGTCACTCGTTTACAGAGGCACCTGGCATCAAACGATTTATTTGACCACTTTCAATCGGGGTTCAGACTTGCGCACAGCACTGAGACTGCCCTGGTAAGGGTGGACAATGATTTACTTTGTCAGCAGATAAAGGCTTTGTCAGCCTCCTCATTTTGCTCGATATAAGCACGGCATTAAACTCCATTGATCACGGGGTTCTCCTTGAGCGATTGGAAGTTTCAATGGGGATCTCTGGCATAGCTTTATTGTGGTTACACTGATTTGAAGCTTTCGTGACTGCAGGAATCCATACTCTTTGGTTATTTCGGTAAAGTCACGTAGGTAGAAAATAATAGATCACGATGTTGCGATCGCAACACAAGCGATCGTTATCAGGTGAGACAATTACAGCAGGAAAATTGCTGAAGCAGGCGAGAGAGCTGCTGTGACAAGAGGTTATATAGGTCTGAGCTGGGAGCAACCCAAGGGTAAGTGGGTGGGGCTAGAGATGGAAGAGAGAGGGGGTCGGAGCAGCAAGATCGGTGGCAGGGGGCGAGTGGGACAAGGGGGGAGAGAGAGCTGCCGCTACAAGAGTAAGTGATCGGCGACAAGGGGAGATGGGGGGGGGCAGAGATAAGAGAGGGGAGGCAAGGGGGGGAGATAGAGGGGTGGGACACAGATAATCGGTGGTCGGAGGAGAGAGAGGCTGTGTTAGTGAATGTGACTCAGAGCGTCGGGAATAGCTGTTAACTTAGGCAGGCAGGAAGGGTGACATCACCACCAGTTATGATTTAAACCGGTTATTAACGTTCTTCCAATGATTGCGCAGTTTGTATCCATCTTCTCGGTTGAAATTGTCTTTGTGTTTATATATTTGGATGGCTTTATGGACAAATCTTTGAAGGTAGCCCGAAAATTTGCAGAGTACCTTGGTCTCAGAAATAAACAATGTCGTGTGAGCCCACTGTGTTAAAACAGTGAACAGCTACGGCAGAGGTATTGGTTCTGCCATGTTTCAAATCTGCTTTGTGTTCACGAACACGGTCCGAGACATGTCGTTTCGTTTCCAAAATGTAACTGCTACCACAGACAACTTAGTTTGTAGACACCAGGATATTGCATATCAGGGATCACATCCTTCACAGATGGGATCAAATCACGGATTTTGTGTACTGTGTTGAATCTAACCTGGACCTTGTGTTTATTCAAGATTTTGGAAATATTTTTTGTAACACCTACTATGTGTGGCAAGGTGATGGTTTTGATTGGGTCCTCAGATGGTTCTCTCCCCATGGTTGCGGATACAGCTTTGTGGATTGTGCGGTCTGAATATCCATTCATCTCGAGGGCTTTAGTGTACGTGCTCAAGCTCACTGGCTAGGTGGTGCTGGTTGGAGATGCAACGGGCCCTATGGTGTAGTGTTTTGATGAGATAATTCTTCTGGGCTGGATGGTGGTGGGAATCAGATTTTAGATATACATCCATGTGGGTGGCTTTCCTGTAGACAGTGACCCAATGAGCCATCGGGTCTCTTCTCGAATGGCAGCTTGCCATCATTTTCCACTTCCATGGTGAGTTTGATGGATGGGTGAATGGAATTGATGTGGTTGAAAAATTAGTGGAGTGCTGGCTGGCCATGTGGCCAGATGACAAACGTGTCATCTACGTATCTCTTCCACAAGGAAGGACGTCGGGTGGATGTTAGGATGGCATCTGTTTCAAAATTCTCCATGAAAACATTTGCGACCACCGGCGATAAGGGGGAACCCATTGGGGTACCTTAATTTTGTTCGTAGAATGTGCCATTCCAGGTGAAGTAAGTGTTGGTAAGGCAGTGCCTCACCAAATTTGGTACATCCGGATTTAGTCCTTGTTGGACCAAGTCTTCAATGATTGCAATGGTGTCAGGCACAGATACCTTGGTGAACAGAGATACCACATCGAAACTGACAAGTAAATAATCTGGAGACAGTGAGATTTCCTTGATTAGAGAAACCAAGTGAGCTGAGTTAAGTACAGCTGAGGTGGTCTTGCGCGGGCCAGTTTGTAGGTGGGTGAGTTAATGGTAGCTTCTTCTTGGTTCTTTCGGTAAAGTCACGTAGAAGGGAAGTAATAAAATAATAAAAATAAAACATAATAAAACAATTCTCACGACGTTTCGACCACAACGCAAGCAGCCGTCCTCAGGTGAAAACCAGGTCCGTCGAGGCGACAGAGACTTTACCGAAAGAACCAAGAAGATGAATCCCTGCAGTCACGAAAGCTTTAAATCGAAATTTAATGGTAGCTTGTGTTGCGATCAAAATGTTGTGATCTATTATTTTCTACCAAAGAGTGTGGCTCCACTCTTACTTACAGAATCGTAGGTACTTTGTCACAAAGGATGGCTTTAAGTCACTAATTCGACCGGTTTTCTGTGGTGTTTCGCAGGGATCTGTGCTTGGCCCATCACTTTTTGGTATCAACATGGCACCATTGGGTGTTTTGCTCCAATAGTTTGGCTTATCCTACTATTGCTATCCAGCTGATACTCAAATGTACCGTATATTCAATTTGGATCAGACTATACAACAGCATCGTTTGCGCTATCTGCATCACGAACAGTAGTCATTCATGGATGCGCCAACACTTTTTGCTACTAAATGACGACAAGACCGAAGCCATATTCGTCAGCTCCCCTCTGCATCTTTCTAAAATTGATTCACCTTATTTGTTGATTGATGGTCGCGATGTTAGTCCCACTTGGGAGGTCAGAAACCTTGGTATTCAGTTTGGCCAATCATTGTCCTTTGAGGGACATATCTAAGGTGGTTAAAATGTGCTTTTTCCACCTCAGAAATATTGCCAGAATCCATCGCTTCCTGTCACCTGCTGACCTGGAGAGACTGGTTCAAGCTTTTCTGTTATCACGACTCGACTACTGCAATGCCTTACTGGTTGGGATACTGAGCAAAATACTTCGCAGTCTCCAGCTTGTTCAGAATGCAGCTGCAAGAGTGCTTACATGTACACCATTCCGTGAACGCATTACACCAGTCCTCTTATATCTTCATTGGCTACCGGTCAAATTCCATGTGGATTTTAAGATACTGCTATTTACCTAAGTCTTTAAAAGGGCTCACCCCAAATTACTTTCAGCAACGAATACATTGATATATTCCATCAAGGTACTTAAGATCTTCTTATCTCCAACTGCTCAGCACTCCCAGATCTAGGTTGTGCTCTTTTAGTGATCGGACTTTTGTTAGCGTGGCACCCACTGTTGTATGTGTTGGGATTATGAAATTTTGATAAAAATAATAAAAATTAATAATTTTCCGAAAAATGCGCAAATCGCATTAAATATGATAGTGTGTGTATTAATATGCATAAATTATGATAATGTGTGTAATTATATGCATAAATTGTGATAATCACGGAGATAATCGTAGTAATTTATGCGGATGCTTGCGGTTATGTTAATGTGTGCAGTTGTGATAATTAGGCTTAGCTTCGTTTATCCAGAGTTATATCAATCAGGATAACACGATTATCATCGATTAAACATTTGCTGATTATCTTAGTGTGTTTGTTATTTTAGGTCTCCAGGTTCAGATCTCGTCACAGGATACAGTTATCAAGAATAAGACAGTTTTGCATGGACTTGGAAGGAACACTCGAGTCGCTTCTGTGATAACAATTTTATTCTAAACAAACATGTGACATTCTAGCATGCAGGTCAAACATGCATCAATAATTCATGAGCAAGATTATGCAATTAACAAAAATGGATAACTAAAAATACTCCTTCATTTGCGAGACTATGCATTTAACTAAATTAGATAACCACTCTTATGCTTTTGCGAGATTATGTATTCGACTAATATAAATAACTAAAACTCTTATGCAATTGCGATATTATGCATTTGACTAAAATGAATGGATAAACACTTATGCATTTGCGAGACTATGCATTTAACTAAATTGAATAACTCAAAACTCTTATGCATTTGCGATATTATGCATTTAACTAATATGAATGAATAAACACTTATGCCTTTGCGATATTATGCATTTAAGCAACCGAATGACTAAAAACCCTCCTAACAATCGTAACTTCTACCTTTCCACCAGGCATCTCAGTAGTTCCCCCATGTATCGAGCACAATCGGCGACTGGCGGAGTTTTAAAACAGACATGCGACGATTTATATGAAGGCAATAAAAGCAACTTATTATATCCCAGAGGCGAAAGTATGTCAATAGATTCATCGGCAAGTATAAAATCCTTTTTAACGAAATGTTTGAGACAAGGGTGGGTGGATGCGTGTTGTGAGAGGGAGTATCGGCTCTGCTTTGATTAATTCCTCAGCGAGATTCTCTGACAAAGAAAACCGATTTGACAAGATATTCTCTCTATATATATATGGGTCGATTCATAATGAGGATTCCGAGAGTTTGAGTTTGCCTCGACGAATCTATTGATCGCCTATGCGATGAACGGGACAAAAGAAAAAGGCAAGGAGAATAACCTCACTCTTATAACCGACGGACTCTTAATCACTCGATGGGCCGCGATTTCTCATGGCCAGCTGATGGTTCATGTAGTTGATAATCAGTCTTCTGATAATTGACTAGGGTTGATACGATGGTAAGGGTGAAATAGATAGGATAGTCTCACAGGTGAGTGGGGCGTCGATGCGTGTGTGTGTGGGTCTATTGGTGGGGGAAAGTTGTAGGTACGAACGACTTTCGGAGAAGGACCCTCTTGGCTTGCGCGGCTGCGGTGAGCGGCTCGCTTTTCGACTCCTCCCTCGGCTGACCCCGTACGATGACTGACGGCGCGGCCGCGCTCGTTTGCGTGGTCAGGCGATGCACCTCGGCGTGGCGACACGGCAAGGGAGCTGGGCTCGTACACTCGTGTGCGGCAGGCGATGCACCTCGGCGTGGTGACACGGCAAGGGAGCTGGACTCGTACACTCGTGTGCGGCAGGCGAGCACCTCGGCGTGGTGACACGGCAAGGAGGTTGAGTCTCGTGTACTCGTTTGCGGCAGGCGATGCGCCTCGGCACCCCGCGAACCTCGTCCTTCTGGATGACGAAAAGCTTCTTCGTTGGCGGCGACGAGAAGAGATGGAGCCGAAGCCCTGGAGATCTGTGGTGGGGGCCAGAGCCCCTGACGATCTGAGTTGAATGGATTTTTCCCCGGCTTATATTGGAAAAAATCCACTCAGTCTTCCCGAGTTGTTCGAAGGCCGTCATATATTTTTCTGTGGGTTGAACACATCTGCGTCCGTGTGTTTCGTGTGTCGTGTGCGTGTTTATTAGTAAAGACACAGCTGTCTAATCATTCTTGAAGGAGGGGTGGGGAATGTTATTTGCTCGCGTGTGCAAATCTTGCTGTCCGTGCTGCGGGGAGACAAAGGCGGCCGTGTTTAACTCCAACACGCGCACAATCTCCTCTCTCCGCGTCTCATGCGAGAGAAAACAAACAAAAAAAAACAGACCGAGAAGAAGCAGACATCCCCGCGACTCCTCCTCGCGACCTTTCCTAACCCTCCTAGCATTCATGGGCCATTTGTTTGTGCTGCGGGGAGACAAAGGCGGCCGTGCTTAACTCCAACATGGGCACCCTCTCCTCTCTCCGCGTCTCTTGCGAGAGAAAATAAACAGAAAAAAAACCAGATGTTCTCGAATGTCAGCACAAACCCCCCCCTTTGTGACCTTTCTGCTCCCTTCTTGCTTGCCCTGGGTGGGTCATTCTGAGGTCAGACCCCGCTGGAAGACAAAGGTGGTCGAGGAGATGTATGCGATACATTTATGTGGTCCTGTGTGTTACATTTATTCTTGAATTATATTTTATGAGTTCCATCGGTCTTAGTATCGTGGTTATCATTCGTCTATGTTCAATGAATATTCGTAATGATCCTCGTCACATTATTATTTTGGGGCTTCGCCAAGTTTAGTTCTCCAGAGATTGGTGTTTTATTCAGAGTTATATTTTAATGTCCTGAGGTTAAATGTAACTATGTTTCCACTTAAGCTTTCTGGAATTCGTACTCTTTAGTTTTTCGGAAGGTCGTGTAGATAGGAAACATATAATTCTAAATAATATGTATGCGGTGAATACGAGTAATATAAGATAATTACTAATAAAAAAAAGCTATGGTTTGTTGGTTAATTCTCTTTGTTAAGTTTCTACTTTTCGGTTAGGAAAACGTTAAGAAAACGCGAGTGGCAACCGTTATTTACTCTGCACCTTATCTGTACATCTCCAGATGTCTTGGGAGGCTAGTCCATACATCTTTTTGTCCATCTGGATGTCTATGACCTCTCTGTGACCGAATTCTTATCATTTTAACCGCCCTCCATGTTTCATGGATTCCTGGTGTGCTTGTGAGGAGAAGTGAGTTGTTTTCATTATTTAAAAAAATATATAGATATAATAAAAACACATTTTTTTCTTATTATTCTTAATATTAATAACGGAAAACAGGGCATAGATATGTAGAGGTGTAATTGCGCATGGCTACGAATGTTGAGGTGTGATTATGCATGGCCACGGATGGCCAACAAACACAAGGGGCGGGGTTACGGCCGTACACAAGGGTGGCGCTAGCACCGACGTCCGCATGTGTATCCCCCACGGGCCCCCCCCTCGGGGGCGAGTCCTATAAAAGGTGATGAGCTCGAGGGCTCGAGGTCGGGACTCAGCTTTAACCAGAGAAGACGGAAGACCAGCTAGTGTAGGCCCCAGAGCTCCCCTGGCTCGCTGTCCTTATAAGGGCCGACCAGGGCAAGCCGGTGGCGTGGCCCCGAGAGCCCAGACGAAGCTGGTCTGGTGACTCAGGGAGCCGGGATCCCAGCTTAACCAAGCTGGGACAGATAGCCTCCCCTAGTCCCGTAGTGGAGGAATTGGTATAGGTTAGAGGGGTTAGCTGTCGAGAATCCCTGTAGCCAAGTGACCTGTACAACTGTGTTGGTGTAATAAATAAGTGTGCCTCCGATCCTGTCGTCAAGCCTCCATATATACTTACTACATCTGGTGTCAGAAGTGGGGTCGAATCGGAGCAGCCGGGGCCGAGTACGCCCGCGCCGCTACGACAGGAAGAGGGGGATGCGTCGGCCGAGGGACTCCGGCTGGCCCACTCCCGCCTGGCGGACCTGCTCTACGCCGCGGCCGCCGCGTTGGAGGAGATCACGCGGCTGGGGGCTGGAGGAGCAGCGCGGGTCGACGACGGCAGCCGGCGCGGGGCGACGTTTCCCGCCACCCCGACGCGGCTCGCGGTCAAATTTCCCGCCATCTCTACAGTACGAGCGGAGGGCGGGGCCGGCCCGCGTCACGTGTCTGCTGAGCGCCAAGCACAAGCCGTGACATCATCAACGCCGGCCGGCGCGTCAACATCAGAGCGACCGGCGATGCCATGTGCACGGCCCGCCCACACTGTATCATCGGCGGGGAGCGACGGAGAGCGTTCTGCGGCCACGGACGCCGCCTTACAACAGCGTCTGCCGCCTCTTAAAGAATTTGTCGGCGCTGACGGAGACTGGGGCGGCTTCAAGAGGCGGTTCATCGCTCATCAAGAGATGGCGAACTGGTCGGACGCCGAGGCTCTACGCGCGCTGCCAGCGATGCTGGACAACGACGCCCTGGCTACCCTCACCTCGGCGCCGAGGGAAAAGCGCGCCACTCTACACCTGGCGTTGCAGCTGCTGTCAGCCGTCTATGGGCCGCCTTCGGACTGCAGGCAGCTGTTCCACGATCGGAGTCGGGGCGCCAACGAGTCACCCCTGGCCTTCCGGACGGCTCTCCTGGCTCTGGCAAAGGCTGCTTTCCCAAGGATGGACGAGGAAGGAGTGGATGCCATGGTGGCTGAGAAGCTGCTGCTACTCGCTGACGAGCTGGACGTCAACGTCCTGGCTCAGGACGACGCGGAGATGTCGTCCCTGCTGGTCGCGCGCCACATCCACGGGGGCTTGCGGTCCCTGCGTCGGAAGGCGGCAAAGGGGGCGGCCGGCCATGCCATGGCGACCACCGCCCTCCCATCGGAGGAGGTCTGCGGGGTGGAGCGGCGAGGGGAATGGAGATCGGCGGCACCGCAGGCTCGGAATGGACCGAGCCGCCAGGAGCAGCCCAGGTCATCTGGGGCGCTCACACGCTGCTACAACTGTGGCCTGCAAGGCCACGTTGCGTCTGGATGCCGGGCTCCCCGTCAGCGCGGGGCGACACCTCGTCAGGACGCCACGCCGTCTCCTCCCAAGCTCCAGCAGAGAAATACGGCGAGTCGCGGCACCTCACACGTTTGGCCCACGCACACATCCGACACACACTCACGCGCTCAACTAAACAGGGCTCCAAATTCCCCGTCCGTCACGCGCGATTGTTCGGTAATGCGGCGAGCGCTCCAACCGGGTCAGTGGTCGGAGCTCGCCCATCGTGTCGTTGCTGCGTCGGCGGGATCATCGGTCGTGGTCGGTCACATTGATGGGGTAGAGGTGCGGATTTTAATTGACACAGGGGCATCGGCGACCATTATATCTGATTTAATTTATAACATCCTTCCCGTTCAAAGTCGTCCCTTGCTCCCTGTTGACGTGCCGTGCTATGCCGCTAACGGAGGCTCTCTGGGCATTATTGGCCAAATCCGCGCCACTATCTGCATTGGGGACATTAAATTATCCGGCCCTGTTTTGGTTTCCTCCTCACTCGCGGTTCCGTGCCTGTTGGGGACGGATTTTCTGGCCAAAATGCCCATCCGTATCCTTATTGACCAAGGGTGCATTGAGCTCCCATCGGGCCGACGCGTTACATTTCTGTCTTCCCCCACCACGGAGCGTCGGGCGTTTGCCACCGTGCAGGCGCTCGTCACAAAAACTGTGCGCGTGCCTCCGGGGGCTCAGATGCTCGTCCCTCTTAGGTTGCGTCGGTCATTTGATGCAGGGGTTGCGGATCGGGGGGTCTTGTTGGGTCCATCTCGGGCCGGGGTCAATGGACCCGATTTGCTCGCGGCTCAGACTATGGTGAGAGGGGATGGGGACCCCTTCATTGCAGTCCTTAATGTGGGATCGCGAACGGCCGTGGTTCCTCAAGGGACCGTGCTTGCACACGCAACGCCGGTGCCCTATGAGGAACCACTCGTGGGTCAGGTATCCACCGATCCTCCGTCGCGACCGCATTCGGACTCTGATGACGGATGGCTGGATGCGCTTTGCGCGGGTTCAGTGGACCTGTCTGACTCGCAGCGCGCGCAGCTGCGAGTTCTCCTGAGCGAATTTGCTGACGTTTTTAGTCAACACAAATTTGATATTGGTTGTACAAAATTGCTGCGACACCATATTGACACGGGTGACAGCGCGCCGATCCGCCAAAATCCCTTTCGGTTGAGTCCCGCCGAAAAGGATCATGTCAAATCGGCTGTTGATGACATGCTAGCCGCCGATATCATTTCCCCTTCCACCAGCCCGTGGGGCGCGCCGATCGTTTTGGTGAAAAAACACGACGGCTCACTGAGATTTTGTGTTGACTTTCGGCGTCTCAACAAAATCTCTGTGGCAGATGCGTACCCGCTTCCTCGGATGGATGAGTCGCTCGACGCCTTGGCCGGTGCGCGATTCTTTTCCACCCTTGATTTGCTATCTGGATTCTGGCAGCTTCCTCTGGATGACGAATCGAAACCTAAGACTGCTTTTCGTACACCGCAGGGCCTCTTCCAATTTAACCGTTTGCCGATGGGTTTACATTCTGCGCCGGCAACTTTTCAGCGGTTAATGGAATTGGTCTTGGCAGGTTTGCAATGGGATTCGTGTTTGATTTACTTAGACGATGTCATCGTCTTTAGCAAATCCTTCGAGGAACACCTCCAGAGGTTGCGTGCTGTTTTTCTCAAAATGCGGGCTGCCAATTTGAAATTTAAACCACAGAAGTGCCATTTACTCCGCGAATCGGTGCGATATTTGGGTCACATTGTTGGGCGCTCGGGGATATCCACTGATCCCGCCAAAACGGAATGCGTCAGCTCCTGGCCGACTCCCACCTCTGTGGGAGAGGTCAGGAGTTTCATTGGGTTCGCGTCGTATTATCGGCGATTTGTGGCTGACTTCGCTACGATTGCGAAACCATTGCATGCCTTGACGTCCAAGGGAGTCAGGTTTCATTGGGGGCCGGAGGAGGAGGCTGCTTTTCGCGCCCTCAGAAATGCTTTGGTGGGAGCTCCGCCGTTGAATTACCCGGATTTTTCACAACCCTTCTTGCTCGATACTGACGCAAGTAACACGGGCATCGGGGGTGTGCTGTCCCAGCTCATCGGGGGCGTAGAGCATGTGGTGGCTTACGGTAGTCGGGTACTGTCTCCAGCCGAACAGCGGTACTGCGTTACCCGTCGGGAATTATTGGCCATTGTTTATTTCATTCAGCAGTACCGCCCGTATCTGTACGGTCGGCGGTTCACCGTCCGTACAGATCATGCGGCCCTACAGTACGCCCTGCGGGTTCAACAACCATCGGGCCAGTTGTCTCGATGGTTGGAGATCCTCCAAGACTATGACTTTGTCACCACATATCGTAAGGGTGTCCGCCACACGAACGCTGACGCCCTGTCACGATTGCCACCCACTTCGGAGTGCGCGTGCCTGTTGGGTTCGGGGCGTTGTAGGCCCCCGAACGTCACCACCGATTCGGTCCTCGTGGCCGCTACCGATGCACCTTCGGCTTCGGGTCCTATCGAGCAAGAAGGGAGGGATTCGTTGCTGGGGTTGCCGGTCGCGGAATGGGGACGCCTCCAAATGGAGGACACCTCCCTCCTCGCTTTGCGCCGTCGCGTCGGGGGGGCTGGTCAGGGGGTGGAAAACGTTGACTCGTGGGGGTTGTTCCAGGGTCTTTTGATGCACTGGGATGGAAAAACCCGGCGCCAGCGGCTTGTGGTGCCTGCTGCTTTAAGGGGTAAGGTGGTATGGGCTGTTCATGAGCGGCTTCTGCACTTGGGGGTTCACAAGACCTTTGCCACGCTCCAGCTGGATTTCTTCTGGCCGGGCATGGAAAAGGACGTGGGGGATCTCTTGGGGTCATGCACGCAATGCGCGCAAAGGAAGCCGCCTGCGAGGGGGTCCAACCCTCCGCTGCAGTCCATAAAAGTTTCCCGGGTTAACGAGCTCGTCGCTCTGGACATACTTGGGCCATTTCCCGCTACGCCCAGGGGCAATAGGTATTTACTAACGGGGGTTGAATACTTCACGAGATGGCCTATGGCCTGGCCCCTGGCGAACCAGTCGGCAGCAGCCATCGCGGAGGCCTTTGTCCAGGGCCATGTCCTCGACAAAGGTGCTCCGGAACGGCTGCTTACTGACCAGGGTAGGAATTTTTCTGGTAAACTCCTACGTGAGGTGTGCGACCTCTTGGGTACGGAGAAGGTTCGGACCTCTCCGTATCACCCACAAACTGACGGGATGGTGGAACGGCTGCATCGGACCATCACGTCCATGCTGTCCCAGCAGGTGTCGGTATCCCAGACGGATTGGGACCTCCGCATAGCCGGTGTGTTGCAGGCCTACAGAATGGCTCCTCATGCGGCCACCGGATTTTCCCCTTTCTTTTTAATGTATGGGCGCGAAGTTAACCCCCCTGTGGCGACCCAGCTGAAGCTCTCGGCGCTCCCGGCGAAGTCTAATTTGTCCGAACACATTAAATTTAACATCGCTAAATTGTCTGAGGCGCGGGAAGCGGCCGTGCAAAATTCTGAACTCCGCCAGAAGGCGAACGAGAGGCTTCGGTTGGGGCGGGTGCAGGTGGTCAAATGGGAACCAGGGGACAGGGCGTGGTTGCACTGTCCTCAGGTGCCGCTGGCAACCTCGTCGAAATTGGTACGGCCGTGGCGGGGGCCAGTGGAGGTCGTGCAGGTTTTGCGGCCGCAATGTGTTCGCGTCAAATGGGGGAGGCGCCGGTGGTATGTGCACCCCTCAAGGTTAAAACCATTTGTCGCGCCGCCCCGTGGTTCACACACACACACGCATGGCCAAACGTGTGAGGGTGTCGCCGACTCCCCGTCGTCGCTGCACTCGCCTAACCTGACGCCAACTGTTCCATCCCCAGGTGAAACAGGAGTGACGGGTCCACACCCACCAACCCCTCCCGGAGGGGTCGGGGGTCACTCGGCAGCGACGCCTGACTCTCTTGCACCCGGACCGTCAACAACCGTCACTGAGCGTGCCAGGACGGGCCCTTGTGACGGGCCCGCCGCGCGGACGCGCGCCAAAACGCGCAGACTATTGTGAGGTCGGCCGTTGGGGGGCCTTGCGGACAATGGGAGGGGTGGCGTCCGGAGTGTGTGTATATATGTTGGTTTTGGGGTATTTATTCGGGGGGGGTGCGTCGGGTTATTTTTTTTCCTCTCTCTCTCTCTCTCTCTTCCTGTTGTTGTTCTTGTTAAGGTTCTCTTGTTCTTGTTAAAAATTACGCGAGGCACACACACGGGGTTTTTGTGAGGGATGCACCTTTATTCTGATTTTTTTTTTTTGCAGCCAGTGACGGCTGCGAGCTGTACAGGGGGGGGTGATGTAGAGGTGTAATTGCGCATGGCTACGAATGTTGAGGTGTGATTATGCATGGCCACGGATGGCCAACAAACACAAGGGGCGGGGTTACGGCCGTACACAAGGGTGGCGCTAGCACCGACGTCCGCATGTGTATCCCCCACGGGCCCCCCCCTCGGGGGCGAGTCCTATAAAAGGTGATGAGCTCGAGGGCTCGAGGTCGGGACTCGGCTTTAACCAGAGAAGACGGAAGACCAGCTAGTGTAGGCCCCAGAGCTCCCCTGGCTCGCTGTCCTTATAAGGGCCGACCAGGGCAAGCCGGTGGCGTGGCCCCGAGAGCCCAGACGAAGCTGGTCTGGTGACTCAGGGAGCCGGGATCCCAGCTTAACCAAGCTGGGACAGATAGCCTCCCCTAGTCCCGTAGTGGAGGAATTGGTATAGGTTAGAGGGGTTAGCTGTCGAGAATCCCTGTAGCCAAGTGACCTGTACAACTGTGTTGGTGTAATAAATAAGTGTGCCTCCGATCCTGTCGTCAAGCCTCCATATATACTTACTACAGATACAACACCACGCTATGGAACGTCTTGCCACTTGAAATCAGGCAATCAGAGTCGGTAGATATATTTAAGTCTGCTTTGTAAACCTAGCTCTTTAAAGTGGACTACCTTCTTTAGTTTGGTCGGTTGCCCTGGTTCTGTTTTTGTTTCCTGCTTTTCATGCCTTCGCATTGGGATCTTATTGTAATACGATAGTTAACCGATGGTTGCCGATCGGTGGGATAGGCTCCGCCGCCTTGGTCATCAGCCAATCAGAGGGATGCACCAAAGTTCAAGGGTGGAGCTCAAGGGCTCTTTTGAGTAACCAGCTAGAAGGTTCGTTAGGGGGCGTGGATGTGTGGGGGTCGATAGCCCCCGAGATCCCTCCCTCGATAATGCTAACGGCCGGGCTAGCATCATCAATCGCCCCCCCGCTGCTAAGCGAACCGCTGCTAAGTTCCTCACCCATGGTGTGGGAGCCGTCGCCCGAGGATTCCCCTCCACCGCGGGTCCGCGTAGCAGGCATGGTTAATTACGTACGCACACACCCACACACACAGCTCTGCACGGCACTCACTCTTGCGCCGCTCTGCGCCGCGCTGGCCGCTCACGTTACAATCGCGCACCTGGGGTACGCCGATTTCGCACGACGAGAGCTTACGCATACACCGTACCACACGCGTTCACACTTATAACACGGGATCACACGAGCACACGCAAGCGGGGCACGCGCCGACACAACGACTCAAGTTGCCGCCGCCGTGCGCGCGAGATAAACCGTACAAAAATGCGCAGCCGATTACGCGCTCGAGCCGCGGGGCTGGGGGTCAGGAACTCACCGCCGCACTTTACGCACGTAACGAGCACACGCAAGCGGGGCACACGCCGACACAACGACTCAAGTTGCCGCCGCCGTGCGCGCGAGATAAACCGTACAACAATGCGCAGCCGATTACGCGCTCGAGCACACGCAAGCTCGCACAAAGCTAACAGCTTCACTGCGCACCGCGGTTTCGCACACGCGAGCGGGGTGCACGCCGGCACGACGACTCGTCCCCTCCCGCACTCGCGCGGGCACGTCAACACAAGTATCGTGCAAGGACGATTCTCCTCTCACACGGCTGCGTAGGCACGCCAACACACAAAAGTGCTCTCCCCGGGCGCTAACACACACACCTCCGTACCCGCACCATCGTACAGAGACCACGGCCTTTACGCATACAACGACCACACACCCGCGAATGCAGTGCACGCTAATACCACGTTCAAAAACACCCAACAACACGGTTTTGTTACTACGCTCGAGATTTTATTAACCCTTGTTAACCCACCGAGCCACCCGTGTGTGTGTACGAGCCAGCAAGGCGCTTCCAACCCACTCTCTAGTGGCGTGCAGCCCCATTCTATGCTGCGCTCTCTGTTACACCGCTTTCCTACTCGTCCTTACCCCGAACTAACCTTCTCCTACGGATCCTACTCTCCGCTCTGAGGTGTTGTAAGGCGCGTAATACGATACCGTCTGTAGTCCTAGGTGACCTTGCAGCGCTCAGGTCGTCCTGCAGACGATCCTGCGGCTCGCCCGATGACTCCCTCGTCGTTGACCCCGTGTCACTACTGCAGAAGAAGAGAGTTCCCTACTGCCCCTGCGTTTTCTTTTAAACTATCCACATCAAAGGCTAGGCGCCCCCGTCCCGACCGCCTTGGTCTCTCGACCAATCCTGAGCCTAGGATTTCCCGCCCTTTTGCGATCCCGCCGGCCTTTGACCTTTTGGCTAATCAGCAGCCCCGGGTCCTGATCCTAGCTATCTGCCTTGCTGACCCGTGTTTGTGTTTGTATGCGTTTCTAACTGCGGGGCTCTCTGAGCTCGCCGTGGTCGTGCGATCTCAAATCTGCCCACGGCGCCGCAGTGTTACTTAGCCTGGGAAGGGTCCTGTCCAATTCCCTGGCCCTGAGAAACCGTGGGGTAACCCCCCGAGGGGGCCCTCGGGTGAAAACTCAGGGTAGGTGACCCGACCACAAGGCCCTACGTGGGTGCGGGTGCGTGCTTATGTGGGGGGGGGGGGGGGGTGATGGGGGGCAGTGCAGTGGTGGAAGCCGGGCGGCTCCCTGGCTCGGCAGAGCGGCCCCGTCGTTGTGGTACCACAAATGTAGGCGGGGCTTGGTGACGTACATGAAGGGTTATAAGGGGAAGCCAGAAGGGGCTCGAGATCAGTGTGTGGAGTCTAGAGGCGAGACCATGTCTCGCACCTCTGGAACGCCAGGGGCCACGTGGCAGGCCAGAGGCTGTCTCCTTGCACACCATCTGCCAGCAGCGTGCAGGAGCGGGGGGAAGTGTGAGCAGCCCGTATGGGGAGCGACAACACGGAAAAAATGTTTTTGCCGTCTCCGTTGGGTCGTCCATTGCCATGCCTTGCCGTGCAGGTGCTTGCAGATGTCACGGTGGAGATTCCGCCTGGCACACAAATGTTCGTCCCATTACATTATCGCAAACCTTTCGAGGGAGTTAATGGGGTGGCTGGTGTGCTGCTACCCCCGTCTAACACCATTGCCAAGAGTTTTTCTCTTGTGGCTGTGCAGACAATTGCCGAGACGGCCATGCCCCATTCTTGCAAGTTTTAGACAGGGGCCCGGAGGGCGTAGTGGTCCTGGGTGTTGGTCTTGGCTCACTTCACTACTGCGTTCACAGACTACGAGGAGGGTTCTTCGCATGATATGGCCGCAGGGGTGGTCAACGGTGCTGGTTCCAATGATCGGAACCCACATCGCATGAGTCCCTCGGAGAGGGACCATGTGCGTGGCATGGTGGACAAAATGCTCGCCGCTGACATAATTTCGCCATCGAATAGCCCTTGGAACACTCCTGTTGTGCTTGTTAAAAGGAAAGATGGTAGCCTCCAGTTTTGTGTTAATTTTTGTAGACTGAATAAGGTGTCCGTGCAGATGCGTACCCTCTGCCACAAATGGACGATTCCCTTGATGCTTTGTCAGGACCTAAATTCTTTTCCACCCTCAATCTTTCATCAGGCTTTTGGCAGCTGCCTCTCGATGACGCGTCCAAGCCGAAGACAGCATTTCGTACGCCTCAAGGCCTGTTTGAATTTAACTGCCTTCCTATGGGCCTGAACGCTGCTCCCACCACGTTCCAGGATTTGATGGAGCTGGTTTTGGCTGGGTTGCAATAGGACACATGTCTCATACTTAGAGGATATCATTGTGTTCAGTCGTACATTCGAGGAACACCTTCAATGGTTGAAGGCTGTTTTCAACAGAATGCGGTCCGCTAATTTTAAATTCAAGCCTAAAAAGTTCATCTTTTGCAACGGTCCATGCATTACCTGGGTCACATTGTCAGCTCAGACAGCATCACCACGGACCCGGACAAAACCTCTTGCGTCCGTGACTGGCCGACCCCCACCTCTGTGGAGGAGGTACGTCGATTTGTCGGGTTCGCGTCCTACAACCTTCGTTTCATTCAAAATTTTGCCACCATTACTAGGCCTCTGCACATCCTGTCGGGAAATAATGGGGATCCGAAGAGGAGCTGGCATTTCGAACCCTCCGGGATCGATTGGCGTCTGCACCAACACTCAATTATCTGGACTTTTCATTGCCCTTTATCTTGAACACTGACGCCAGTGATACGGGCATCAGCGCCATTTTGTCCCAGCATAAAAATGGCGCGGAAAGGGTCGTGGCGTATGGTAGCAGGGTTCTCTCTCTGGCGGAGACTCGTTACTGTGTTACGCGCAGGGCGCTATTGGCGAGCATCCATTTCGTTCGCCAATATCGCCCTTACTTGTATGGCAGGAAATGTATTGTGTGTACTGACCACGCCGCCCTGCAATACTCGTTAAAGATTGAACAACTACCTGGCCAGCTGTCACGATGGCTTGAGACGTTGTAGGAGTTCTCCTTTGACATATGCTACCATAAGGGTACTCGACACGGTAATGCGGACGTGCTCTCCAGGTTGCCAGGGGGCTCCCCTTGTGCATGCGCGTCTGGCACTAATCAGTGTACTATTCTTCCTCAGCCCCCTCGGCACGTCATGTTTGCGGTGGCACTCCATGGACCATGCCGGGCCGGGGCTGGCCGACAGTGCGTTGAACCTGCCGCGATCTGTATGGATATGCGAGCAGCTTTTGGATTGCTCGTTAGTTTCGCTGCGTGGTCGAGCTAACGGATCGCGGGCGGCCTCGTCCAAAAACGACTCACAACAGGCTACCTTCCAGGATGGCCTGTTGATGTGGAGGGATGACCTGTTGATCCGTTGGCGCCTGGTGGTTCCCGTCGCGCTTCGGCACGAGCTGATTCGGGCACTGCACGCCGAAAAATTGTTGCATCTCAGCGTGCAGAAAACCTTACTCACGATGCAATGGGATGATGGACGATGTTGCCAAGGTTATTCAGGCGTGCCCCAAATGTGCTCGGCGGAAACCTCCACGCAAGAAATATATTCCGCCCTTACGATCGATTTAAGGTTACGTGAATTAATGAGCTTGTGACTCTTGCTATCCTCAGGCCATTCCCTCCTTCCGCCAGGGGTAACAAATTCCTGTTAGTGGCGGTGGAGTATTTTTCACGTTGGCCGATGGCTTGGCCCCTGCCCGATCAATCGGCGGCGTCCATTACGGATGCATTCTTGAACGGTTATGTGATGGACAAGGGCGTGCCAGAACGGCTGCTCACAGACCAGGGCCGGAATTTCTCATCCAAATTGCTGCGTGACGTGTGCGATGCCTTGGGCACCAAGAAGATACGCACTTACCATCCGCAGACAGATGGGATGGTGGAGCGGTTGAACCATACCTTGTCTATATTCTTGGATTTTTTCGGTAAAGTCACGTAGGTAAAAATTTAAATTAATAAAAGTAAAATAAAAATAAAACAAAAATCACGACGTTTCATAAGCAACACAAGCTTCTGTCTTCAGGTGGAACCGTCACAATACATTTGCTGTATCAAGTAAATGAGAAATTCCAAGAGATCCGACCCCGTATATATACTGGTTGAGGGCGGAGGAGCCAGGGCAGGCCCCTGGATAGGAGTTTTTTTATTATGGTAAGGTTGGTGCGGCTAAAGCTACGGCTAGTCTACATAAAAAAGGACTGCGCCTTTGTTATGTAGACTGGCTGAGAGGGGGGGGGGGTGCCAGAGTTGTTAAAGTGCAGCTGCTGCTAATGGGACTGAGCCCCTGCCATGTAGATGGTAAAAGCATAAAAGTAGGTCAGGAAGAAACAGCCTCCTGCTATGTTGCTTGGTGGGTAAAACTTAAAGCAGGAAACCAGCGTGTGAAAAAATAAGCTACACTTGATAAAAACAAAACTGGCTGTCTATCAGTAAACTGTACAGTAACTAAATAATAGTTGTCTGTCAAATAAGATGGTCCAAATATGTGTAGTTAAATCTTTTTTTCATGGTTAATAACATCTTTCCAACGATTACTCAGTTTGTACCCATCATCACGGTTGAAATGATGTCTGTGTTTGTATATTTGTATGGCTTCGTGTACAAACCTTTGATGGTAGCCAGGAGGTTTGCAGAGAACCTTGGTCTCGGAAAAGACAATTTCATGAGAGCCAACCGAGTTGTAGCAATGATCGGCAACGGCCGAAGAATCAGTTCTGCCGTGTTTCAGATCTGACTTGTGCTCGCGGACACGATCAGAAACATGACGTTTCGTTTCTCCAATGTAGCAATCACCACAAATGCAACTCAATTTGTAGACTCCAGGAAACTGTAAGTCAGGAACGACATCCTTCACAGATGGAATCAGATCACGGATTTTATGCACTGTACTGAATCGGACTTGGATCTTATGTTTGTTTAGAATTTTGGAGATCTTTTTGGTCACGCCTGCTATGTATATGGTAACGTGATAGTTTTGGTCGGAGTTTCATGTGGCTGTTTCTGTGTGGTGGGAGAAACAGCTTGGCGGATAGTGCGGTCAGAGTATCCGTTCATCCTGAGGGCCTGATGTACATGTCTTAATTCACCGACCAGGTGGTGTTGGTCAGAAATGCAATGGGCTCTGTGGTATAGCGTTTTGATGAGAGAATTCTTTTGAGATGGGTGGTGGTGGGAATCCGGTTTCAAGTAGGAATCTGTGTGAGTGGCTTTCCTGTAGACAGAATGTCCCAAGGATCCGTCAGGCCTCCTCTCAAACAGAATATCCAAGAATGGTAGTTTACCGTCTTTCTCCACTTCCATGGTGAATCTGATGGATGGGTGTCTAGAATTGATGTGGTCCAAGAAGTGGTTCAATGCTGGGAGGCCATGTGGCCAGATGACGAAAGTGTCATCCACATACCTCTTCCACAGGGAAGGACGCAGGGTGAATATCTGGATGGCGTCTGATTCAAACTTTTCCATGAACATGTTGGCTATAACTGGTGACAAGGGGGAGCCCATAGGGGTACCCTCATTCTGTTTGTAGAAGGTGCCATTCCAGGTAAAATAGGTGTTGGTGAGGCAATGCCTAACCAGCGCAGGTACATCAGAATTCAATCCATTTTGGGCTAAGTCCTCAATTATTGTTAGGGTGGCCGGTACTGGGACTTTGGAGAACAGAGATACTACATCAAAGCTGACGAGGATGTCATCAGGAGATAGTACCATGTCCTTAACCATAGAGACTAATTGGGTTGAGTTGAGTACTGCCGAAGAGGTCTTGCCTGTGAAGGGGAGCAGAGTATCTGATAGAAAACGGGCTAGTTTGTACGTAGGAGAGTTTATCGTCGACACGATGGGTCGTAGCGGGGTGCCTTCTCTATGGATTTTGGGAAGACCATAGAGTCTGGGAGGTCTAGCCGCCGATGGTTTTAGAGAGGGATGTTTGCTTGGTTCGATTAGGGAAGTCGAACTCGTGATGATACTGTTGGTTTTTGTCGTTAGGCTTTTAGTGGGATCGTTTTTAATTTTGGAGTAACTCCCATCATTAAGAAGGTCCAGGATTTTGTTGTTGTATGAATTTTTATCCATGATGACCGTGGCATTGCCCTTGTCTGCCGAGAGGATGACTATATCATCTCTTTTTTTGGTCCGCGAGTTCAGAGCGTTCGTTTTTGCTGATGTTACTAGTGGGTTTCTTGGCATTCTTAAGAATAGTAGCTATTTCAGCTCTTGCTACATCCGCATGGATGTGTCCTATGCCTCTGAGGGCTACATCAATCTGAGAAATCATATCCTCTACTGGTATATATTTAGGGGTGATGGCGAAATTTAGTCCTTTGGCCAGTACCGTTTTTAGATTGTCAGAAATTGGGATGTTACTCTGATTAATCACGGTCTTGTTAACATCCAGCTTTGCGATGTGTGGCTCTGGTTTCTTCTTAGATAGGAGGTTGAATTGAGAAATCAGGTTAGCTTTGCATTTGGCTGACATTGAGTCAGCAGAAGCAGAAGTCATGTTATCAACGTGGTTCCAATCGGAGGGTGACATTTTTTGTGTTAACATTAAATGTGTTTGTAAGAGAGTCTTGTCTAAATTATCGAGTTCAACTCGGAGTAACCTTATTCTCTCCGAGATTAGTGATAGGCTAGCTTTAAATAAGATCTGTTTAGAGTTCGGTGAGGACACAGCAGCGGATGTGAGTGTGAAAGCGATGGGTATTACCTTGTTATCTCGGCATCTCTTGAGGAAGGCCAGCGTCTCGAGAAGCTGTGACTTCTTGTCTCGTTGTCTGTTAAAAACTCTAACAGATAGGTGGAATTCCTCCCCGTAGAGGGCATTAATTCTTCTCAGTCTTTTGTTATGCAGTCTATTCATAGTCTCAAGCCGCACCTTTAATCATTGGAAAGATGTGATTAACCATGCAAAAAAGATTTAACTACACTTATTTGAACCATCTTATTTGACAGAAAACTATTGCAGGTTACTGATGGACAGCCAGTTGTTTCACCAGGTTCAGCTTTCTACCAGGTTTAGCTTTCTTCTTTTTTCACACTTTTATTATGTAGGCTAGGCGTAGTCACAAACCGAACCTCTCCATAATAAAGGCTCAGTCTTTTGTTATGCAGTCTATTCATAGTCTCAAACCGCACCTTACCATAATAATACAGAGTGGGCCATCCCTGCCCCTTCCCCCCCTCCCCCCTCAACTATTCTATATACGGAGTGGTATCTCCTGTAATCTCTCTTTTACTTGATACAGCTGTCGGGCTCTGACGGTTCCACCTGAAGACGGAAGCTTGTGTTGCTTCCGAAACGTCGTGATTTTTATTTAATTTTACTTTTATTAATTTTAATGTTTTACCTACGTGACTTTACCGAAAAAACCTAAGAATATGAATCCTTGCAGTCATGAAAGTTTCAAATCTAGAATTCGTACCTTGTCTGCCATGGTTTGTCACACGGTGAGCGAAAAGCAGGCTGATTGGGACCTTCACATTCCTGGCGTACTGTCTGCATAGCGTATGGCCCCCCATGCAACTATGGTATATTCACCGTTCTTCCTCATGTACGGTCGGGAGAATGTGCCGCCGATTGGCGTGCAGCTGAGAGCACCCGCGCTGACCCTACCGGAACATGTCTGTGATTCGGTTCACCATGTCACAGAAGCACGTGAGGCAGCAAGGATTGCTACAGCCAAGACCCAGGCCCGTAATGAGCGGTGCGCTCGTCGGTCGCGACGCGACATGCCATGGGCTGGGGGCGACCGGGCCTGGCTTCATTGCCCCCAGGTGCCAGTGGGTACTTCTCTCAAACTGCACAGGCCGTGTCAAGGGCCTGTTGAATTGATGTAAATACGCAATCCTCAATGTGTACGTATCTGGGCGGGTTCGCGCAGTTGGTACTTCCACATTTCGCGATTGAAACCCTTCTTTGCTCTGTGCATTGATCCTTCATCCCCATTGCCTACCCTGTCGGGGTCTGATGCATCCGATGTGCCACCTCGGTTGCCGGTTGATCCCCAGAAGGGGCCTGTTTTGCCTCCCACAGACTCACAGGCTCTGAACGCCCCGGCTGCTGCCGACAGCCCCACTCCCGCTGCCGCTTCCTCCACCGCTGCGGATGCTGGACGTTCCACTCTTCCGCCTCCTGTTGCGTCACAACTAGCGGAGCCTCATGCCACTGTTGGGGATGGACCGGCATCGTGTACACGTTCCAAATCTGTTCCCTTTCATTGAAAATTTTTCTGACTTATCTTGCATAGTGCATTTGTATGCATCTCATCATTGTTGCTGTGTTGCGTTATGATTGTTCTTCTTACTTGCCTTGCGTAGTGCTTTCATAAGGCACCTTGTTTTATTGTTGTTGCTGTTGCGCTGTTCCTTGGTCTCAGTGGCTTTCCTATTGCGCACTACTTCATTCCTAGCTGGGATGGTTAGCCTTTTACACCGGGGGGGGGGGGGTAATGTAATACGAGAGTTAACCGACGGTCGCCGATTGTTGGAATAGGTTCCGCCGCCTCGGCCATCAGCCAATCAGAGGGATGCGCCGAAATTCAAGGGCGGAGCTTAAGGGCTCTTGTGGGTAACCAGCCAGAAGGTTCGTTAGGGGGCGTGGCTGTAGGCGGGGCTTGGCGGCGTACGTAAAGGGTTATAAGGGGAAGCCGTAAGGGACTCGAGTTCAGTGTGTGGAGTCTAGAGGCGAGACTATGTCTCGCACCTCCGGAACGCCAGCAGCCACGTGGCGGGCCGGAGGCTGTCTCCTTGCACGCCGTCTGTCAGTGGCGCGCAGCAGGAGTGGGGGGAAGTGTGAGCGAGCCGTGCGCGGAGTGACAACACCTTATACGTAGAACAAGAGTGTAACGGTGTCGAAGGGAAGAGAATGCGGAGCTGTCCAGCCGTCAAGAAATAAATAATAGAGAAGACACGAACTAAGATCGTCGTCGAAGTGGTTTATTACACTATGATGGTATGTGCTTTATAAATTGAAGTTATTATTCAATACATTAACAGTACAGGTTGTACTGTACTCTATTCCAATGGTAAATGAGCCATAGCTTTTATAGCTCAACGTTATAGGAGTTTGAAATCATTTAACCTGCAACACACAGACGCACAATATTCGCTCACTTTCATAGAGAGAGAATGATTCAGAGCTGCAAGGAATCGTGGACAAGCGGGAGCTGATGCCTACAAATACTAAAGCTCTGCAGTCCTCTATATATCAAAGTGTTACTGATCAATTTGTAATGCGAGCCAAGAATGAGGGGGTGGAGTCTGGGTCACGTGAGGAGAAGGAGGAGTCAGGGTCACGTGGGGGAGAGGATTTAGGGGAAGAACCGGAAGGGGTCGAGAAGGAGTAGAAACAGGAGGAGGCCACGCTGGGCCGTGGCGAGAGAGTGGCGAGATTGCCACGTGGTGGAAGGCCGTGGCACCGTCAGCCAGCGGCACCGTCAGCCAGCGGCGTACGTGGGCACAGCAGAGCTAGTGGGTGAGAGCGAGTGGAGTGTGGGAAGCTAGCTGGGAGCGAAGGCTAGCAGGGTGTGCCGGGCACGCCGAGCAGCGGTGTGGCTGCGGAGCGGAGCAGCGGTGTGGCTGCAGGGTGCGCGGAGGAGGTGGCACGAGTCTGAGCGAGGACGCTGTAAGGGCGAGAGAGACAAGAACCCGAATAAAGGACAACGGAGATCAACACTGTGAAGGAGTCATTTTATTACAAATTTAAGAGTGTTTATATATGGGAGGAAACCGGAGCACTGGGAGAAGACCCATATGAAATGTTGGTAAATTCACTGGGACACCCTGTGGAATAGCGACAGTTTGATATTAAGAGCCAAAATCAATTTTTTCGCAAAAGAGAATTTCTTGATGATGATGGTCTCCTGATTTTTCCGCCCAGGAATTTCCACCCGGTGTCACGAGAGCATTCATTGTCTCGATCCCGCGATGTTATGGACGAGCAAAGGCCATGGAAGTTTGGCTCGATAGCTCGGAGCTCAGCGACGACCACAGCTGGTTCCTCAACGAAGTCCTGCTGTACGACATCGAGCAGCACACCACGTAGGTGGCCTCATCAGCGGGGTGCAGGGCGGGGTACAAAGATGGAAAAGGTCTGGAAGGATCCAGTGTCGTTTTGGGAGTGAACATTGAAGCTATGAAAAATAAAAATAGGTTTTGCCCTTCCTACCAGTAAAATGCCTGTTGACATGTTCAAACACCAAATAATTACTTATTGCAAGGAATAAAGTGTGCATTAACCACACGTACTTGTGGCAAAGACATGCAAACATGCTGTGATAACATATCCATTGTCTTTGTAATTGATTGGCCTACAACAGAGACAGCCTTCTTTATGGCCCTGTCTCACCAGTATCAGACCAGAGAACACCAAAAAGTGAACAATGCAAAGAAACATTGGAACCTGACTGCATCGTTCCAGAAGGAACTCGGGAAAAGTCTAGCGGCCGGGAGCCCATGTACAATAATACCCAGATTTACGCCTTCCCGTTCTACGTACTTCGGCAATAACGTACTCAACTTGTCGATACCCAATCCCGTTTTACGTACTGTGGTACATTGGCGGAATGTATTCGTAATTTATTAACTTGACCACTCAGAACCACGTTGTTTACACTGCATGCACCAGGAGACACGCAAGCGTTGGCGTCCCTGACTGGCTGTCGTCTCTTTCATGTGTACACGTACTCTCAATATTTTTTCCCCCCACATACCGTATTGATGGCGACTATGTTTATACAAGTGTAAACTATTTTACATGATAAAAAACTAATAATACATAGAGTATAATAGACAATATATCTTTATATATCAACAATATACACTTTTTAAACCAATGGTTGTAGAGTATAGATTCACAATAGGTAACTGAACATCCTTTCTTTAGGCTTTGTACCACGAGTTCTTGTGTGTAGCGTGTCAATAGTGCATGACGAACCGAGGCATAGTTACTACATTTCAAATTGTATTCTAGATCGAGTTATTGTCCTTTCTGTCACTGTTAAGCACTTAAAAAAACATCCGCTTTGGTGTCTTCTAAAATATATTGAAGGAATTGCATTGCAGAGAAAATGTATCCTAACTCCTCGCTCTCCCATATAAAAAAATGTAGCAACCAACACAGGCCACCTGGGTTTCGCATGGTTGTCTACGTGCGGTATGAAAGAAGTTCAACATACATACATGCCTTTGGTGGGCAGTTATCTTAATATGTAAATGCTCAGTAATTTATGTCCACTCTAATTCAAAGTGAATTTCAATAAATAAATTACTATTTTTGTCACGAGAGTAAAGCCTAGCCAGCTGGACAAACATGGAGAAGCACTGTTTCGGGTATCCGAAAAGTCCAGTTTGAAGACAAACGTAATTGTAAACAATACTACAATAAAGCGTAATATAAAATGCGTGTAAAAAGTTGTAATATAAAACGTAAAAAACATTTATGTTCCTTAAAGGCTAGGAGATAAATAAACATACCAGAATACCAAAACTACTGTGACATATATTGCCTGTGTAGTGCAGTGCACGGTTATGTTCTCACCACTGCTCTGCGCAGATTTTTTTTCTGCAAAGTGAGAAGAGAGAGAAGTACCTCGGTGAACGGAGCCTCTTGGCGTGAAGCTCCATTAGAACCAAATGATATATCTTCAGAAATTATGCAAAGTGAATAAGAAGAGTAAATGTTTAACGCCGCTCGTACCCTGTAAACACAGCCGAGTGAAGTTGTCTCAGTTGTTAGCAGCCAAATAGCGAAATGCTTATTGGCGAGCCTCCCTCGTGTTGGTAACATATTATTGTGTTCTTTGCTGTGATCAAGGGACTGTGTTACCCCCATAATGTAATCCAAAGACCAGCTAGTGCGCGTGACCGTCGCTGGGCTAAACGTGCAACATAAATCCATCGTTTTGGAAATGAAACGCAGATCATAAGGAGGGCAGAGGCCGGGGAAACGAAAAGTTAAGTGGCGCGTTAGGGTTAGTGCAGTCCATCCTAAAGATCGTTTTAAAGCAAGAAGACAAAGTAACAGCTACTGCGCAGCAATATTTTCCTATTGCACCCCCTTCTCTAAGGTCATGGAACGCATCCCAATCCCTCACTGTTATATCTACCTCTAGTAAACGAAGTTTATGATATGGACGATGACGTCATGGAACCCCTTGCTCTTCGTTAACCGAGGTGTTACTATAATGAGTTGACACAAAAGTGCATCACCGGATCATCTGTCACTGCAGGTTCTTCTTTATCTTCAATGCGTGGCTCTCGGTCCTGTATGGCGATGGAAGCCTCTCTCGGCGCACGGACTCTGCGCCGGGACACAGCATCACAAGTTGGTCACGGCTGCTCACGCAGTCTTTCAAGAAACACTTCTCTGACGACTTCCTATGGTAGGCAGGGGTGGGAAAGCGAAAAAAGGAACTACTGCTGGATGTAGCCTGCACCACCCCAAATCACCACTCTAGGGCTGGATCATACCAACTCAGCCTGAGCGCAAGGGGGGCGGAGGACATGAGCATTGCCTTATAAGTTAGGAATTTTTGACTGCTTCTGGGCAATTATCAGAAATAATAAAGCATTGTTAGATATATATTCCTTATGTATATCCCTACGTAGTATTTGGGAGATCCAGAACGTGATGGACAGAATCGCACATGACCTAGATAGAGATATAGATGTACACTACCCACCGCTGCTGTTCCTGGTTCCTTCTACAATGATGCAGTTTGGTTCAAAAGTTCACTTCCACTGCCGCATTCTGGCTCTTAATTTTTGTAAATGTATATAGCGCCTTAAACAGTGGCATTGATACGAAAAAATATAGAGGCAAGAATACAGGTGTTAAAATCTTTAAACACCAAATAGAGACCAGTTATCAAAAGGCATCAAGTCTACATTAACCACACAGCATGCTTTGAGTAAAACATGCAAATAACCATGCTCTAGTATGAATGTATGCATTGCCCTTGAAACTGATTGGATTAAATCAGAGACAGCCTCCTTTATGGCCTTTTCTGAACACTGTTGTTAGCATTATGACTGCATTATGACTGCAGGTATTGTGGTCTATGCAAACATGACTCCTTGTAAAAAAGGTGTCAGTTTTGTTGCCAGATAGATAGAAGGGTAAAAATAAATTATCACTGTTGTTAGACCAAAGAACACGAAATGGCAAACAGCACAAACTCAATGCAAATATTCTAGCTGGAAAGCGTAAAACTTTTTTCATTTTCTTGATACTGGCATAAAGGGTCCCACACATAAAGAATGGGGTTATTAAAAGTGGTGGTGTAGATATGGTGACAGGAGGCCAGGTGGGAGTGTATAATGACGGGTTGCGGTTGGCCTGGTCGCAGCTGGGGACCGCTGGTAGGGAGTACAAGTAGGATGGGCAAAGGGAGACGATGGGGGTTGTTTGATGGGAGGAACGGAAGCTGCAAGTTGTTATAGTGAAGATGGTTGCTCTGGATGCTGCAGTGGGAGATGGTTCCAGTGGAGGGGAGCGAGAGAGGCGGAGGAGCTAGAGAGCGAGACTGGGCATAGCCGGGCGAGGGAGGCACAGAGAGGGGCCGTAGAGACAGGGAGCGTAAAGGACGACATGGGACAGAGTCAGATAGACTGGAGTGAGAAGTTGACACAGACAGGGATCCAGCGGAGTTGGGAGAGTAGAGCAGAAGTGTGAGAATCCTTCCGGCCCATTTCCATCCCCGTGGTAGGGGCCCCACAGGGGTGACGTGCAAGCCGTCCCTCGCTACTCCTTCAGCAAATCCCATTATTTATAAATTTATATTTCTAATTTATTTACTTTGCCATACTGTGTTCAACTACCACACTGGAAGTTCAAAAAGAAATTGTAAACGCGCTCCCATCGTTTATTTTCCTAAGTTATTATTATAACATTGTTCAATTCAAGATATGTACGAACTCTCATTCATTGCATCATCAGCAGCGCTGCTCGTCACTGGCCGCTTGCCGTGTTTTGACCTCTAATTCTCCATCGTAATGACAACGATTGCCTCGATTGTGCTGTCGGTGACATTTCCCGATGCGATTTGCCATTTCGATCTCTCGCAGTGCATTACAATCCTCTGTTTTAGAGAATGGCCCATTGAAACAGATATATAAGAAAATCCCTGCTGAGTTCCATTCACGTGACCTTTCCCTTTAACCCTTTGTGTAAAAGATTGGCCCACGGAAGCGGATATCACAGCGCAATCTCTGAGAATAGCTTCACTCGACCTCTGGTCCACACAGCAGAGGGCAGAACATTCATCACCGAATAGTCAAAACAGTCGAAATTTTGATAAATTGAGGACAAAACCAAATTTAAGTGATTGGCGTGGTTTTATGCGGTCATTGATGACCGCGTGTTTGCTTGCGTGCGTGTTTGGGTCTGCGTGCCTGTGTGTGTGCGTTCCCGCTGGCAGGAACTCGTGCACAATGCGCATCAGCAAGGACAACTTCACACGGACCCAGCGCCTCTCCTGTTGCGTGTCCCTGCTCTTCCTCGTCATGATCACCAATGCCATGTGGTTCACGGTGGAGCGCGGCAGCAGTGCCACCGCCCTCCTGGGCAACGTGTTCATCGCGATCGTCAACAGCCTCATCGAGATCCCCGTCAGCATCCTCATCATCTTCATCTTTCGGCGACAGCGGCCGGCGGGCGAGCGAGCGGGCGGCGAGGGACTGCCGCGCTGGACCATCTACGTGGCATGGGCCCTCGTCTTCCTCATCATCGTGACGAGCGGCTTTTTCACCGTCCTCTACAGCATGGAGTGGGGGCCCGAGAAGGCCAACCGCTGGCTCGTGCTCTTCCTGATGTCAAGCAGCGTCTCCCTGTGTCTGGTGCAGCCCATTAAGGTTCGTGTGAACCTATGTAGGGGTTTGCCTCTCACTCTCCCATCCAATGTGATGCTTAATCGAAGTCCCATTCCCTCAACCTCCGGGGCCCCGCCTCCCAGCCTGCGAGCGATGCTCAACTGTGAACCGCATCCTTCTCGCAGGGAGGGTGTGTGCACAACTGCTGCATAGACGGACGATTAAATAATCTCTGACGTGTGGCTGCGTAGCAGCAAAGCGATCATGTCTTGCTGTGTTCATTCTCAGGACTGCGCGGAATCAAACAACGACTATCTCATTCTGAACGAAGACGTCTATTTACGATTGCTTCGCAACATCTGTATGAAATAATAATTCATCTGATATTTATTGTTGTTCTGTTGTGTATGCCAATACATTCAGGAGCTAGATGGCAATGCCTGTTAGCCATGACGAGAGGGGTGTAGGAAAGTTCGTGTAGTTTTGCTGTTCCTCCTCCATTGAAGGAGTGCAGACCACAGTGGTTTACCATATGGTCCATAGTTTGGGTTTCATGGCCACAATCACACTCGTGTGGCTTGTCTTGAATGTATATCTTTATATCTCTACGAGCCTCTGTCTCTATGGATTTACTATATGGCCCATAGTTTTTGTTGAATGGGCAAAATCGCACAAACGTAGGTTGTCTGTAATGTATATCCATGCGTCTCATATCACTGAGTGTCTGTATCAATGTATCTCCTATGGGTCGCTATGCGTCTCTATCTATCTCCATATGTCGCTATGTATCGCTATGGCTCGCTATGCTATGTATATCTATGGGTCGCTATGTATCTCTATGGGTCGCTATGTATCTCTATCGTTCGCTTTGTATTTCTATGCGTCGTAATGTATATCAATGGGACTCAATGAGGATGCATCTCCTTGAGCATTTACCAATATGAGTATGTATCTCTGAGTTTTTTTTATCTCTAGATTGTATCGCTATGAGTCTGTCTCCATGTATCTCAATGGGTTTATATGTATCCATGTCTCTATGGGTTTTACTATATGGTCCATAGTTTGAGTTGCATGGCCACAATTGCACTGCTGTGGCTCGTCTTTCATTGTCTATTCATGAAGGAGAAGTGCACGCAACGGCCTGTTGATGTTCCGATGCGGCTAATGGTTCCACCAGTGTCTTTGACGAATGTCAAAGCCGGGAGGTTGCGATGTTTAAGTCTCGAATTACCTGGTTATTGTGGATGTCACTCTTCGTTGTTGTCAGCGTGCAACTTCCCACTGCTGGATGAAGGCCTTCCTCCATTCCCTTGCATTTTTTTCCCCGGTTCCTTCCTGTCCAGTCGTGGCCTCCGAACTCTATGATTTTGTCTCTCACTGCTATCTGCTGCACCATCTTCCTCTGATTCCTTCACCTGTTCAGCATCCGCGTTGTCGTTAACTCTGTCTATCTTTTGTCAGCTGTTCTCACCATGTGTCCTGCCTCTTTCCACCATTACTAAAGGTTCACTCGCCACTTTGAAATCGTTATTTTAGAAACATTCTTTAAAAAAAAAGATTTCAGGGCCACACCGTGTATATTATTCATTGCAGTCTCAAACGATGATTTATTCCATCTCTCTGGCCTCTCTTGCTCTCTTCTATGAAGAAGGCTCACTGCCGAAAACATCACCTCATTTTTAATGTTCCTGTTGAAGGCGGAGTTCACAAAGGATGTGTTGAGTTTTCGAGCGCCATTTACGATTGCTCCCTAGGTTCGCTTCGCCCTGCCTGCAGCCCAGAATGCAGCCCATCTTGCTCGGTCTAAGAAGCCAAACAGGCTGTTCGAGCCTGGACAGTGACAGTGCTTATATGCCCCCGCGTCTGTGGCCGCCACCTTCGTTCACCAAACCGCAGCGACCGGCAGGGTGAAGTATGTTCAACTAGCCCCTGCGAGCCGCGCGGCATGGGGGGTGGTCTTTTATCCAGCGCAGGATTGAATAAAGAGTTTCGAACGGACAACCCATGGGCCTTGTTACACGATTCGCACAAATTGCATCACTGAAGTAAAGTAAAAGGAAATCTCAAGAGGAGAATGACAATCTTGATTTGAAGCTTTCGTGACTGCAGGAATCCATACTCGTTGGTTCTTTCGGTAACGTCACGTAGGTAGAAAAAATAATAGATCATTGACGTTTCGATCGCAACACAAGTAACCATCTTCAGGTGAATAAGTATAACCAGTAAAAACAAAGTTTTTCACTATAAATCCTTTATATGCGTGGCGGCGAGAATCCTCTCGTCCTCTGGCTTGAGATGGCTGTCACCTATGGGTCAGATGATTGCATTGCACCATTAAGCAATTGGTAATTAAATATAATACTTTTGTCACGCACAACGAGTCTGTGTGGAAAATGTCAGCTCGATTGGATCACGGGAAGTGGGTTAAAAAACGACCGAAAGATTTGCATGGTCCTAAGCAAGCAAGCGAACTTAATATAAAGATTTAAAAAGAGGGGGAATCTGCTGATGCAGGCTGTTTATAAAGGTTGAGAGATGGGCGGGGCAGCTCATCTCAATGTAGGAGCGAGCAGGAGAGAGCGAGTAGGAGAGAGAATTTTGCTTGTAAATGTAAGGAGAATGACACTTGATTGATTTTTGTTTTCAGGTATCAATTTTGGCACTCAAATGTCTCATCACGTCAAGGAGCAAGGAGAGCTATGGTGAAATTGAGATGCAGCTATTTCTGGACGAGTGGCACCCAGAAGAGATAGAAGCACATCACTCGTGGAGCAACGAATCCAGCGGGTCTGGTGAGCGGCGTTTTAACAAGGGAATCACTCAACACAACCTCTATGCCGCGTCTCCTCGTGAAAGTGAGGAAAGCCGCTGAGCTCTCCGCCGCATCTTCGCACCGCACCGCCCGTGGATTTCCACCACATCCGAGGTGGAACTGAATCTCAATCTGGTTCTTGAAGAGCTATCCACTCTGGCAGAGTCATTATTTCATTGTCATTTAGAGTGATATTTTCATCAGATACAGAACTCTTGTATCATCCGCTGCAGAACTAGAGGAGACAAAACATTAATGCAAGGAATACATAAAACATATATAATAGGCGACGTTTTGGGCAATGGCCCTTCACAGCGCATAAAGAGCCATTTCCCTAAAAGTTACATACTAAATAAAGTATCTATTTTAGGCCGCGCAGTGTTGCTATCGACACGGAACGTACTACATTATTGTAAATTTTACTCGTGCACCGCTGCCAACACAGCAGCAGCAGCAGCGGCAAAGAACCCTTTGTTGGAGATGGGACGAGGGTCCTGTACTGGATGAGATAATTCATTCTAAATTAAATTCAATTCAGTTTCAATTCAGCTCTCCCAGGACGTGGAATGAAATGTTGGACATCGATATGAACAACGCGTTGTGCAACCCGAAAGTGGAAACGGGTCAAAGAGCTCCTCAAAAACACAAACCGCGAGCACAGACACGCAGCAGTCGTTCATTTGCGTCATCAGCCGATTGGCCTTTCTGACCAATACCTCAATCGTAGGGGCCTTTGTCAATTCACTTCTGGACGAGGGTGGCCTCTCCACCACGTGCACGTCGTGCGTGGAGTTATATAGCTCTATACTCTTTGGTTCTTTTGGTAAATTCACGTAGGTATAAAATAAAATGAATTAAATCATGACGTTTCGGGCACAACACAAGCGTACTTTATCAGGTGGGACAACCACAGCAAGAAACAATTGCTGAAGTGGGAAAAAGGGCTGCTGTGACAAGAGCCTATATAGGTAAGAGTGGGGGGGAGGAGCCAGGAAGGAGAGATAGAGAGAGGGGGTGTGGGGTCGGGGAGGTGGAGACGTTGCTAGGGGGATTAGGAAACGAACAAGAACAAAATGCCGGGGGGGGGGAGTGGGCGGGGCTGAGAGTGGAAAACTGAAATAGCTGGAGATGCGGAAATGAAGGCAACACCATAAAGCAGTTAAGGTTTTACCTGGTTAATAATATCCTTTTAATGATTGCTCAATTTGTATCCATCTTCTCGGTTGAAGTTATGTCTGTTTATATATCTGGAAGGCTTCATGAACAAACCTTTGATAGTAGCCCGACGGTTTGCAGAGTACCTTGGTCTCGGAAAAAGAACAATATCATGAGAGCCCACAGCATTATAGCAATTGTCAGCCAAAGCGGAATTCGTTCTGCCATGTTTCAGATCTGACTTCTGCTCGTGAACACGGTACGAGTTATGTCGTTTCGTTTCCCCAGTGTAACACCCCCCACAGGTGCAAATTAGTTTGTAGACTCCAGGATATTGCATGTCAGTCTATGTGACTATGTGACTATATATACCTATGTGACTTTACCGAAAGAACCAAAGAATATAAGAGCTATATAACCCCACGCACGACGTGCACGTGTCGTCAGATATTGGCACGAGGTCTTCCTCGCAACAAGGAACAAGCTTAGGTTATTGGTAAATGGGCGAATAGCATCAACGATTTAATCACAGTCGGCGGCCTCGAGATAAACCCAGGATCTTGGTGCTGCCACCTCAGGACTTTGACCTCTGAGCCACCCCGGCCACCCTCCAGGTGTCTCCTTAAATCCCCATTAGGCCAACGAACAAAATTCCTTTGCGTTTCGCTCAGTATTTTCCTGACGATGCCTTCTCCATGGGACGATGATGCTGCAGCTCCTGTATTGCCTACCATCGAGACCGGGAGTGCTGCCGCCACCGTCGAACTCCAGTGCAGGATTTTAAAGCGCAGACAGATGTCCTCCTTTCTGCTGGACACTGTGGTACACCTGTGCTACGTGGTGGTGCTGCTGGCCGTGGCCTATGGTGCCAGCGGCGGCAACGCCCGTGAGGCCTTCCTCGTCAAGGATTCCCTGGAAAAGATGATTTCCATGACGGACTTGGACAAGGTCAGGCTGCGCTTTCGTTGTTGAATAACATTTACATCACTCTCTCTTGTCCAAATTTGTTCCAAAAGTGCCATCGGTGCACCATCACGAGTCGTCGTTTTTGCTGCCATTGTTGTTGCTGGCCTGTAACATCCCACTACTAGGCAGAGGCCTTCCCTTCCAGTTTTCTTCCATTCCTCCCTTTCCTTCGTTGGTGCTGCCCAACAGTGGCCTGAGATGAAGCATCTATTCGGAACTCTCACGCAGAACTACTTCTGAGATCCGTGGAAAGAGATTTCACATATCTACTTCTGAGATCCCTACAAGTGTCCTGTTTAATTCACGTAAGGGGGGCATTTATTTGAACAGAAAGACTCTTTAAGATGTTACATTGAGATGGCCGTGTGGCAAAAGAGAATCATAATGGCCATGTCACTGCCCTCAGATGACCATGCTAAGACCCCACAAGCAAATTTGCATCAGCCACGATCTATTCACTGCTGGATAACGGTATCCCCAAGTTGTCGCCATCTATCGTGGTTTTCTCGATGCAACATTCCATCTGGCTGTTGCAAATGAGATGATCTCATCGCTCCATCTCCACGGTGAATGTCTTCCAAGGTTATCCCTCTCCTTTGGCTAACACCGTCGTTAGTTTTTCCTTCACCGTCACTATTATTTGCCTAACTTACATTCTCCGATCCATGCATGTGTTTCTGTATGGCACTCGGTGTAATCACAAGCACCATGTCTCCACCTGCTTCTTTACACACCTGCGTTCCACCTTCGCACATCAGTATCCGTGCGTCTCTTCCATGTGTTGTGTCATATGCACAGGTCACATTGGGTCATATAAAATAAAAACACGTATGCATCCTCCCGTAATTTACTCAGCTTCTCAAGGATAAACAAGCTCTGTTGAGTTGGCAGCAACATTACTGAAGCATCTACACCAGGCTAGGTGCACCTTGAAGCTATGTCAAAGTGTACATGGGCTTGGAGACAGAGCCCAGGTGTTATGAGTTAACCGGCTGGGTTGGCTGGCATTTGAGATACAGTGAGAGAAAAAAGTATTTGATCCCCTGCTGATTTTGTACGTTTGCCCATTGACACAGAAATGATCAGTCTATAATTTTAATGGTAGGTTTATTTGAACAGTGAGAGACAGAATAACAACAACAAAATCAGAAAAACGCATGTCAAAAATGTTATAAATTGATTTGAATTTTAATGAGGGAAATAAGTATTTGACCCCTCTGCAAAACATGACTTAGCACTTGGTGACAAAACTCTTGTTGGCAATCACAGAGGTCAGACGTTTCATGTAGTTGACCACCAGGTTTGCACACATCTCAGGAGGGATTTTGTCCCACTCCTCTTTGCAGATCCTCTCCAAGTCATTAAGGTTTCGAAGCTGACGTTTGGCAACTCTAACCTTCAGCTCCCTCCACACATTTTCTATGGGATTAAGGTTTGGAGACTGGCTAGGCCACTCCAGGACCTTAAAGTGCTTCTTCTTGAGCCACTCCTTTGTTGCCTTGACCGTGTGTTTTGGGTCATTGTCATGCTGGAATACCCATCCATGACCCATTTTCAATGCCCTGGCTGAGGGAAGGAGGTTCTCACCCAAGATTTGACGGTACATGGCCCCGTCCATCGTCCCTTTGATGCGGTGAAGTTGTCCTGTCCCCTTAGCAGAATAACACCCCCGAAGCATAATGTTTCCACCTCCATGTTTGACGGTGGGGATGGTGTTCTTGGGGTCATAGGCAGCATTCCTCCTCCAAACACGGCGAGTTGAGTTGATGCCAAAGAGCTCCATTTTGGTCTCATCTGACCACAACGCTTTCACCCAGTTGTCCTCTGAATCATTCAGATGTTCATTGGCAAACTTCAGATGGGCATGTATATGTGCTTTCTTGAGCAGGGGGTCCTTGCGGGCGCTGCAGGATTTCAGTCCTTCACGGCGTAGTGTGTTAACAACTGTTTTCTTGGTGACTATGGTCCCAGCTGCCTTGAGATCATTGACAAGATCCTCCCGTGTAGTTCTGGGCTGATTCCTCACCGTTCTCATGATCATTGCAACTCCACGAGGTGAGATCTTACATGGAGCCCCTGGCAGAGGGAGATTGACAGTTCTTTTGTGTTTCTTCCATTTGCGAATAATCGCACCAACTGTTGTCACCTTCTCACCAAGCTGCTTGGTGATGGTCTTGTAGCCCATTCCAGCCTTGTGTAGGTCTACAATATTGTCCCTGACATCCTTGGAGAGCTCTTTGGTCTTGGCCATGGTGGAGAGTTTGTAATCTGATTTATTGATTGCTTCTGTGAACAGGTGTCTTTTATACAGGTAACAAGCTGAGATTAGGAGCACTCCCTTTAAGAGTGTGCTCCTAATCTCAGCTCGTTACCTGTATAAAAGACACCTGGGAGCCAGAAATCTTTCTGATTGAGAGGGGGTCAAATACTTATTTCCCTCATTAAAATGCAAATCAATTTATAACATTTTGACATACGTTTTTCTGGATTTTTTTGTTGTTATTCTGTCTCACTGTTCAAATAAACCTGCCATTAAAATTATAGACTGATCATTTCTTTGTCAGTGGGCAAACGTACAAAATCAGCAGGGGATCAAATACTTTTTTCCCTCACTGTATCCTTCTTCTTCCCATGTCATGAGTGTTGGACCTCAGAGGTGGCAACCCTCCCATTTAACTATTAAGTAAAGTCCTCCACGTTGTCCTCATTACTCAGACACCACAAAAATTGTTAACAGCACATCACAACAAATGCCCAAACCCAAAACATCCCAAATCAGATCACTCTGGACGCCCCTGATCTCAGCAGATTCTGAGGCTGAGCCGGGTTAAGCCTGATTAGTGATTGGACGGGCGGCCACCAGGGCATGCCTGGTGGTGTAGGCATGGGTCAGGAAATGTCAGCGTGTTCATCCTTTTGTATGCATGTAGTTTTTCTCCGGGTCTTTCCCTACCACTTCCCAAAGTACCATCCCAAATCTTGAAAACTAGTGAGAGTTCTTGGGTGAGTAATTGGTGGTATTTTATCAGAAATCTGTTTCTGCCCAGTGCCACATTTGGTTTGATGGGAGCCCGGTGGTGTTTTAGTTTTGGAAGTTCAATTCCTTTCCCTTGACTGTTTTACCACCAAATATGCCAGATTCTATTCCACTGTTATTCCCCTGGGTTACTTCAGTTATAGTGTTTAAATGTGATCCAAATTGTGTATCTTATGCAAAGTTAAATGAACAAAACTAGTTTAAATATTTTCTGCAACTGACAGTAGCACACATAGTGATGCTATGGCTTTAATTACCAAATTACACAATACCATTTACCAGTAGTGCACTTCTGCCATTAAAAAGCAGTAAGTATAGTTTATTAACTGGGCTCTCAATATCTGAGGCCCGAGGCGGTAACCCCTGATTCCCATAAAAAGTGAACCTGGCCCTGTTGCTGCTCCATGAATGACGTGACGAACCTTGCTACTCTGTCACGCAGATTTTTGGAACGCAGTCATTCTGGCAGTGGGTCAACACCACTCTGCTCCCTGCACTTTACCCATCCACCTGGTACAACGGACGGAACCTCTCTACCGGAGAGCGGCGATTTACCTCTGACCTCAGCTCCTTCCGTGTTGGCACTCCAAGGCTTCGGCAGAAAAGATTCAAAGCAGGCAAGTCATCGGTGCTTGAAAACCTGTGGGTCGCATGACACTCAGCCAGCACCGCTGAGATCTTGAGTCGAACCCAGGCTTCAGCTGCTCCTCGATTTAGCCGGGTTCTCAGGTGTGGCGAGGTTGGCCATCTTTGCCGCTATCACCAATAACTGCACAACAAGAATCGGGCTGAATTTGGTTTTACACTTAATTCAGCAGAATTCCCACTGAATATTCAAAATGTCAGTTTCTGAGTATCATGCGACATGCGGCGTCTCCGAGGGTGATAGAGGGCACTTGGAATATGGCCTCGTGATGGTCTCCCCTTGGCCATCAATGACTGCTCCATTCCAATTATGAGACTAGTTTAATTAAAAAATTTTAATAAACCATTTTTATTATTTTACCCCATAAGAACCACGAAGATATATATATATTTTTTCAGAAGCGATCTGGCCACAAATGATAGCACATTGAAGTGGCTTATGAGGTGAGCAGCCAAATACTCTAAATGCATGTTTCTAAAGAGGACCTGGAGAAAAATCCATGCGACCACGGGAAGAACATGCTAACTCCAAATATACAGACATCAGGATCGGGATCGAAGCCACTGCCTCCATTTATACCAGGCGAGGTAGTTAACATCTCGCCACCACGGCATATAATATATGTATTTATATGCTTCAGACAAGAAGTGCGAAGCATGTCAAAGATACTGCTCCGAGTCATGTGGATAATGATGCCTCATTAAGAAGTGACTTCGCAGGTAGTTCTGCGACGTCAAGTTTGGGCCCCGATATTGGGCTGATACGGCTATTTTAATGCATACAATAGACAGGAAGGACAAGATCAAAGGGCTCACATAAAGCACATGCATGATGTACGTTGACTCAGTAATCCCCTCCACTTTGCGTAAGAGCGCAGAAGCATGGTCACTACATCTACGCCTCTATATAAGGAACGAAACAGTAAGACTTCTCTACAAATCTGGCTGTCGCCTGATGAAGCTAGTTGTACTTACTGGCGAAACCTCGTACTCAGATTGTAAATATTGTGGCTTGACTCTCCAACACACTGGTGTGCTGTGCTAGTGACGAATTGGCATGTTCTGTTTACGTGACAACCCTTACTAGTTGGCTGTGTCGGGTGGTGGCGGATTTTAACAACACATATATTTATGCGATCTAACCCAAAAAACCTCTTATGGATGATATTGGTCGCGAAAGCCTACGTGTTAAACTGAAGTAGTAACTATGTGGCGTTTTGTTTACGTGACAAATCTCTTACTGATTGGCCATGTCGGGTGGTGGAGGGTTTTGACACATTTATACTTGTGCAATCTATCCGAAAAACTTTGTTATGAGCCTACACTTATCCTCATAACGTCACGAGATCTCTAACGTGCACTGGTGAATCAGACGGTTACACGAGTCTTTAAAAAAAAACTAGCGGTGAGTACCCGGCGTTGCCCGGGCGAAAAAGGCAGACACATGTAGTTACACACGCAAATCCATTGATACACAAAAATAGAGTTACACGCACAAATAGACTCTCACATACATACATACCTGAACAACAACCGCCATTCGCCACTAAGTGGCGGTGACGTCACAACAACGCGTGTGCCAGGCTATGTGCACCTTGAGGCCATGTGAAGTGTCGAACGCCCGCTGGCAAGAGGTCACGGGGCAAACCCAGATGGCACAGGTCGACTGACTGAGACGACTGGCTGATGCAGCACCTGTGGCCCCTACTGTGGCAACTTTCTGTGCTTTAGCCACCTGGCGCTCCGCTCGTTGTTATGAGCGTCGCTCCTCCGCCCTCTGTTGTTGTTGGAGGGTGACTGCCTCCAACTGGCCAGTAGCGTCTTTCAGGAGCCTCCTCCACAGTGGCCGATCTTGACACAGCTGGTACCAGTCATCCGCAAGTCTTCCTGTAGCACATAACTCCCATGTCTTCTCCAGCCAGTGCCGCACCTGTTTAGCCCCCTCGATCCGGCGGAACAAAAGCTGTTTAGGCATGTGGTGGCTGGCCATGCGGGCTACATGACTCAGGAAACGCAGCCTTGCCTGCCGGAGGTCACCGATGGGACTTTGTCCACATCTTTCAAGGATTTGTGAGCTCCTCACACAATGCAGCCTGGTTAAAGCCAGGATGGATCGTAGGCAGGCCAGCCTAAATGTTTCTAACTGGCGAAGATGTTCCATTAGGGGGGTCCAAGTTTCGCAAGCGTAGAGAAGGGAGGGAATGACCGTGGCCGAGAACACCTGAAGCTTCGTACGGAGTGATAGACCAGGTAGCTTCCACATAGCGTTACGCAGCCAATGAAAAGATACTGCAGCTCGACTGATTCGGTGTGAGACCTCTGCTGTTAAACCGGAGCCGGTCATTAGCACACTTCCCAGGGAAACTCTCCACTGTCTCCACAACTGGCCCATCACCAATTGGGAGTTGTGGGGGTGGAGTGTCCGATGGTACAAAATAGCCAGGCAGGTGCTTAGCTTTGGTTGGGCTGATGGTAAGGCCCCACCTGTTGGTGGCAAGCTCCAGGTTCAGCAGCAGCACCTGGAACTCCTCCGAGTGAGCAGCCATTAGCATCGGCATACATAACGTGGTTGAGCAATAGGGAGCCATCCCTTGACCGCACCCGGGCATCGATCAGCCTCCCATTGTATCTGTAGCAGATGGGAATTCTTCCGGTACAATCATTGAAGGCTCGACGAACTACGTGGTCCAATGTGGGAGCCAGAGGACATTCCTGTTGCACCCCAAGGTGTAAAGGGAATTGCTCTGACTCACAGCCACGTAGTTAAGACGCGGGGCCGCTCACCATCATGAAGGTCCTTAAGGATGGTAATGAGTGGGTTCGGGACTCGGAAAGCACGAAGAGCAACCCAGAGGCCAGGCCTACTGATGGTATCATAGGCTTTGAGCAGGTCAATAAAGCACACGCATGGACTAAGATGCACACATGGACCTACAGACACGCAAATAAATGAAGTTACACTGACTAACATGGAGGCATGCACACACAGCGACTAACACACACGCACATAGACTGAGACACACAAACACATCGACTTACAGACAAACACACATGGACTCACACATACATAGACATGTACTTGAGATACGCACACATGGAGTTACACACACACATCGACGTACACACATACAGCGACACACACACATACATAGAGTGACACACACATTGCCGTACACACACATACACATGTCGACTGTCACACAGACATCCACTTGAGATATAGACACATGGAGTTGCACTCACATATATGGACGTACACACATACAGCGACTCACACACACACCGACTCGCACACAGCAATACGTGGACTAAAATACACATTGACGTAAACACACATATGTACTCACACACACACATATGGACTAAGACACACACACACACATGAACTTACACATACATAGACTGACACACACATAGCCCTACACACACATACACATGGACTTTGACACACAGATATCTACTTTAGATACACAGACATGGATTAACACACATATGGACTAACACACAGACGCATTGACTTACACCAGGGGTCCTCAAACTACGGCCCGCGGGCCACATGCGGCCCGCCGAGGACATTTATCCGGCCCGCCGGGTGTTTTTGCCGCCGCTGTCTGTCTGTTACTTTTTTTCTACATGAGAAGGACGGTCATTGGTGGAAGAGGGAGAGGGGGCGGAGTTCCCCCCAATCAGACTGCATTGATGGGCAGTGCAGTCTGTATGTCTCTGTGTGGGCAAAGTTATTGCTGGTATATTGTTTTTGTAGCGCTGTATATATATTGGTATTTTACTAATAGCAATTTTGACTCCCTAGGAAACAATGATGTCAAGAAAGAGGAAAATTGACTCAGAGTGTAGGATATTCAAAGAACAGTGGACTTATGATTACTTTTTCATGCAGTACAAGGAAAGAGCTGTGTGTCTGATATGCCAGATTATAGTGTGTGTTCAAAGAATACAATTTACGTCGACACTATGAAACTCAACATAAAGATAAATATGCTTGTTTGGTCGGAGAAGTGAGAAAAGATAAAATATTAAAACTGAAAAATACATTAACAACTCAGCAAAATACTTTTGTGAAGCAGAAGCAGCTAAATATTTCATCACTGCGAGCAAGTTTTCAAGTTGTCAAGCTAATAGCGTGCACTGGCAGACCATTAGTGGAGGGAGAATTTGTTAAAGAATGCCTTCTTTCTGTTGCCAAAGAGATGTGTCCAGAGAAGGCCGATTTATTTAGTACAGTGAGTCTTTTAGGACCTACAATTACACGGAGGATTGAAGAAATGGGAGACAATTTGCATCAGCATTTGCAAAACTCCACAAAAAAACTTTCCTATTTTTCCTTGGCACTCGACGAAAGCAATGATGTTCGTGATTCTGCACAACTTCAAATTTTTATTCGTGGGACGAATGACTATTTCGAAGTCACAGAAGAGCTTGCTGCACTGCAAAGCATCAAAGGAACAACTACAGGAGAGGATATCTTTCGATTTAAAGCTTTCGTGACTGCAGGGATTCATCTTCTTGGTTCTTTCGGTAAAGTCACATAGAAGGCAAGTAATAAAATAATTCTCACGACGTTTCGGCCACAACGCAAGCAGCCGTCCTCAGGTGAAAACCAGGTCTGTTGGGGAGACAGCGTCTGAATGAAACAGCACACGAGCTTGGAGCATATATAAGCTGGGTTGGAAGCGGGGGAAAGAGCGCCTTGACAAAATAATTTGCATATCAAGAGGAATTTAGCATATGTATGGGAAATGCAGGAATGTGATTAGTACTACATATGCCCGTGCTGCATATGTAGTACTAATAACATTCCTGCATTTCCCATAAATATGCTAAATTCCTCTTGATATGCAAATTCTTTTGTCAAGGCGCTCTTTCCCCCATTTCCAACCCAGCTTATATATGCTCCAAGCTCGTGTGCTGTTTCATTCAGACGCTGTCTCCCCGACAGACCTGGTTTTCACCTGAGGACGGCTGCTTGCGTTGCGGCCGAAACGTCGTGAGAATTATTTTATTATGTTTTATTTTTATTATTTTATTACTTCCCTTCTACGTGACTTTACCGAAAGAACCAAGAAGAGAGGATATCTATGAAAAGGTTTGCCAAACTGTGAATGGTTTGGAGCTGAACTGGGCTAAACTAGCCAGTGTGACAACTGATGGTGCTCCTAGCATGGTGGGGTCTAAGAAAGGAGTAATTGCTCGCATTAACCAAGAGATGGACAAACATAACCATTCTCATCCAATAGCCATACACTGCCTCATCTACCAACAAGCGATGTGTAGTAAATCACTGAAGTGGGGCTCGGTTATGAAATTTGTGGTATCTTGTGTTACCTTCATTAGAGCTCATGCACTAAACCACAGACAATTTCAGGCATTTCTGTCTGAGCTAAATGTTGACTATGAAGATGTTCTGTATCACACAGAAGTCCGTTGGCTGAGTCGAGGGAGAGTTTTGAAACGTTTCTATGACTTACTTCCACAGATTACAGCTTTTCTGCTTAAAAAAAACAAAGAAGTACCAGAGCTCAATGATGCAGAATGGAAATGGCACCTTGCCTTTCTGACAGATGTAACAGAGCTACTCAACAGTTTCAATGTGCAACTTCAAGGAAAGGGGAAGCTCATCTGTGATATGCAATGACATGTCAAAGCATTTGAAGTAAAATTAGGCCTCCTCATCAAACAAGTGAAGGAGGAAAACTTCTGCCATCTCCCCACAACTCAAAATCTGTTAGCGGAAAAACCATTGGTTGCATTCCCAAACAAAAACGTGTGGATTCACTGGAAAAATTGCAAAAGGAGTTCCAATTTGGATTTAAAGAGCTTCATCTCCATGAACAGGACATACAGCTTTTCCGTAACCCATTTTCTATTGACATTGAAAATGTGGATACAATTTACCAAATGGAACTGGCTGAACTGCAGAATTGTGACTCTCTGAAAGACGCATTCAAGTCAAGCAGCCTTCATAATTTCTATGCATCTCTCCCCTCTGAGACATATCCTCATCTCAGGAACCATGCACTCAAAATGGCAACCATCTTTGGCAGTACTTATGTCTGTGAACATACTTTTTCCAGAATGAAACATTTGAAATCTCCAACCAGATCTAGACTAATGGATGCACACTTGCATCACTTGTTACGACTAGCAGTGACAAATATGGAACCGGACATTGACCATCTCATTAGCCAAAAGCAGGCCCATAGTTCCCATTGAAATACTGGCAAGTTTGTTGATTTAACTTTACGTGTTCTTCATTTTAAATATTGTATTTGTTCCCGTTTTGTTTCTTCACTTCAAAATAAGATATATGCAGTGTGCATAGGAATTTGTTCATAGTTTTTTTTTAACTATAGTCCGGCCCTCCAACGGTCTGAGGGACAGTGAACTGGCCCCCTGTTTAAAAAGTTTGAGGACCCCTGACTTACACACACACATCGAGTGACACACACATGTATAGACTTACACACACATATGGACTGAAATACACATTGACGTACACGCACACAAATCGACTGACACGCACACATGGACTAACACACACACACATAAACACTTTTGACGTTGTCCGTTCGAAAAAGACACCCACATGGAGTGAAAGACACGCATGGCTCTACACGCACACACATATGGACTCAAAGACACACACATGGACTCACACACACACACATCGACGGGCACCGGAATCCCCGATGATGGCACAGCTATCAGTATCGCAGTACTACGTATGAGTAAATAGCGTGACGTGAGCGATGAAAACAATATAAATGCATTGAAGAAATAAGCAGAAATCACATACTGGCAGTAAGTAGATCGTGGCAGCGTTATAAAAGCGCATCAAAAAAAGGGGAAATTGAGCAACCCAAAAATCCAAAAAGTTTTGTGTACACAAACATAATTATTGTAACATGTCAACTCGTTTCATAATGGTAAACAATGAACCTGAGTAGTTATCTTCACAAAAACAGAATTATTGTAACATCTGTGAACTTGTTTCATAATGGTAAACAATGAAGCTGAGTTTTTATCTGCACACAAACATTATTGTAATGTTTGTCAACTAATGTGTTTAACAATAATAAACAGTGGACTTGAGTTGTTAGCGTAAGAAGCAAAGAAAGTTGTACTTAGCATAGGCATGTTGAGGCCTTGTGCGATGTGTAGCCCCCGTCCTGGCCTACATTTGCGAGGCGCGGAGTTGGCACGTTGCCAGGCTAGGGGCTGGGCCGCTACCCCCTCTCCAACATCCGCCGCCCGTGCAAGAATAATGCTATGTAAGCAGTAAAATATTATTATGTACGGAGTCTGTAGTATAAACTGAACGCATCGTGTTGGGGGGGGGGGCGAAGAGGACATGACACTGTGAAGAAATATCCACAGCGTCATGTGTGTACGTGTTGACTGTACGCGTAAAAGAAAATGTCTCCCGTGAGCTCGAGCGAACGCGCATGACTTGGCAGGGTCCGCCCCCCCCCACGAAATTGGCGTCACTTGGTACAGTCGATGTCGTGCAATAAGTAAATGATGAATAATAGAAACGGCACAAATGTGTTAATTAAACTACTTTAAAGTTTACGGACGGGAAAACGGAATAGCCTATACCCACCACGGGGCTTAGGGCGTGCCGCCTGGCAAATTATTTCAGTGTTAAACACCACCGTCCGAGAGCCAAATCCCCCGCAAGCGCGAGCGCACGGAGACTTTTATATATAAGACTAGCAGAAGTTGCCCGGGTGAAAAATATATTTCTTAATAACCTTACATATATACACAGATACTAAGGTATTGTCAAAGCCCGGTGGGCTTTGACAATACCTTTCACCACTCACCACTCACAACTCACCACTCATCGTCACCACTCCCACTCACTACTCACCCTCACCATTCGCCATCACAACTCACCACTCACCAATCTCCCTCACCAATCTCCCTCACCCTCACCACTCACCCTCACCACTCACCCTCACCACTCACTCTCACCACTAACCCTCACCACTCACTCTCACCATTCACCCTGACCATTCAGCCTCACCACTCACCACTCACTCTCACCATTCACCCTGACCATTCAGCCTCACGACTCACCCTCACCACTCACCCTCTGCCTCACCACTCACGCTTACCACTCACCCTCACCACCACCACTCACCCTCACCACTCACGCTCACCACTCACTCTCTCCCTCTCCACTCACCCTCACCACTCACCCTCACTACTCACTAATCACCCTCACCACTCACCCTCACTACTCACTAATCACCTTCACCACTCACCCTCACTACTCACCATCACCACTTATTCTCACCACTCACCATTCACCACTCACCCTCACCACTCACCCTCACCACTCATCCTCACCACTCACCATCACCATAAACCCTAACCACTCACCCTCACCACTAACCCTCACCACTCACCCTCACCACTAACCCTCACCCTCACCACTCACCCTTACTACTCACCACTCAACGTCACCACTCTTCGTCACCACCCACCCTCACCACTCACCCCTCACCATCACCACTCACCCTCACCACTCACCGTCACTACTCACCATCACCACTCACCCTCACCACTCACCCTTACCGCTCACCCTCACCACTCACCCTCACCACTCACCCTCGCCACCACCAATCACCCCTCACCACTCACCCTCACCACTCACAATGACCACTAACCCTGACCCCTCACCACTGACCACTCACCCTCCCCACTCACCCTTCCTACTCACCACTCAACCTCACCACTAACCCTCACCCCTGACCACTCACCCTCCCCAATCACCACTCACCCTTCCTACTCACCACTCAACCTCACCACTCACCCTCACCACCCACCACTCACCCTTCCTACTCACCACTCAACCTCACCACTGACCACTCACCCTTACCCTCACCACTCACCCTCAACATCAACACTCACCCAAACCACTCACCATCATCACAAATCCTAACCACTCACCCTCACCACTCTCCCTCACCACTCACCCTCACCACTCACCCTCAACACTCACCCTAACCCCTCTCCCTCACCACTCTCCCTCACCACTCACCGTCACCACTCACCGTCACCACTCACCACTCACCCTCACCACTCACCCCTCACTATCACCACTCACCCTCACCACTAACCCTGACCCCTCACCACTGACCACTCACCCTCACCACTCACCATCACCACTCACCCTTACTACTCACCACTCAACCTCACCACTCTTCGTCATCACTCACCCTCACCACTCACCCCTCACCACTCACCTTTACCACTCACCCCTCACCATCACCACTCACCCTCACCACTCTCCCTCACCATTCACCCTCACCATTCACCCTCACCACTCACCCTCACCACTCACCCTCACCACTCAACCTCACCACTCCACCTCACCCTCACTACTCACCATTCATCCTGACCAATCAACACTGACCAATCACCACTCTCCACTAACCCTCACCACTCACCCTCAAAACTAACGACTCTCTCACCACTCACCCTCACCACTCAGCACTCACCCTCACCACTCACCCTGACCACTCACCCTCACCACTAACCCTCACCACTCACCCTCACCACTCACCCTCATCACTAACCCTCACCACTCACCCGTACTACTCACCACTCAACCTCTCCACTATTCGTCAGCACTCACCCTCACCACTCACCACTCACCCCTCACCCTCACCACTCACCACTCACTCTCACAATTCACCCTCACCATTCAGCCTCACCACTCACCCTCACCACTCACCCTCACCACTCACCACTCACCGTCACAACCACCTCTCACCCTCAACACTCACCCTCACCACTCAACCTCACCACTCAACCTCACCCTCACTACTCACCATTCATCCTGACCAATTACCACTGACCAATCACCACTCACCACTCTCCACTAACCCTCACCACTCAACCTTACCACTCACCCTCAAAACTAACGACTCTCTCACCCTCAGCACTCACCCTCACGACTCACCCTCACCACTCACGCTCACCACTCACCACTCACCCATCACCACTCACAACTGCCACTCACCCTCACAACAACCACTCACCCTCACCGCTCACCACTCACCCTCACCACTCACCCTCACCACTCACCCTCACCACTCTCCCTCACCACTCACCGTCACCACTCACCACTCACCCTCACCACTCACCACTCACCCCTCACCATCACCACTCACCCTCACCACTAACCCTGACCCCTCACCACTGACCACTCACCCTCACCACTAACCCTCACCATCACCACTCACCCTTACTACTCACCACTCAACCTCACCACTCTTCGTCATCACTCACCCTCACCACTCACCCCTCACCCCTCACGACTCACCCTCACCACTCACCACTCAACTTCACCACTCACCCTCACCACTCACCACTCACCCCTCACCATCACCACTCACCCTCACCACTAACCCTGACCCCTCACCACTGACCCCTCACCACTAACCCTCACCATCACCACTCACCCTTACTACTCACCACTCAACCTCACCACTCTTCGTCATCACTCACCCTCACCACTCACCCCTCACCCCTCACGACTCACCCTCACCACTCACCACTCACCCTCACCACTCACCCTCACCACTCAACTTCACCACTCAACCTCACCCTCACTACTCACCATTCATCCTGACCAATCACCACTGACCAATTACCACTCACCACTCTCCACTAACCCTTACCACTCAACCTCACCACTCATCCTCAACACTCACCCTTAAAACTAACCACTCTCTCACCCTCACCACTCAGCACTCACCCTCACCACTCACCCTCAGCACTCACGCTCACCACTCACCACTCACCCCTAACCGCTCACCTATCACCACTCACAACTGCCACTCACCCTCACCACTGACCCTCACCACTCACCCTCACAACAACCACTCACCCTCACCGCTCACCACTCACACTCACCCTTCCTACTCACCACTCAACCTCACCACTGACCACTCACCCTTACCCTCACCACTCACCCTCAACATCAACACTCACCCAAACCACTCACCATCATCACAAATCCTAACCACTCACCCTCACCACTCACCCTCACCACTCACCCTCACCACTCACTCTCACCACACCTTCAGCACTCACCCTCCCCACTCACCCTCACCACACACCCTCACCACTTAACCTCACCACTCAACCTCACCACTCACCCTCACCACTCACCCTCACCATTCACCCTCAACACTCACCCTAACCCCTCTCCCTCACCACTCTCCCTCACCACTCACCGTCACCACTCACCCCTCACTATCACCACTCACCCTCACCACTAACCCTGACCCCTCACCACTGACCACTCACCACTCACCCTCACCACTCACCATCACCACTCACCCTTACTACTCACCACTCTTCGTCATCACTCACCCTCACCACTCACCCCTCACCACTCACCCTCACCACTCACCCCTCACCATCACCACTCACCCTCACCACTCTCCCTCACCACTCACCCTCACCATTCACCCTCACCACTCACCCTCACCACTCAACCTCACCACTCCACCTCACCCTCACTACTCACCATTCATCCTGACCAATCACCACTGACCAATCACCACTCACCACTCTCCACTAACCCTCACCACTCACCCTCAAAACTAACGACTCTCTCACCACTCACCCTCACCACTCAGCATTCACCCTCACCACTCACCCTCACCACTCACGCTCACCACTCACCCATCACCACTCACAACTGCCACTCACCCTCACAACAACCACTCACCCTCACCGCTCACCACTCACCCTCACCACTCACCCTCACCACTAACCCTCACCCTCACCACTCACCCTTACTACTCACCACTCAACGTCACCACTCTTCGTCACCACTCACCCTCACCACTCACCGTCACTACTCACCATCACCACTCACCCTCACCGCTCACCCTCACCGCTCACCACTCACCTTCACCACTCACCCTCACCACTCACCCTCACCACCACCAATCACCCCTCACCACTCACCCTCACCACTCACAATGACCACTAACCCTGACCCCTCACCACTGACCACTCACCCTTCCTACTCACCACTCAACCTCACCACTAACCCTCACCCCTGACCACTCACCCTCCCCAATCACCACTCACCCTTCCTACTCACCACTCAACCTCACCACTCACCCTCACCACCCACCACTCACCCGTCCTACTCACCACTCAACGTCACCACTGACCACTCACCCTTACCCTCACCACTCACCCTCAACATCAACACTCACCCAAACCACTCACCATCATCACAAATCCTAACCACTCACCCTCACCACTCACCCTCACCACTCACCCTCACCACTCACTCTCACCACACCCTCAGCACTCACCCTCACCACACACCCTCACCACTTAACCTCACCACTCAACCTCACCACTCACCCTCACCATTCACCCTCAACACTCATCCTCACCCCTCTCCCTCACCGTCACCACTCACCATTCACCCTCACCACTCACCCCTCACTATCACCACTCACCCTCACCACTAACCCTGACCCCTCACCACTGACCACTCACCCTCACCACTCACCATCACCACTCACCCTTACTACTCACCACTCAACCTCACCACTCTTCGTCATCACTCACCCTCACCACTCACCCCTCACCACTCACCCTCACCACTCACCCCTCACCATCACCATTCACCCTCACCACTCACCCTCACCACTCAACCTCACCACTCAACCTCACCACTCCACCTCACCCTCACAACTCACCATTCATCCTGACCAATCACCACTGACCAATCACCACTCACCACTCTCCACTAACCCTCACCACTCACCCTCAAAACTAACGACTCTCTCACCACTCACCCTCACCACTCAGCACTCACCCTCACCACTCACCCTCACCACTCACGCTCACCACTCACCACTCACCCATCACCACTCACAACTGCCACTCACCCTCACAACAACCATTCACCCTCACCACTCACCCTCACCACTCACCCTCACCACTCACCCTGACCACTCACCCTCACCACTAACCCTCACCACTCACCCTTACCACTCACCCTCATCACTAACCCTCACCACTCACCCTTACTACTCACCACTCAACCTCTCCACTATTCGTCAGCACTCACCACTCACCACTCACCCTCACCACTCACCCCTCACCATCACCACTCACCCTCACCACTCACTCTCACCACTCACCACTCACTCTCACAATTCACCCTCACCATTCAGCCTCACCACTCACCCTCACCACTCACCACTCACCGTCACAACCACCTCTCACCCTCAACACTCACCCTCACCACTCAACCTCACCACTCAACCTCACCCTCACTACTCACCATTCATCCTGACCAATTACCACTGACCAATCACCACTCACCACTCTCCACTAACCCTCACCACTCAACCTTACCACTCACCCTCAAAACTAACGACTCTCTCACCACTCACCCTCAGCACTCAGCACTCACCCTCACGACTCACCCTCACCACTCACGCTCACCACTCACCCATCACCACTCACAACTGCCACTCACCCTCACAACAACCACTCACCCTCACCCTCACCACTCACCCTCACCACTCACCCTGACCACTCACCCTCACCACTAACCCTCACCACTCACCCTTACCACTCACCACTAACCCTCACCATCACCACTCACCCTTACTACTCACCACTCAACCTCACCCTCACCACTCACCCTCACCATTCACCCTCAACACTCACCCTAACCCCTCTCTCTCACCACTCTCCCTCACCACTCACCGTCACCACTCACCCTCACCACTCACCCCTCACCATCACCACTCACCCTCACCACTAACCCTGACCCCTCACCACTGACCCCTCACCACTAACCCTCACCATCACCACTCACCCTTACTACTCACCACTCAACGTCACCACTCTTCGTCACCACTCACCCTCACCACTCACCGTCACTACTCACCATCACCGCTCACCCTCACCGCTCACCACTCACCTTCACCACTCACCCTCACCACTCACCCTCACCACCACCAATCACCCCTCACCACTCACCCTCACCACTCACAATGACCACTAACCCTGACCCCTCACCACTGACCACTCACCCTTCCTACTCACCACTCAACCTCACCACTAACCCTCACCCCTGACCACTCACCCTCCCCAATCACCACTCACCCTTCCTACTCACCACTCAACCTCACCACTCACCCTCACCACCCACCACTCACCCGTCCTACTCACCACTCAACGTCACCACTGACCACTCACCCTTACCCTCACCACTCACCCTCAACATCAACACTCACCCAAACCACTCACCATCATCACAAATCCTAACCACTCACCCTCACCACTCACCCTCACCACTCACCCTCACCACTCACTCTCACCACACCCTCAGCACTCACCCTCACCACACACCCTCACCACTTAACCTCACCACTCAACCTCACCACTCACCCTCACCATTCACCCTCAACACTCATCCTCACCCCTCTCCCTCACCGTCACCACTCACCATTCACCCTCACCACTCACCCCTCACTATCACCACTCACCCTCACCACTAACCCTGACCCCTCACCACTGACCACTCACCCTCACCACTCACCATCACCACTCACCCTTACTACTCACCACTCAACCTCACCACTCTTCGTCATCACTCACCCTCACCACTCACCCCTCACCACTCACCCTCACCACTCACCCCTCACCATCACCATTCACCCTCACCACTCACCCTCACCACTCAACCTCACCACTCAACCTCACCACTCCACCTCACCCTCACAACTCACCATTCATCCTGACCAATCACCACTGACCAATCACCACTCACCACTCTCCACTAACCCTCACCACTCACCCTCAAAACTAACGACTCTCTCACCACTCACCCTCACCACTCAGCACTCACCCTCACCACTCACCCTCACCACTCACGCTCACCACTCACCACTCACCCATCACCACTCACAACTGCCACTCACCCTCACAACAACCATTCACCCTCACCACTCACCCTCACCACTCACCCTCACCACTCACCCTGACCACTCACCCTCACCACTAACCCTCACCACTCACCCTTACCACTCACCCTCATCACTAACCCTCACCACTCACCCTTACTACTCACCACTCAACCTCTCCACTATTCGTCAGCACTCACCACTCACCACTCACCCTCACCACTCACCCCTCACCATCACCACTCACCCTCACCACTCACTCTCACCACTCACCACTCACTCTCACAATTCACCCTCACCATTCAGCCTCACCACTCACCCTCACCACTCACCACTCACCGTCACAACCACCTCTCACCCTCAACACTCACCCTCACCACTCAACCTCACCACTCAACCTCACCCTCACTACTCACCATTCATCCTGACCAATTACCACTGACCAATCACCACTCACCACTCTCCACTAACCCTCACCACTCAACCTTACCACTCACCCTCAAAACTAACGACTCTCTCACCACTCACCCTCAGCACTCAGCACTCACCCTCACGACTCACCCTCACCACTCACGCTCACCACTCACCCATCACCACTCACAACTGCCACTCACCCTCACAACAACCACTCACCCTCACCGCTCACCACTCACCCTCACCACTCACCCTCACCACTCACCCTGACCACTCACCCTCACCACTAACCCTCACCACTCACCCTTACCACTCACCACTAACCCTCACCATCACCACTCACCCTTACTACTCACCACTCAACCTCACCCTCACCACTCACCCTCACCATTCACCCTCAACACTCACCCTAACCCCTCTCTCTCACCACTCTCCCTCACCACTCACCGTCACCACTCACCCTCACCACTCACCCCTCACCATCACCACTCACCCTCACCACTAACCCTGACCCCTCACCACTGACCCCTCACCACTAACCCTCACCATCACCACTCACCCTTACTACTCACCACTCAACCTCACCACTCTTCGTCATCACTCACCCTCACCCATCACCCCTCACCCTCACGACTCACCCTCACCACTCACCCTCACCACTCACCCTCACCACTCACCCTCACCACTCAACTTCACCACTCAACCTCACCCTCACTACTCACCATTCATCCTGACCAATCACCACTCACCACTCACCACTCTCCACTAACCCTTACCACTCAACCTCACCACTCACCCTCAACACTCACCCTTAAAACTAACCACTCTCTCACCCTCACCACTCAGCACTCACCCTCAGCACTCACCCTCACCACTCACCCTCAGCACTCACGCTCACCACTCACCACTCACCCCTAACCGCTCACCTATCACCACTCACCACTCACCCTCACCACTCACCACTGACCCTCACCACTCACCCTCACCACTCACTCTCACCACTCACCACTCACTCTCACAATTCACCCTCACCATTCAGCCTCACCACTCACCCTCACCACTCACCACTCACCGTCACAACCACCTCTCACCCTCAACACTCACCCTCACCACTCAACCTCACCACTCAACCTCACCCTCACTACTCACCATTCATCCTGACCAATTACCACTGACCAATCACCACTCACCACTCTCCACTAACCCTCACCACTCAACCTTACCACTCACCCTCAAAACTAACGACTCTCTCACCACTCACCCTCAGCACTCAGCACTCACCCTCACGACTCACCCTCACCACTCACGCTCACCACTCACCCATCACCACTCACAACTGCCACTCACCCTCACAACAACCACTCACCCTCACCGCTCACCACTCACCCTCACCACTCACCCTCACCACTCACCCTGACCACTCACCCTCACCACTAACCCTCACCACTCACCCTTACCACTCACCACTAACCCTCACCATCACCACTCACCCTTACTACTCACCACTCAACCTCACCCTCACCACTCACCCTCACCATTCACCCTCAACACTCACCCTAACCCCTCTCTCTCACCACTCTCCCTCACCACTCACCGTCACCACTCACCCTCACCACTCACCCCTCACCATCACCACTCACCCTCACCACTAACCCTGACCCCTCACCACTGACCCCTCACCACTAACCCTCACCATCACCACTCACCCTTACTACTCACCACTCAACCTCACCACTCTTCGTCATCACTCACCCTCACCCATCACCCCTCACCCTCACGACTCACCCTCACCACTCACCCTCACCACTCACCCTCACCACTCACCCTCACCACTCAACTTCACCACTCAACCTCACCCTCACTACTCACCATTCATCCTGACCAATCACCACTCACCACTCACCACTCTCCACTAACCCTTACCACTCAACCTCACCACTCACCCTCAACACTCACCCTTAAAACTAACCACTCTCTCACCCTCACCACTCAGCACTCACCCTCAGCACTCACCCTCACCACTCACCCTCAGCACTCACGCTCACCACTCACCACTCACCCCTAACCGCTCACCTATCACCACTCACAACTGCCACTCACCCTCACCACTGACCCTCACCACTCACCCTCACAACAACCACTCACCCTCACCGCTCACCACTCACACTCACCCTTCCTACTCACCACTCAACCTCACCACTGACCACTCACCCTTACCCTCACCACTCACCCTCAACATCAACACTCACCCAAACCACTCACCATCATCACAAATCCTAACCACTCACCCTCACCACTCACCCTCAGCACTCACCCTCCCCACTCACCCTCACCACACACCCTCACCACTTAACCTCACCACTCAACCTCACCACTCACCCTCACCACTCACCCTCACCATTCACCCTCAACACTCACCCTAACCCTTCTCCCTCACCGTCACCACTCACCCTCACCACTCACCCCTCACTATCACCACTCACCCTCACTACTAACCCTGACCCCTCACCACTGACCACTCACCCTCACCACTCACCATCACCACTCACCCTTACTACTCACCACTCAACCTCACCACTCTTCGTCATCACTCACCCTCACCACTCACCCCTCACCACTCACCCTCACCACTCACCCCTCACCATCACCACTCACCCTCACCACTCTCCCTCACCACTCACCCTCACCATTCACCCTCACCACTCACCCTCACCACTCACCCTCACCACTCAACCTCACCCTCACTACTCACCATTCATCCTGACCAATCACCACTGACCAATCACCACTCACCACTCTCCACTAACCCTCACCACTCAACCTCACCACTCACCCTCACCACTCAACCTCACCACTCCACCTCACTACTCACCATTCATCCTGACCAATCACCACTGACCAATCACCACTCACCACTCTCCACTAACCCTCACCACTCACCCTCAAAACTAACGACTCTCTCACCACTCACCCTCACCACTCAGCACTCACCCTCACCACTCACCCTCACCACTCACGCTCACCACTCACCACTCACCCATCACCACTCACAACTGCCACTCACCCTCACAACAACCATTCACCCTCACCGCTCACCACTCACCCTCACCACTCACCCTCACCACTCACCCTGACCACTCACCCTGACCACTCACCCTCACCACTAACCCTCACCACTCACCCTTACCACTCACCCTCATCACTAACCCTCACCACTCACCCTTACTACTCACCACTCAACCTCTCCACTATTCGTCAGCACTCACCACTCACCCCTCACCCTCACCACTCACCCTCACCACTCAACCCTCACCATCACCACTCACCCTCACCACTCTCCCTCACCACTCACCACTCACTCTCACAATTCACCCTCACCATTCACCCTCACCATTCACCCTCACCATTCAGCCTCACCACTCACCCTCACCACTCACCCTCACCACTCACCACTCACAACTGCCACTCACCCTCACAACAACCATTCACCCTCACCGCTCACCACTCACCCTCACCACTCACCCTCACCACTCACCCTGACCACTCACCCTGACCACTCACCCTCACCACTAACCCTCACCACTCACCCTTACCACTCACCCTCATCACTAACCCTCACCACTCACCCTTACTACTCACCACTCAACCTCTCCACTATTCGTCAGCACTCACCACTCACCCCTCACCCTCACCACTCACCCTCACCACTCAACCCTCACCATCACCACTCACCCTCACCACTCTCCCTCACCACTCACCACTCACTCTCACAATTCACCCTCACCATTCACCCTCACCATTCACCCTCACCATTCAGCCTCACCACTCACCCTCACCACTCACCCTCACCACTCACCACTCACCGTCACAACCACCTCTCACCCTCAACACTCACCCTCACCACTCAACCTCACCACTCAACCTCACCCTCACTACTCACCATTCATCCTGACCAATTACCACTGACCAATCACCACTCACCACTCTCCACTAACCCTCACCACTCAACCTTACCACTCACCCTCAAAACTAACGACTCTCTCACCACTCACCCTCAGCACTCAGCACTCACCCTCACGACTCACCCTCACCACTCACGCTCACCACTCACCCATCACCACTCACAACTGCCACTCACCCTCACAACAACCACTCACCCTCACCGCTCACCACTCACCCTCACCACTCACCCTGACCACTCACCCTCACCACTAACCCTCACCACTCACCCTTACCACTCACCACTAACCCTCACCATCACCACTCACCCTTACAACTCACCACTCAACCTCACCCTCACCACTCACCCTCACCATTCACCCTCAACACTCACCCTAACCCCTCTCTCTCACCACTCTCCCTCACCACTCACCGTCACCACTCACCACTCACCCTCACCACTCACCACTCACCCCTCACCATCACCACTCACCCCCACCACTAACCCTGACCCCTCACCACTGACCCCTCACCACTAACCCTCACCATCACCACTCACCCTTACTACTCACCACTCAACCTCACCACTCTTCGTCATCACTCACCCTCACCCATCACCACTCACCCTCACGACTCACCCTCACCACTCACCCTCACCACTCACCACTCACCCTCACCACTCAACTTCACCACTCAACCTCACCCTCACTACTCACCATTCATCCTGACCAATCACCACTCACCACTCACCACTCTCCACTAACCCTTACCACTCAACCTCACCACTCACCCTCAACACTCACCCTTAAAACTAACCACTCTCTCACCCTCACCACTCAGCACTCACCCTCAGCACTCACCCTCACCACTCACCCTCAGCACTCACGCTCACCACTCACCACTCACCCCTAACCGCTCACCTATCACCACTCACAACTGCCACTCACCCTCACCACTGACCCTCACCACTCACCCTCACAACAACCACTCACCCTCACCGCTCACCACTCACACTCACCCTTCCTACTCACCACTCAACCTCACCACTGACCACTCACCCTTACCCTCACCACTCACCCTCAACATCAACACTCACCCAAACCACTCACCATCATCACAAATCCTAACCACTCACCCTCACCACTCACCCTCACCACTCACCCTCACCACTCACTCTCACCACACCCTCAGCACTCACCCTCCCCACTCACCCTCACCACACACCCTCACCACTTAACCTCACCACTCAACCTCACCACTCACCCTCACCACTCACCCTCACCATTCACCCTCAACACTCACCCTAACCCTTCTCCCTCACCGTCACCACTCACCCTCACCACTCACCCCTCACTATCACCACTCACCCTCACTACTAACCCTGACCCCTCACCACTGACCACTCACCCTCACCACTCACCATCACCACTCACCCTTACTACTCACCACTCAACCTCACCACTCTTCGTCATCACTCACCCTCACCACTCACCCCTCACCACTCACCCTCACCACTCACCCCTCACCATCACCACTCACCCTCACCACTCTCCCTCACCACTCACCCTCACCATTCACCCTCACCACTCACCCTCACCACTCAACCTCACCACTCAACCTCACCACTCCACCTCACCCTCACTACTCACCATTCATCCTGACCAATCACCACTGACCAATCACCACTCACCACTCTCCACTAACCCTCACCACTCAACCTCACCACTCACCCTCACCACTCACCCTCACCACTCAACCTCACCACTCCACCTCACTACTCACCATTCATCCTGACCAATCACCACTGACCAATCACCACTCACCACTCTCCACTAACCCTCACCACTCACCCTCAAAACTAACGACTCTCTCACCACTCACCCTCACCACTCAGCACTCACCCTCACCACTCACCCTCACCACTCACGCTCACCACTCACCCATCACCACTCACAACTGCCACTCACCCTCACAACAACCATTCACCCTCACCGCTCACCACTCACCCTCACCACTCACCCTGACCACTCACCCTGACCACTCACCCTCACCACTAACCCTCACCACTCACCCTTACCACTCACCCTCATCACTAACCCTCACCACTCACCCTTACTACTCACCACTCAACCTCTCCACTATTCGTCAGCACTCACCACTCACCCCTCACCCTCACCACTCACCCTCACCACTCAACCCTCACCATCACCACTCACCCTCACCACTCTCCCTCACCACTCACCACTCACTCTCACAATTCACCCTCACCATTCACCCTCACCATTCACCCTCACCATTCAGCCTCACCACTCACCCTCACCACTCACCCTCACCACTCACCACTCACCGTCACAACCACCTCTCACCCTCAACACTCACCCTCACCACTCAACCTCACCACTCAACCTCACCCTCACTACTCACCATTCATCCTGACCAATTACCACTGACCAATCACCACTCACCACTCTCCACTAACCCTCACCACTCAACCTTACCACTCACCCTCAAAACTAACGACTCTCTCACCACTCACCCTCAGCACTCAGCACTCACCCTCACGACTCACCCTCACCACTCACGCTCACCACTCACCCATCACCACTCACAACTGCCACTCACCCTCACAACAACCACTCACCCTCACCGCTCACCACTCACCCTCACCACTCACCCTGACCACTCACCCTCACCACTAACCCTCACCACTCACCCTTACCACTCACCACTAACCCTCACCATCACCACTCACCCTTACAACTCACCACTCAACCTCACCCTCACCACTCACCCTCACCATTCACCCTCAACACTCACCCTAACCCCTCTCTCTCACCACTCTCCCTCACCACTCACCGTCACCACTCACCACTCACCCTCACCACTCACCCCTCACCATCACCACTCACCCTCACCACTAACCCTGACCCCTCACCACTGACCCCTCACCACTAACTATCACCACTCACCCTTACTACTCACCACTCAACCTCACCACTCTTCGTCATCACTCACCCTCACCACTCACCCCTCACCCCTCACCCTCACGACTCACCCTCACCCTCACCACTCACCCTCACCACTCAACTTCACCACTCAACCTCACCCTCACTACTCACAATTCATCCTGACCAATCACCACTGACCAATCACCACTCACCACTCTCCACTAACCCTCACCACTCAACCTCACCACTCACCCTCAACACTCACCCTTAAAACTAACCACTCTCTCACCCTCACCACTCAGCACTCACCCTCACCACTCACCCTCAGCACTCACGCTCACCACTCACCACTCACCCCTAACCGCTCACCTATCACCACTCACAACTGCCACTCACCCTCACCACTGACCCTCACCACTCACCCTCACAACAACCACTCACCCTCACCGCTCACCACTCACACTCACCCTTCCTACTCACCACTCAACCTCACCACTGACCACTCACCCTTACCCTCACCACTCACCCTCAACATCAACACTCACCCAAACCACTCACCATCATCACAAATCCTAACCACTCACCCTCACCACTCACCCTCACCACTCACCCTCACCACTCACTCTCACCACACCCTCAGCACTCACCCTCCCCACTCACCCTCACCACACACCCTCACCACTTAACCTCACCACTCAACCTCACCACTCACCCTCACCACTCACCCTCACCATTCACCCTCAACACTCACCCTAACCCCTCTCCCTCACCACTCTCCCTCACCACTCACCGTCACCACTCACCACTCACCCCTCACTATCGCCACTCACCCTCACCACTAACCCTGACCCCTCACCACTGACCACTCACCACTCACCCTCACCACTCACCATCACCACTCACCCTTACTACTCACCACTCAACCTCACCACTCTTCGTCATCACTCACCCTCACCACTCACCCCTCACCACTCACCCTCACCACTCGCCCCTCACCATCACCACTCAGCCTCACCACTCTCCCTCACCACTCACCCTCACCATTCACCCTCACCCCTCACCACTCACCCTCACCACTCACCCTCACTACTCAACCTCACCACTCCACCTCACCCTCACTACTCACCATTCATCCTGACCAATCACCACTCACCACTCTCCACTAACCCTCACCACTCACCCTCAAAACTAACGACTCTCTCACCACTCAACCTCACCACTCACCCTCAGCACTCACCCTCACCACTCACCCTCACCACTCACGCTCACCACTCACCCATCACCAATCACAACTGCCACTCGCCCTCACCGCTCACCACTCACCCTCACCACTCACCATGACCACTCACCCTCACCACTAACCCTCACCACTCACCCTTACCACTCACCCTCATCACTAACCCTCACCACTCACCCTTACTACTCACCACTCAACCTCTCCACTATTCGTCAGCACTCACCCTCACCACTCACCCCTCACCCTCACCACTCACCCTCACCACTCACCCCTCACCACTCACCCCTCACCACTCACCCTCACCACTCTCCCTCACCACTCACTCTCACAATTCACCCTCACCATTCAGCCTCACCACTCACCCTCACCACTCACCCTCACCACTCACCGTCACAACCACCTCTCACCCTCAACACTCACCCTCACCACTCAACCTCACCACTCAACCTCACCCTCACTACTCACCATTCATCCTGACCAATTACCACTGACCAATCACCACTCACCACTCTCCACTAACCCTCACCACTCAACCTTACCACTCACCCTCAAAACTAACGACTCTCTCACCACTCACCCTCAGCACTCAGCACTCACCCTCACGACTCACCCTCACCACTCACGCTCACCACTCACCCATCACCACTCACAACTGCCACTCACCCTCACAACAACCACTCACCCTCACCGCTCACCACTCACCCTCACCACTCACCCTGACCACTCACCCTCACCACTAACCCTCACCACTCACCCTTACCACTCACCACTAACCCTCACCATCACCACTCACCCTTACTACTCACCACTCAACCTCACCCTCACCACTCACCCTCACCATTCACCCTCAACACTCACCCTAACCCCTCTCTCTCACCACTCTCCCTCACCACTCACCGTCACCACTCACCACTCACCCTCACCACTCACCACTCACCCCTCACCATCACCACTCACCCTCACCACTAACCCTGACCCCTCACCACTGACCCCTCACCACTAACCATCACCACTCACCCTTACTACTCACCACTCAACCTCACCACTCTTCGTCATCACTCACCCTCACCACTCACCCCTCACCCCTCACCCTCACGACTCACCCTCACCCTCACCACTCACCCTCACCACTCAACTTCACCACTCAACCTCACCCTCACTACTCACAATTCATCCTGACCAATCACCACTGACCAATCACCACTCACCACTCTCCACTAACCCTCACCACTCAACCTCACCACTCACCCTCAACACTCACCCTTAAAACTAACCACTCTCTCACCCTCACCACTCAGCACTCACCCTCACCACTCACCCTCAGCACTCACGCTCACCACTCACCAATCACCCCTAACCGCTCACCTATCACCACTCACAACTGCCACTCACCCTCACCACTGACCCTCACCACTCACCCTCACAACAACCACTCACCCTCACCGCTCACCACTCACACTCACCCTTCCTACTCACCACTCAACCTCACCACTGACCACTCACCCTTACCCTCACCACTCACCCTCAACATCAACACTCACCCAAACCACTCACCATCATCACAAATCCTAACCACTCACCCTCACCACTCACCCTCACCACTCACCCTCACCACTCACTCTCACCACACCCTCAGCACTCACCCTCCCCACTCACCCTCACCACACACCCTCACCACTTAACCTCACCACTCAACCTCACCACTCACCCTCACCACTCACCCTCACCATTCACCCTCAACACTCACCCTAACCCTTCTCCCTCACCGTCACCACTCACCCTCACCACTCACCCCTCACTATCACCACTCACCCTCACTACTAACCCTGACCCCTCACCACTGACCACTCACCCTCACCACTCACCATCACCACTCACCCTTACTACTCACCACTCAACCTCACCACTCTTCGTCATCACTCACCCTCACCACTCACCCCTCACCACTCACCCTCACCACTCACCCCTCACCATCACCACTCACCCTCACCACTCTCCCTCACCACTCACCCTCACCATTCACCCTCACCACTCACCCTCACCACTCTCCCTCACCACTCTCCCTCACCACTCACCGTCACCACTCACCACTCACCCCTCACTATCGCCACTCACCCTCACCACTAACCCTGACCCCTCACCACTGACCACTCACCACTCACCCTCACCACTCACCATCACCACTCACCCTTACTACTCACCACTCAACCTCACCACTCTTCGTCATCACTCACCCTCACCACTCACCCCTCACCACTCACCCTCACCACTCACCCCTCACCATCACCACTCACCCTCACCACTCTCCCTCACCACTCACCCTCACCATTCACCCTCACCACTCACCCTCACCACTCACCCTCACCACTCACCCTCACCACTCAACCTCACCACTCCACCTCACCCTCACTACTCCACCTCACCCTCACTACTCACCATTCATCCTGACCAATCACCACTCACCACTCTCCACTAACCCTCACCACTCACCCTCAAAACTAACGACTCTCTCACCACTCAACCTCACCACTCACCCTCAGCACTCACCCTCACCACTCACCCTCACCACTCACGCTCACCACTCACCCATCACCAATCACAACTGCCACTCACCCTCACCGCTCACCACTCACCCTCACCACTCACCATGACCACTCACCCTCACCACTAACCCTCACCACTCACCCTTACCACTCACCCTCATCACTAACCCTCACCACTCACCCTTACTACTCACCACTCAACCTCTCCACTATTCGTCAGCACTCACCCTCACCACTCACCCCTCACCCTCACCACTCACCCTCACCACTCACCCCTCACCACTCACCCCTCACCACTCACCCTCACCACTCTCCCTCACCACTCACTCTCACAATTCACCCTCACCATTCAGCCTCACCACTCACCCTCGCCACTCACCCTCACCACTCACCGTCACAACCACCTCTCACCCTCAACACTCACCCTCACCACTCAACCTCACCACTCAACCTCACTACTCACCATTCATCCTGACCAATTACCACTGACCAATCACCACTCACCACTCTCCACTAACCCTCACCACTCAACCTTACCACTCACCCTCAAAACTAACGACTCTCTCACCACTCACCCTCAGCACTCAGCACTCACCCTCACGACTCACCCTCACCACTCACGCTCACCACTCACCACTCACCCATCACCACTCACAACTGCCACTCACCCTCACAACAACCACTCACCCTCACCGCTCACCACTCACCCTCACCACTCACCCTCACCACTCACCCTCACCACTCACCCTCACCACTCACCCTGACCACTCACCCTCACCACTAACCCTCACCACTCACCCTTACCACTCACCACTAACCCTCACCATCACCACTCACCCTTACTACTCACCACTCAACCTCACCCTCACCACTCACCCTCACCATTCACCCTCAACACTCACCCTAACCCCTCTCTCTCACCACTCTCCCTCACCACTCACCGTCACCACTCACCACTCACCCTCACCACTCACCCCTCATCATCACCACTCACCCTCACCACTAACCCTGACCCCTCACCACTGACCACGCACCCTCACCACTAACCCTCACCATCACCACTCACCCTTACTACTCACCACTCAACCTCACCACTCTTCATCATCACTCACCCTCACCACTCACCCCTCACCCCTCACCCTCACGACTCACCCTCACCACTCACCCTCACCACTCACCCTCACCACTCAACTTCACCACTCAACCTCACCCTCACTACTCACCATTCATCCTGACCAATCACCACTGACCAATCACCACTCACCACTCTCCACTAACCCTTACCACTCAACCTCACCACTCACCCTCAACACTCACCCTTAAAACTAACCACTCTCTCACCCTCACCACTCAGCACTCACCCTCACCACTCACCCTCAGCACTCACGCTCACCACTCACCACTCACCCCTAACCGCTCACCTATCACCACTCACAACTGCCACTCACCCTCACCACTGACCCTCACCACTCACCCTCACAACAACCACTCACCCTCACCGCTCACCACTCACACTCACCCTCACTACTCACCACTCATCCTCACCAATCACACCCTCACCAATCACCACTCACCCTCACCACTTACCACTCACCCTCCCACTCACTACTCACCCTCACCACTCACCCTCACCATTCACCCTCACCACTCTCCCTCACCACTCTCCCTCACCACTCTCCCTCACCACTCACCCTCACCACTCACCAGTCACGCTCACCACTGATGCTCACCACTCACCCTCACTACTCACCCTGCCCACTCACCCTCACTCACCTAATCGCTCACCACTCACCCTCACCCTGACCACTCACCACTCATCCTCACCAATCACACCCTCACCAATCACCAATCAGCACTCACCCTCACCTTCACCACTCACCCTAACCACTCACCCTCACCACCACCACTCACCCTATTCCCGTTTTAAAAAAAACTTGCTTACGTGTCGCCAAGTATGCTTAACATTTCACTAATTTAGATTTTGACATTACACATACAAAACGTCAGCTTGTACTACTGTCATGATAGCAGGTACCACCACCACAGTGATGGTGAGTGGTGAGGGTGAGCGGTGAGGGTGAGTGGTGAGGGAGAGCGGTGAGTGGTGAGGGTGAGTGGTGAATGGTGAGGGTGAGTGCTGAGGGTGAGTTGTGAGAGTGGTGAGTGGTGAGGGTGAGTGGTGAAGGTGAGTGATGAGGGTGAGTGGAGAGGGTGAGTGGTTAAGGTGAGGGTGAGTGGTGAGGGAGAGTGGTGAGGGAGAGTGGTGGTGGTAAGGGTGAGGATGGTTGGTGATTGTCAGTGGTGAGCGTGAGTGGTAAGGGAAAGGGGTGAATGGTGAGGGTGAGTGCTGAGGGTGAGTTGTGAGAGTGGTGAGGGTGAGTGGTGAGGGAGAGTGGTGAGGGCGAGTAGTGGTGGTGAGGGTGAGTAGTGAGTGATGAGGGTGAGGGTGATTAGTGAGTGGTGAGGGTGAGCGTGAGTGGTGAGGAGTGAGGAAGAGTGGTGAGGGTGAGTGGTGAGGGTGAGTGAGAGGTGAGGGTGAGTGGTGGTGAGTGGTGGTGGTGAGGGTGAGTGGTGAGGATGAGTGGTGGTGGTGAGGGCGAGGATGATTGGTGAGGGTGAGCGTGAGTGTTGAGGGAGAAGGGTGAGTGGTGAGTGATGGTGAGTGTGAGTGGTGATAGTAAGTGGTGAGTGGTGAGGGTGAGTGAGGGAGAGTGGTGAGGGAGAGTGGTGAGGGTGTATATATTTTTGCCTATGATGACAGCAGTACATGCTGACGTTTTGTATGTTAAATGTAAAAGCAAAATGTGTGAATGTGTGTGTCTGCGAGACACAGTTTGTTATAAAGGGAACAGGGCGATTCGAAATGAATCGACAACCATCGATTCCTTTGCGCGATTCAGAGAATCGATTCTTGGCGCGTCGGGTTTAAAAGTAATTACAGAGTTTTATTTTCATTGGTATGGTATGTTATGTTTGAAAGTTTTCAGGAGTTTTTAATAATATGTTTGCCCCGGTCAACGCCGGATATTTCCCATTCGTAGCAGTTTATATCGACTCTATAATCAACTTATTTTAAACGGGAACAGGGCGATTCTAAATGAATCTACAACCATCGATTCATTTGCGCGATTCAGAGAATCGATTCTTGGCGCGTCGGGTTTAAAAGTAATTACAGAGTTTTATTTTCATTGGTATGGTATGTTATGTTTGAAAGTTTTCAGGAGTTTTTAATAATATGTTTGCCCCGGTCAACGCCGGATATTTCCCATTCGTAGCAGTTTATATCGACTCTATAATCAACTTATTTTAAACGGGAACAGGGTGATTCTGAATGAATCTACAAGCATCGATTCCTTTGCGAGAATCAGAGAATCGATTCTTGGCGAGTCGGGTTTAAAAGTAATTACAGAGTTTTATTTTCATTGGTATGTAATGTTTTAAAGTTTTCAGAAGATTTTAAATGTATTTTCCCCCCGGGCAACGCTGAGTATATCGAGTTTATACCACAAAGTCGTCGCCTGACACGTATGGGGTGTGGAGGCCTAGTACCGTGCAGAGCCTCCGGCCTCACCTAGATTGCCCACCCGGCCGAGGCTGGGTGCTGTGGCCGTCACCCCCCCCCCCCCCCCCGCGCTACAATAATACTGTCTAATCGCTATTATTTTATTATCTACCGACCCTATGATAGTGATTGCACACATTGGGGGGTGGGTGGGGAGTGAAGAGGACGTGAAACTTTGATGAATTTACCTCAGCGTCGCGTGTTAATGCGTGCGCATATTTTAACGGGAATTAAAAATGGCGTCCACCTCGAAGCGGCGTTGCTAACCGTTGCCAGGGGCCAACCGCCCGTTGCCAGGGGCAACCGCCTTCACTCATGCGCAACGGCGTGCTTCATTATGTGCTGGTCGGCAATAATAAATAAATAAAGAGAAATCGCACTAAATCGATAATCGGTCCGATTTAAAGTTTAGAGACGAAAAATCGGAAATGCCTAAGTTTACCGTGGGGCCGGGGGCGTGCCCACCTGCTAAATTTAATCTCGGCGAACCCCACGGTCCGAGAGCTAAATCCCCCGGAAGGGAACGTACGCAGACGGACAGACAGACAGACGGACGGACAGACAGACAGACGGTCTGTCCGTCTGTCTGACAGACAGACAAAAAGTGACGTTTATAGGTAAGATAAGCACACTGCAGTATTAATCGGGATTACACTGGTCACGAACCGGGATTCTGTGCAACAAGCTGTGAATGCGCTACCGCTCGTCACCGTCATGCACTCACCCAATAAACACGCCAACGTCGAGCCAATGCTGGCATAAGGTTAGAAGCATTGGAGCAAAGTTGGCCCGAAGTAATACTTTCCATGTCGTATTTACTGGGCGCTCTCTCTCGTGGGGCGCTGTGCCAGCAGAGTCCGGTGTGCACAAGGGGGCACTGAACCCCCTTGACGCGGGCGTGGACGGGAGCACGCAGTGGCAGGAAGACTCCTCGATGTACGGCGAGGCCTGGTCACCGTACACGCCCACGCAAGAGGAGATCTCCTCCTTTGCGTCGTCCCCTGCATCGTGGTGGAGCTACTCAGACGAGGCTCCGCTGCCACTTGGTATGGGGGACTCCATGCATTCGGTTTTCCTGCTGTCCTGGGAAATCTCCAAGGGTTTCCTGGACGTTAAAAGTCCACGCTTTTGTCAGCTGTGTAATAACTGAACCTTGCACCCATGAGCACGGCGAAGTAGAGTCATACGACTCCCACGATTTGACACCTTTAACCTAAACCGGACCTTCCGCAGGAGGCATCGCCGAGTACCCGGGCTCGGGCTACGTGGCGACGCTGGGCGACAGCCTCGAAGACGCCGCCGACGTCATCGCGGGTCTCCGGCGGATGTCATGGGTCGACTCTCGCACTGCGGTCGTCTTCGTAGAATTCTGTGTCTTCAATGCGAACCTCAACCTGTTTACCACCGTCACCATGGCTACCCGCTTTGCTTCCGATGGTAAATGGCGCTCGCAAACAACTCGGGTCGCCCAGAGATGGTCAGGCGGCTCAGTAGCCACGTCGTCAGCAATCGCTTACTTTGGTCACAGCCTCAGTCCAGTCGACAACAACCTGCACCTGCAAATTCTCAGTCCAGTCCGAGTCGATGGATTTCGTGGATTCGATCTCTCAAGTCACCTCGAGTCCAGCTGCCAAGCTTTCAGTCAGACACTCTACTGAATGTTGGTGTGAGGGGCATTCAATCCACCACCCCCCCCCCCCCCCCAACCAATATTATCAACTTGGCGAATTGGTTAAATAATATTCTTATATACAAATATAGCCAATGCCCGTTTCTGGTCTTCCTTAATATACTGCAATCTCTGATAACGCGACTCCAGAGGTGGATAAATTCGGGTTGATTTCGACAAAGACAATCATTCTGCAAGAATACTCCCTTCATTCAAGATCTTTCTCCCAAGTTATATTCCAATTAGGTTTACTCAAATAACCCGACACCACCCTCCTGGCATGATAACAAAGCCCCCAATCCAGCAGTGGACTGCCACATAACATGCATTAGGAACTGCTTGTGTTTCCTGTGGAACTGATGTGTTATTGCGCTCTTACATTCAAATTCGATAATAATCACCATCACGGGTTCCTCTTGGTGCAAATCAAGGGTGCACTTTATAAGCAGTCCACATTGTAAAATTGTACAATTGAGGAGGTCCGCTGCAGGCTTACAGTGAGAACTCTGGTCGCACGATTTGCGTCCCTCATTGCACGTGTGCAGATGACGACCTCCCCTCCCACCGAGTCCGCGTCTTCGCCATTCCCCCGGCCTTGTCGTCGTGGCTGCCAGCATGCGTGCTACTGGTGCTGTTGACGCTGGTGAAGGCGGCGCGCCAGCTCTTCCACTCGCTGAACCGCGACGGCCTGGCCGGCCTGCGCTGCCCAGTGCTGTGGCTCGAGGCGGCCGCCTGCGCCCTGCGCCTGCAGCTCGTCGCCGCGCACTTCCAGTGGGTGGACGCCGCCAATCGCGCAATCAGCACCATCGCCACTGGCACTGGTGAGCACGAGGTGGTGGCCGTGGGTGCGATGATGGTGGTGGTGGCAGTGGAGAAGGTGGTGTTGCTTTGTGGGCAGCTGGAGTGTACCGGTTAGGGCACTGTGCTGAGGTGGCCAGAGTTCGATAACCAGTCGCAGTCAACACCGGTGATGAATATTTGAATGGGTCCTGGGTGTCCTTAAGTGAATTCAGCCTCAAATAACTACCTGGTGCATTGCGAATTAAACATCACCACGGGGGAAACAACGGAGGCCCAGGTGCGGTGCTGGGAACCCACCCCCTCGTGTACCTTGCGGGCCTCCTTAGGGCATTGCTAGCAGCACTTGCCCCAAAAGTATGTTAAGACTCTTAAGGGGATCTTTGTATTTGGTTAACTGAGCCTTAAATGAGTACCTGATGAAATGTGTAAATATCACCATTGGGGAGATAAAGGCGGCCAGGCGTGGTGTTGGCCACCCACCCCCCTTGTGTGCCGTGCCGGCCTTCATTGGCGCTCGCTAACAGCAGTTACCCTAACAGTCTGTTTAAGGCTACGAACGGAAGAAGGAAGAAAGTGTTGGCAATGGTTCCAGTGGAATTATTGGCATATACTTCTTGAAGTACACGAAAAAAACTCTGACATGCCCATATTTCCATATTAATTAAAAATGCAGCTGCAGGTGTCATTCAAGTGCACAAGAGTTACATTTCTATGAAAGGTTCTGGAGCCTAAAAAAAAGCACAAAATTCGATAAATAATTGCATTCACTAAATACAATACTGCCCCTCACCAAATCACCCAAAATGCACTCAATCTCGTCAAACCGTGTTAGCAAAATTACTCGGCGGGTTATTGAGTGAAATACGTAATTTATGTTAACTACCTCACTCGTTGGTTCAATCCATATACTGACGCCTGATGTTTATTTGGAGTTTGCATATATCTCTCTCTCCCCGTGGTCACGTAGGTTTTTGTACGGGTCCTCCGGTTTTTCCCTCCACATTTAGAAATATGTGTTTAGAGTATTTGTCTGCTATAAATTTCCACGTGACAAGCCAATTTGTTGAGCTATTATTTGTGGCCAGGTCGCTTCTGAAAAAGAGCTACATAGCTCAGTGGGACTTACCTGGTAAAATACAAAGTTTATTTCATCCTGCGGGTATATTAATGAACCATAATTAGGTTCTCTCTACTGCACAGTGGACATTAAAGATCTCGTGAGGTTGGAACAGAGACAGCTGCCACTATGGGTCTCCTTGACTATACTGCAGCAGGGCACAGGACCGGTTTAGATGAGTTTCTTAGTGAGGCACTTTGAGTCGCCGAGGCATTCAAGCACCACCGTACAAGCACGTAACTTGTGCCACCCTTCAAAGCTCTATTCTCCTCTTCTGGCACCGCATTCCCCAACCAAAAACCCGCAGGAGTCTTTACAAGCTTCCAAGAGGTGGCGTTTTACGTCGAGCTGCTCCGCTTCTCTACGGCAACGCTCGTCTTCCTCGCCCTGCTGCGCGTGCTCACCATCGCCGGCGCCACCGTTACCCTCGCCTGTCTCGGCCGGGCACTAGCAGTTCGTGTGCGCCGGCTCCGGGGCTTCGGCGCCATCTGTGCCTCCGTGGCCTGCGGCTCCTCGTTCTTAATGTGGGCCCTGCTCGGACACCGCCTTTACCAATTCCGGCGGTTCATTGGTAGCGCCGGCGTCGTTGTGGCCGCACCCGCGATCCCAAGCGCGCGGGACCTCGGCAGAATCGCCGGCGCTCCAATGGAGGCTGCGGCGCGGCTGGCGCTGGCATTCGTCTTTCGCCTCTTGATGCCGATGTGCGCGTTTGTGGTGGCGGGGGGAGGGGTGCCATGGGCGGGCGAGGCAGGCAGCTCCGAAGCTGTTGGCGCAAGTGACGTGCGGGAATACCTGGGGAGCGTCGTCACGTCTGGCAAGGCCGCCGCGGTGAAGTTTGTGACGGCATGCAAAGGGCGCATGGGCAGACGGGGCTTTTCAGATTCAGTACCGTTTCCAACCGGAGGATCCGAGCCGGATAGGTGTGGGGCCATCAGGGCACGGGTGGTTTTTCCACTGGATATTTATCATGCTGAGCCTGAACCGAACCACGCTACGCTGGCCTCACGAGATATTTGAATCTGGCCCAGGGGTGCAGGTGTGGGGCCAATGAGTAGTTCATTGCATGCGATGTCAGCACACAACTCAAATATGGCGTCGCCACTTCTCAATGTATGCATTGCATGTGTAATTGTCACCAAAATTTTGTCCCTGATTGAAGTGTTTGCTGACAAGTCAGCATTCATTTGTAGGATCAATCTCCACCGATTGTGTTTATCCCCACCTCGCTGCCCTGTAGCTCCGTCTCATTGAGCAGCCTCATCCAGGCACACGCCCACCACCTGCGGTATTGGCCGACCGTAGAGAGCGAGCAGTGCGGAGGCTAAATATTATTTATTTCGTATTGCAGCTTCGTATAAATAAACTGCACTGGCCATACTCTGCAACTCTGCGCAGCCAGACCATTGACGAGAAGGGAGGCAGAACTCAACACAGAGGCATTGCACATCCACGAGAGTAGTAGCAGATCGGTTACACACATGACGTCAGCCAGTAGACTGAGGACATAGCGTCATGTTATCTGTGCCCGACTCGATTTACATGATGTCGGCAGAATGATCTCGGCTTCTTCAGTGGAAAAACAACCTAGCCCCTCCTGGGCCGTGCTGGACTGGTTCAGCAGGCCAAACAACCCTGATGCTTGGACAAAGTGGGTGTCAGACCCATATTTACTTATCATTTAAATTCTTGAATAATTAAGCAAAATCAAATAATTACTTATTTCATGGAAAAACATCTCAAGGATTAAAATCCACTTACAAGAGGTGGCCGGGTTTTCTCAGAGGTCAGAGCACTTAGCTGGCGATGATACGAGTTGAGGTTAGCATTGGATTTTTAACTGAATATATAGTGAGCCAAACAAATTAACTGGTGATGCTGCTGCATTTGCAGTGATACACAAGCCCAAATATCAAAACACGTGTCAATAACACTATGGCCTTAAATGAAAAAGTAAACAATACGTATGTTGTGCAATGCCCCTTCTTCATAGCACACAGAGGCCAGAGAGGTCACCTCTCCTGTGAAGAAGGGCCATTGCCCCAAACGTTGCCAATTATAAACTCTTCCGTTGAAAGCAGAGTTATTGACGAATGTTTTTTGTTTAATGAATGAGTTGTCACTTTCCCAGGCCACTCTCCTGTGAGAGTGTTTGCCCATAACAATCAAACCAATATTATGGATATGTCTTAGGTTGATGATATAGGCCCGATCACCAAAACACTCGTTTTGCACTCAATTTGTCTATCTAAGTTCCAGCTCTGAAAATAAAAAAACATAGTTTAGTTGTCATATGATTAACATTACTTTCTGTAGCAGGGCAGGTGGGGAAAGTGCTGCCCCCAAGTGCAGATAAGAGGTAACTTCCGTGAGCCATTCTCTAACAGGGTATTTCTCTAATCTATCGTTATGTCAACAGGCCAGCCAGGAAAAAATTGGGGGGAAAGGCTAAATAATATTTTTTTGTTTATATTACCAAACGAACGAGATTGCAGTATAACATCTAAACGTGATTTACTTGGGTTAGTCATCATTAGCTAGTCTCCATTTCTAGATGGAGGCACCCCTCATGGTCCAGTACCATCTCTCTCACCCCTGCACATTAACCAATCTCATCACTCTATCTCCACGGTGGTCAAACTCTTGGATGCGTTCTTTCCTCCGGCAGTCGCCTCACAGCAAGCGCCTGATTTCAATTCCCGACCCTGGCTCCTGTCTGTGCAGAGTTCTGCATGGGTTTCCTTATAACTTCTCCAGTATCCTCCTGTAGCGAATAAAAAAACAATACGATGTAACCAGTATTGGCCAATCATCCCGATGTTGTACATATTGTGATTTAAAATTAATAATGATAAAAAATGAAATGTATTTTCGGGGTATGTAAAACCAATTGTGATAATATCAATGATTCTCGCTTCAACATTTATGAATCACGCTTTAACATTATGATTCTTGCTTTAACTTTTATAAATGTAATTATATCAGGTCTCGGGATTCAGATCTCACCGCAGGATACAGCTCGTCATTACAATGATGCACGAATTTAGGAAAGGAGCTCTTGGAAACCTGTTTTAAATCTAAGCAACTTAAATCTCAAATATTCAACAACTCTTATCAGAATTCCAACAACAGTGCCCATGGAAATATACGTACTCATCAATCTGTACTGGATGATCATAAAAGCATCAATGGTCAAATCTCAACATCACTGGTTAAACCAGAACAATAGGCAACGCCTCAAAATGGCAATATTCGCACAGAATGCGTTTTCATTAAATGTGTATCAAATAAATTTCGATTTAAAGCTTTCCTGACTGCAGGGATTTATCTTCTTGGTTCTTTCGGTAAAGTCACGTAGAAGGGAAATAATAAAATTAAAACATTACATTTATTTTATAATTTTAATTTTTATTATTTTATTTTTTCCCTTCTACGTGACTTTACCGAAAGAACCAAGAAGATGCGTATCAAATAGAAAACGTCAAGGCTGTCTCATGGTAACGCGACTATACACAATTCCCTCATTATGGTGTGTGAGGTATGCAAGCTGAGATTATTCTTGGCCCACAACCTATACAAGGTACGGTTAAAAACTGTGCATAAATGTAAAGTTAATGTTTTTATTCTAAACAATACCTCAAGTCCCACAACGATTTGCAGAACGGCAGGCTTGGCCCACAGCTATAGTGCGCTCGCAGCCCTGCTGCTCGCTACTGCTTCGCACTTGTCTGTGCATCGTGATCGATCTACACTGGAGTGATCCGAGTCAGCACGCTCGTGGTCAGCCATCAGCTGCTGCCATGATTTTGTGCATGTTATCTGCACGCCAGGCTTGAGCTGCAGTTGGAGTACTCTGTGGCCACTATGCTCCTCATTCCTATTCAGCAGCTGCCTGCTTCGGGCGAGCACCCTTGGTGCCCTGCCCTCACTCGGGAGTTCTTCTGCTCTTTTGCTCACTAACTTTTCCAACCTATAGCTTGGACAACATTTCATGCACACTCTATATTGGTGTATAACTAAAATCTCCACTTCTCACACGTCTTGGCTGATCACATAATTTTTTAAAATGCATTCGCACACCTCTTAGCTTCTCACAACTTTTAGCTGAGTACAGTACAATTTCTCGAAGTCCTTGACTCTGCAAGTGAATCAAAACATAAGGGAAAACGTAGATTAAAAACTTTCAGCGATACTCAGAGTCTGTCAGCGAAGAACTCAACACTTAGCAACAAAGAGCCATTGCCTCTGCAAGACTCTTGATACTTATGGTTGATTTCGAGGACCATACCCCGGAGTTTGCCTCAGCAAGACTGACTTGTATGATTTTGGGTGCTGTTTATATAGGATTCTAGCTCATGTGGTTAATTACCGAAGGCACATTATGGTCCAACATCCCCTCATCTTTGCACACGTGGTGCATCCGGCGGGTCAGCCTGAGTTCATTCCTGGTTCTGGCTCCGCAGACCTCCTGGCACTTGATGCTATAACCCCTATAAAACTCCCCTCCCTCTGGAGGCAATCCCAAGATTGTGTGAGCGCAGATGTTCTTCATTTCCCCAGGTGTGGCTTTTTGACCACAGCCTTGTTTATTATGAATTCCTGCTGCAGCATGCAATGACAGCCACTGGGAAGACAAAGGTGGTCGGATGTGACTTGGTTGTATTCCTTGCATTATCATTAAGTTATACATGCTTCATCTTCTTGGTTCTTTCGGTAAAGTCACGTAGAAGTGAAATAATAAAATAATAAAAATAAAACAATAAAATAATTCTCAACGTTTCGGCTGCAACGCAAGCAGCCGTCCTCAGGTGAAGAATGAAACACCACCAAGCTTGGAGCGTATATTTAAGCTGGGTTGGAGGGGGAAGAGAAGCGCCTTGACAATAATTTGCATATCAAGAGCAATTTAGCATATTTATGGGAAATGCGTAGGAGGTGGGCGGGGGGTTTCACCAGTCATATTATGCCCGTGCATTATGCAGGATTAGCAGCATCAAAGGGAGGGGATGGGGGGTAGGATTAACAAAGGGAAGGAATGTTAATAGTATGTAGCTGCAGTTGCTAAACCACCACGTAAAAAACTAAAGTATAAACTATATAGTATCATCAGTATACTAAATATACTCTCCAATAAGCTGAGCTACTAACAGTAAGTAATACATTACAATTCTATGTCGCAAAAAATATAATATGCTTCCAGCTAAACTTTATTCTCTTACATCACACGGGTCTACCCTGTACTATATACTGCCATAGACAAACCCAACATTAAATTATATACTGTATTACTATACACACGCTATACCTTCGACTATAATATTACCAAGTATTATTCTACCCACCCTACTATATACCACACTGCTGTATATTCACTATACAATTACGATACTGTATATTACCTTATACATTGTATTAAACATTACAATTTTATACTATTGTAATGCGAGCGTAAATGGGAAGGCCGGATGTGACGATCCGAGAGGGAGGAGTCAGGGTCACGTGGGAGAGAGGTTATAAGAGGGAGCCCAGAAGAGATCAGGGCCAGTCGATGGAGTGAAGAGGTGGGACCACGTTGGAAACAAGTTTAGCTGGAAGCATATTATATTTTTTGCGACATAGTAGCTCAGCTTATTGGAGAGTATATTTAGTATACTGATGATACTATGTAGTATACACTTTAGTTTTTTTTACGTGGTGGTTTAGCAACTGCAGCTGCATACTATTAACATTCCTTCCTTTTGTTAATGCTACCCCCTATCCCCTCCCTTTGATGCTGCTAATCCTGCATAATGCACGGGCATAATGACTTTGAAACCCCATGCCCACCTCCTACGCATTTCCCATAAATATTCTAAATTCCTCTTGATTTGCAAATTATTTTGTCAAGGCGCTCCTCTTCCCCCTCCAACCCAGCTTAAATATACGCTCCAAGCTTGGTGGTGTTCATTCAGACGCTGTCTTTCCGACAGACCTGTTCTTCACCTGAGGACGGCTGCTTGCGTTGTGGCCGAAACGTCGTGAGAATTATTTTATGATGTTTTATTTTTATTAATTTATTATTCCCTTCTACGTTACTTTACCAAAAGAACCAAGAAGATGAATCCCTGCAGTCACGAAAGCTTTAAATCGAAATTTATACATGCTTGTCCCAGACCGTATGGTGTAATAGTAATTGTTAATAAAAACATGCAAAATAGTCCAATTAAACCTTTTGACCTGAGCTGCATCATCATGTAACAGTATATTCAATAATTAAGCGTTTAATACCATGATATTTAAGAATATTCACATGCAGTGTGTTGTATATATTCGGTCTTGAAAAATAAACAAATAATACAAATGAAATTAAAATGAAAAAATGCGTGATTTATCGAAATTATGCTTATTTATGTAATTACTAGCGGTTAGTACCCGGCGTTGCCCGGGCGAAAAAGGCAGACACATGTAATACACACGCAAATCCATTGATACACACACATAGAGTTACACGCACAAATGGACTCACACATATATATGTAGGACTCGTACTCGGGTTGTCTTTCTCGTTCTGTTTATTTGCTCTTTAAAGTCCACACCTCATCACCGCTCCGTGTCTCCCCATTCGCTCCGTCACGCCATCTGCCATCAACGGCGCTCTATGTCTCTCCGTTCTCTCTCCTGCTCTCCCAGAGTCCGTCACTCCGCTGCTACCCTATTCTGTATCTCTCCGATGCACTTCTAACACTGCTACCACTCACTCTACGTTCTCTTACTACCGAACTCTGTCCTATCTCTCTCCACTGCTACCGTTATCGTATCTTCTCCACTTACTCCTGCTCCTCGCTATCCCGGGGCACCATCACTCCAACTCCTATCCAGACTCCAGACTTCCATCTCTCTCTTGCGCTGTGCCTTTTATCCTCGTATCAATTAGTCCCTATTCATTATCTCACCCCACGCTTTTACCCCTCGCCCCCAGGCCCCCAGCCTCATGTGGCCTTGTTATTCCCGCCTGAGCGACGCCAGTCATTAAGCACTCACCCTCTTAGCCAATCACCGGCCTTTGTCCTCGGTTACCCCTAACACCTGTCACCCATCTTAAGACGTCCTCCTCACGCCCGACAACAACAACCTTGTCCTCAAATACCCCCTACTGTACACTGCTCGCTTGCATAGCAACAGGACCCACAGAACGCGTGGCGCGGCATATTCCAAGTCCTACATATACATAGACTGAACAACAACAACCGTCATTCGCCAACGCTTGTGCCAGGCTATGTGCACCTTGAGGCCACGTGAAGTGTCGAACACCCGCTGGCAGGAGGTCACGGGGCAAACCTAGATGGCACAGGTCGACTGACTGAGACGACTGGCTGATGCACCACCTGTGGCCCCTACTGTAGCAACTTTCTGTGCTTTAGCCACCCGGCTAAAGCACACACCCTCCGTTGTTGTTGGAGGGTGACTGCCTCCAACTAGCCAGTAGCGTCCTTCAGGAGCCTCCTCCACAGAGGCTGATCTTGACACGGCTGGTACCAGTTATCCGCAAGTGGACTCAGCTCCAAGTCCTCCTGTAGCACATCACTCCATGTCTTCTCCAGCCCGTGCCGCGCCCATTTAGCCCCCTCGATCCGACCGAACAAAAGCTGTTTAGGCATGCGGTGGCTGGCCATGTGGGCTACATGACTCAGGAAACGCAGCCTTGCCTGCCGGAGGTCACCGATGGGACTTTGTCCACATCTTTCAAGGATTTGTGAGCTCCTCACACAATGCAGCCTGGTTAAACCCAGGATGGATTGTAGGCAGGCCATCCTAAATGTTTCTAACTGGCGAAGATGTTCCATTAGGGGGGTCCAAGTTTCGTAAGCGTAGAGAAGGGAGGGAATGACCGTGGCCGAGAAGACCTGAAGCTTCGTATGGAGTGACAGACCAGGTAGCTTCCACACAGCGTTACGCAGCCAATGAAAAGATAAGCTCGACTGATTCGGAGTGAGACATTTGCTGTTAAACCGGAGCCGGTCATTAGCACACTGGCAAGGTATGGGAAACTCTCCACTGTCTCCACAACTGCCCCATCACCAATGGGAATTGTGGGGGTGGAGTGTCCGATGGTACAAAATAGCCAGGCAGGTGCTAGTTTTGGTGGGGCTGATGGTAAGGCCCCCACCTCTTGGTGGCAAGCTCCAGGTTCAGCAGCAGCACCTCAAACTCTTCCTCCGAGTGAGTAGCAATTAGCAGATCATCGGCATACATAACGTGGTTGAGCAATAGATGCCATCCCTTGACCGCACCCGGGCATCGATCAGCCTCCCATTGTATCTGTAGCAGATGGGAATTCTTCCGGTACAGGCATTGAAGGCTTGACGAACTAAGTGGTCCAAATATATGTAAAATAATGTGGGAGCCAGAGGACATCCCTGTTGCACCCCAAGGTGTAAAGGAAATGGCTCTGACTCACGGCCACGTAGTTAGACGCGGGGCCGCTCACCATCATGAAGGTCCTTAAGGATGGTAATCAGTGGGTCAGGGGCTCGGAAAGCACGAAGAGCAACCCAGAGGCCAGGCCTACCGATGGTATCATAGGCCTTGAGCAGGTCAAAGCACACGCATGGACTAAGATGCACACATGGACCTACAGACACGCAATAATGGAGTTACACTGACTAACATGGAGGCATGCACACACAGCGACTAACACACACGCACATGGACTGAAACACACACACATATGGACTCACACACACATAGACATGCACTTGAGATACACACACATGGAGTTTCACACACATATATGGATGTGTAGAGGTGTAATTGTGTATGGGCACGGATGGCTAACAAACACAAGGGGCATGGTTAGGGCCGTACACAGAGGAGGTGCTCACACCGACGTCCGCACCTGCATCCCCCACGTGCCCCTCCCGGGGGGCCGAGTGCTATAAAAGGTGGTGAGCCGGAGGGCTCGAGGTCGAGTATTAGCTTTAACCAGCGAAGAGTGAAGACAGCTAGAATAGGCCCCGGAGCTCCCCTGGCTCGCTGTCCTTGTCAGGGCCGACCAGGGCAAGCCGGTGGCGTGGCCCCGAGAGCCCAGACTGACGTTCTTATAAAAGCCGGTCTGGAGACTCAGGGTGCCGGGATCCCAGCTTGACCAGGGCTGGGATAGGTAGCCTCCCCTAGCTCCGTAGTGGAGGACTCGGGCGTAGGTTAGCGGGGTTATACGTTGTGTCTCCCTGTTAGACGAGTGAAGGGGACGATACCCCTTTAAGTGCTGTGTGTACCCGTTACTGTGCACAAGTTGGTGTTAATAAATAAGTGTGCCTCCGACCCCGTCGTCCAAGCCTCTTGCAACTTACTACATCTGGGGTCAGAAGTGATCGTGCAACAATGGACACACGAAGGACGACACGTACCAGGGAGTCGGAGATGGAGGACACCTCGGCCGACTCGGCACCAGAGATGACCGAGGTCGGATCCGAGCAGCCAGGGCCAAGTACACCCGTGCCGCTGTGACAGGAAGGGTGGGATGCGTCGGCCGACGGACTTCAGCTGGCTCACTCCCGCCTGGCGGAGCTGCTCTACGCTGCGGCTGCCACGTTGGAGGAGATCACGCGACTGGGGGCTGGAGGGGCTGCGCGGGACGACGACGGCAGCCGTCGCGCGGCGCCGTTTCCCGCCACCCCGACGCGGCTCGCACTCAAATTTCCCGCCATCGCTACAGTGGGTGCAGAGGGCGGGGCCGGCCCGCGTCAGGTGACCGCCGAGGGCCAAGCAGAAGCCGTGACGTCATCGACACCGGCCAGCGCGTCAACAACGGAGCGGACCGGCGATGCCATACGCTCGGCCCGCCCACACTGTACCGAGTGCCGGGAACGACGGAGCACGATCCGCAGCCACGGACATCGCGTTACAGCAGCGACTGCCGCCTCTCAAAGAATTCGTGGGCGCGGACGGGGACTGGGGCGGCTTCAAGAGACGGTCATCGCTCATCAGGAGATGGCGAACTGGACGGACGCCGAAGCACTACGTGCGCTGCCGGCGATGCTGGACAACGACACCCTGGCTACCCTCACCTCGGTGCCTAAGGAAAAGCGCGCCACGCTGCACTTGGCGCTGCAGCTGCTGTCAGCTGTCTACGGGCCGCCTTCGGGACTGCAGGCAGCTGTTCCACGATCGTCATCGGGGCGCCAACGAATCGCCTCTGGCTTTCCGGACGGCTCTCCTGGCCCTGGCGAAGGCAGCTTTTCCGTGGATAGACGAGGAGGGAGTGACGCTATGGTGGCAGAAAAGCTGTTGCTACTCGCGGACGAGCTGGACGTCGCCGTCTTGGCTCAGACGACACAGAGATGTCTTCCTGCTGTCGCGCGCCACATCCACGGGAGCTTGCGGTCCCTGCGTCGCAAGGCCGCCAAGGGGGTGGCCGGCCATGCCATGGCGGCTACCACCCTCCCATCGGAGGAGGTCTGCGGGGTGGAGCGGCGGGGGGAATGGAGATCGGCGGGACCACAGGCTCGGAACGGACCAAGCCGCCAGGAGCAGCCCCAGGCCATCCGGGCGCTCACACGCTGCTACAACTGTGGCCTTCAAGGCCACGCGGCTTCAGGATGCCGGGCTCCTCATCAGCGCAGGGCGACACCTCGTCAGGACACTGCGCCGCCTCCACCCAAGCTCCAGCAGAGAAATACGGCGAGTCGTGGCCACCTCACACGTTTGGCCCGTGCACACATCTGTCACACACTCACTCGCTGAAACAAACAGGGCTCGAAATTCGCCGGGCGTTGCGTCAGATTGTTCGGAAATGCGGCGAGCGCTCCAACCGGGCCAGTGGTCGGAGCTCGCCCATCGTGTCGTTGCAGCGTCGGCGGGGTCGTCGGTCGTGGTCGGTCACATAGATGGGGTTGAGGTGTGGATTTTAATGACACGGGAGCATCGGCGACCATTAAATCTGATTTGATTTATAACATCCTTCCCATTCAAAGCCGTCCTTTGCTCCCCGTTGACGTGCCATGCTATGCTGCTAACGGGGGCTCGCTGGCATCATTGGGCAGATCCGCGCCAAATTTGCTATGGGGACATTAATTATCGGGCCTGTATTGGTTGACTCCGCTGGCGGTTCCGTGCCTATTGGGAACGGATTCTTGGCCCAAAATGCCTCTCCGTATATGATCGACCAGGGGTGCATCGAACTCCCGTTCGGGCCGACGTGTAACATTTTTTTGTCTTCCCACGCCATGGCGCGTCGGGCATTGCGACAGTGCAGGCGCTCGTGGCGAGAACTGTACGCGTTGCCCCCGGGAGCTCAGATGCTGCCCTCTTAGGTACGTCGGCCGTTTGCTGAGGGGTTGCGGATCGGGGGATCTTGTTGGGACCATCTCGAGCCGGGGTCAATGGACCCGATTTGATAGCGGCTCAGACCATGGTGAAAGGGGATGGGGACCCCTTCATTGCAGTCCTTAATGTGGGGTCGCGAACGGCCGTGGTTCCTCAAGGGACCGTGCTTGCACATGCAACGCCGGCACCCTATGAGGAACCTCTCGTGGGTCAGGTGGGCACCGATCCTCCGTCGCGACCACATTCGGACTGTGATGATGGATGCTGGATGCGCTTTGCGCGGGATCAGTGGACCTGTCCGACTCACAGCGTGAGGCTGCGAGTTCTCCTGAAAGAGTTTGCCGACGTTTTTAGTCGACACAAATTTGATATTGGTTGTACTAATTGCTGCGACACCACATTGACACGGGTGACAGCGCGCCAATCCGCCAAAATCCCTTTCGGTTGAGTCCCGCCGAAAAGGATCATGTCAAATCGGCCGTTGACGACATGCTAGCCGCCGATATCAAATCCCCTTCCAACAGCCCGTGGGGCGCACCGATCGTTTTGGTGAAAAAACACGACGGCTCACTGCGGTTTTGTGTCGACTTTCACCGGTTGAACAAAATTTCAGTAGCCGACGCGTACCCGCTTCCTCGAATGGATGAGTCACTTGATGCCTTGGGGGGGCGCGATTCTTTTCCATCCTGGATTTACTTTCTGGATTCGGGCAGCTTCTCTGGATGACGAATCTAAACCTAAGACGGCTTTCCGTACACCGCACGGCCTTTTCCAATTTAATCGCTTGCCGATGGGCTTACATCTGTGCCGGCAACTTTTCAGCGTTAATGGAACTGGTCTTGGCGGGCTTGCAATGGGATTCGTGTTTAATTTACTTGGACGATGTCATCATCTTTAGCAAAACATTCGGTGAACACCTCCAGAGGTTCCGTGCTGTTTTTCTCAAAATGCGGGATGCCAATTTGAAATTTAAACCGCAGAAGTGCCATTTGCTCCGCGAATCGGTGCGGTATTTGGGCCATATTGTTGGTCGCTCGGGGATATCCACCGATCCCGCCAAAACGGAATGCATCAGCTCCTGGCCGACTCCCACCTCAGTGGGGGAGGTCAGGAGTTCATTGGGTTCGCGTCGTACTACGACGTTGTGGCTGACTTCGCTACGATCGCGAAACCCTTGCATGCCTTGACGTCCAAGGGAATCAGGTTTCGTTGGGGGCCGGAGGAGGAGGCTGCTTTTCGCTCCCTCCGGGATGCCCTGGTGGGTGCTCCGCCGTTGAATTATCCCGATTTCTCACAACCCTTCTTGCTTGATACAGATGCAAGTAACACGGGCATTGGGGGCGTGCTGTCCCAGCTCATTGGTGGCGTAAAGCATGTGGTGGCTTAGGGTAGTCGGGTGTTGTCTTCGGCGGAACAACGGTACTGCGTTACCCGTCGTGAACTATTGGCCATCGTTTATTTCATTCAGCAGTACCGCCCGTATCTGTACGGTCGACGTTTCACCGTCCGTACAGATCATGCGGGGCTGCAGTACACCCTGCGGATTCAACAACCATCGGACAGTTGTCTCGATGGTTGGAGATTCTCCAAGACTACGACTTTGTCACCACATATCGTAAGGGCGTCCGCCACACGAATGCTGACGCTCTGTCGCGCGTTGCCGCCCACTTGCGGAGTGCGCTTGCCTCTCGGGTTCGGGGCGTTGTAGGCCCCGAACGTGACCACAGATTCGGTCCTTGTGGCCGCCGCCGATGCGCCTTCAACTTTGGGTCCTATCGAGCAAGAAGGGAGGGATTCCTTGCTGGGGTTGTCTGTTGCGGAGGGGGACGCCTCCAAATGGAGGACACCTCCCTCCTCGCTCTGCGCCATCGCATCGGGGGAGTTGGTCAGGGGGCAGCGAACGTTGACTCGTGGGGGTTGTTCCAGGGGCTTTTAATGCACTGGGACGGGAAATCCCGCCGCCAACGGCTGGTGGTGCCTGAAGCATTGAGGGGTAAAGTGGTGTGGGCTGCTCATGAGCGGCTCCTGCACTTGGGGATTCACAAGCCCTTGCCATGCTCCAGCTCGATTTTCTTCTGGCATGGCAAGGACGTGGGGGATCTCCTGGGGTCATGCACTCAATGTGCGCAGCGGAAGCCACCAGCGAGGGGGTCCAACCCTCCGCTGCAGTCCATAAAGGTTTCCCGAATTAACGAGCTCGTTGCTCTGGATATTCTCGGGCCATTTCCCACTACACCCAGGGGAAATAGGTACTTATTGACAGGGGTCGAATACTTCACGAGATCGTCCATGGCCTGGCCCCTGGCCAACCAGTCGGCAGCAGCCATCGCGGAGGCCTTTGTCCAGGCTACGTCCTCGACAAGGGTGCTCCGGAACGGCTGCTGACCAGGGTAAAAAATTTCGGGGAAACTCCTCCGCGAGGTGTGCGACCTCTTGGGTACGGAGAAAATTCGGACCTCCCCATATCACCCACAAACTGACAGGATGGTGGAACGGCTGCATCGGACTATCACGTCCATGCTGTCCCAGCAGGTATCGAATCACAGACAGATTGGGACCTTCGCATTGGGTGTGTTGCAAGCCTACAGGATGGCTCCCCATGCGGCCACCGGATTTTCACCTTTATTTTTAATGTATGGCCGCGAGGCTAACCCGCCTGTGACGACTCAGCTGAAGCTCTCGGCCCTCAGGCGATGTCTAAATTGTCCGACCACGTTAAATTTAACATCGGGAAATTAACAGAGGCGCGGGAAGCGGCCGTGCAAAATTCTGAACACCGCCAAAAGGCGAATGAGAGGCTTAGGCTGGGGCGGGCACATGTGTTCTAATGGAAACCGGGGGACAGGGCATGGTTGCACTGTCTCCAGGTGGCACTGGGACCTCGTCGAAGCTGGTGCGGCCGTGGCGGGGGCTCGTGGAGGTCATACAGGTCTGGGGCCGCAATGTGTACGCGTCAAGTGGGGAACGTCGGTGGTACGTGCACCCCTCCAGGTTGAAACCGTTCATTGCGCCGCCCCAGGGTTCTCACACACACACGCATGGCCAAACGTGTGAGGGGTCCGCCGACTCCCCGGCTTCGCTGCTTTCACCTAACTGACACCGACTGTTCCATCTCCAGGTGCACCAGGAGTGACGGGTCCACGACCGGGGGTCACTCAGCAGCGAAGCCGGACACTCTCGCACCCAGACTGTCGACACCCGCCACTGGGCGAGCCAGGGCAGGCCCTTGTGATGGGCCCGCCGCGAGAACGCGCGCTAAAACGCGCAGACTTTTGTGAGGTCGGCCGTTGGGGGCCTTTGCGGAAGGGGGGGGCGTCCGGAGTGCGTGTATATATGTTGGTTTGCGGAATGGGGTATTTATTCAGGGGGGGTGCGTCGGGTTGTTTTTTTCTGTTTCCTGTTATTGTTGTTGTTCTTGTTAAAATTACGCGAGGCACACACGGTTTTGGGGGGGGATGCACCTTTGTTGTGATTTTGTTGCAGCCGGGACGGATGCGAGCTGTACAGGGGGGGGGTGATGTGGAGGTGTAATTGTGTATGGCACGGATGGCTAACAAACACAAGGGGCGTGGTTGGGCCGTACACAGAGGAGGTGCTCACACTGACGTCCGCACCTGCATCCCCACGGGCCCCTCCCGGGGCCGAGTGCTATAAAAGTGGTGAGCCGGAGGCTCGAGGTCGAGTATTAGCTTTAACCAGCGAAGAGTGAAGACCAGCTAGAATAGGCCCCGGAGCTCCCCTGGCTCGCTGTCCTTGTCAGGGCCGACCAGGGCAAGCCGGTGGCGTGGCCCCGAGAGCCCAGACTGACGTTCTTATAAGAGCCGGTCTGGAGACTCAGGGTGCCGGGATCCCAGCTTGACCAGGGCTGGGATAGGTAGCCTCCCCTAGCTCCGTAGTGGAGGACTCGGGCGTAGGTTAGCGGGGTTAGACGTTGTGTATCTCCCTGTTAGACGAGTGAAGGGGACGATACCCCTTTAAGTGCTGTGTGTACCTGTTACTGTGCACAAGTTGGTGTTAATAAATAAGTGTGCCTCCGACCCCGTCGTCCAGCCTCTTGCAACTTACTACAGATGTACACACATACAGCGACTCACACACACACACCGACTCACACACAGCAATACGTGGACTCACACACACATTGACGTAAACACACATATGTACTTACACACACACATGAACTTACACGCACACAAATGGACTGACACGCCACACTTGGACTGACACCACACATAAACACTTTGACATACACACACCACATGGAGCGTTTGTCTGTTAGAAAAAGACAGACACACACATGGAGTTAAAGACACGCATGGCTCTACACGACACACATATGGACTCAAGACACACACATTTACGGGCACAGCAATCCCCGATGATGGCACAGCTATCAGTATGGCAGTACTACGTATGAGGAAATAGCGTGACGTGAGCAATGGAAACAAAAGAAATTTATTGAAGAAATAATCAGAAATCACGACTGGCAGTAGACCGTGGCAGCGTCATAAAAGACAGCAAAAAAGGGAAAAATGAGCAACCTAAAAATCCAAAAGGAGTTTTGTGCACTCAAACATAATTATTGTAACATGTCAACTTGTTTCATAATGGTAAACATGAAACCTGAGTTGTTATCTGCACACAATATCTGGCAAGGGATTTGTTTAATAATAATAAGCATGAATGTGATGATTAATGATCTGCACACAAACATTATTGTAATGTTTGTGAACTATTGTGTTTAACAATAGTAAACAATGGACTTGAGTTGTTAGCGTTAGAAGCAAGGAACTTTGTACTTACCATAGCCATGCCATGCGTAGCTCCCGTCCTGGCCTACATTGGCGAGGCGGCAGAGTTGGCACATTGCCAGGCTGGGGGCTGGGCCGCTACCCCCCCCCAGCATCCCCCGCGCGTGCAAGAATAATGATATGTAAGCACTAAAATATTATTATCTACGGAGTCTGTACTATGAATTGGACGCATCGTGTTAAGGGGGGGCAAAGAGGACATTACACTAAATTTCGATTTAAAGCTTTCGTGACTGCAGGGATTCATCTTCTTGGTTCTTTCGGTAAAGTCACGTAGGGAAGTAATAAAATAAAAATAAAAACATAATAAAATAAAATAATTCTCACGACGTTTCGGCCAGCTACGTACTATTAACATTCCTTTCCTTTGTTAATGCTACCCCCCTTCCCCTCCCTTTGATGCTGCTAATCCTGCATAATGCACGGGCATAATATTAATTTGAACCCCTCGCCCACCTCCTACGCATTTCCATATGCTAAATTCCTTTTGATATGCAAATTATTTTGTCAAGGCGCTCTTCTTCCCCTCCAAACCAGCTTAAATAGCTCCAAGCTTGGTGGTGTTTCATTCTCACCTGAGGACGGCTGCTTGCGTTGTGGCCGAAACGTCGTGAGAATTATTTTATTTTATTATGTTTTATTTTTATTATTTTATTACTTCCCTCCTACGTGACTTACCGAAAGAACCATGAAGAGGACATGACACTGTGAAGGAATATCTGCAGCGTTGTGTGTCTATGTTGACTGTAAAACGCGTAAAAGGAAATGTCCCCGTGAGCTCGAGCTAACGCGCATCACTTGGTAGGGTCCGCCCCCCCCCCACGCAATTGGCGTCACTTGGTAGGGTCGATGGCGCGCATAAGTAAATAATTAATAATATAAACGGCACAACGTGTTAATTAAACTACTTTAAAGTTTACGGATGGGAAAACGGTATAGCCTATTCCCACCGCGGGGCTTAGGGCGTGCCGCCTGTAATTTTTTTTTCTACGTGAAGCCCACCGTCCGAGAGCCAAATCCCCCGCAAGCGCGAGCGCGCGGACACTTTATATATAAGAAGAAAAGAAAAGAAAGAAGAAGAACTAGCGGAAGTACCCGGTGTTGCCCGGGTGAAAAATATATTTCTTAAAAACCTTACATATATATACACAGATACTAAGGTATGTCAAAGCCCGGTGGGCCGTTTGTACATTTCTCCACCAACAAATATATAAGAGGCTTGCACAAATCCAACAAGTTGTAGAAAGTGTGGGGTAAATAGTTTATGTAAAAGGTTTCCGAAAATTGTGGACCCCCCCCCCCCCGCTCAAAAAAAATCTTTACCCCTCGTAGGTATATATACTAACAACACCTTACATACAACAGAGGAAGTGGTATCTATTGACTCTGTAGAAGTATCTACTGACTGTACCGTAGTATCTACTGAGCCAGTAGAAACTACTGACTGTATAGTAGTATTTAGTGACTGTAGTAACTACTGACCATAGTAGTATTTACTGGGCCTGCAGTAGTATCTACCGATATATAGTAGTAACGACTAACTGTATAGTATCTGCTGACTGTATAGTAGTGTAATAAAGGACTCTTCCACTGTGTCTGTCTCCGTTGTCCTTTATTTGGGTTCGTACAACTTCGCCCCGCACGGCGCCTCGCTCAGAGCTTTCTCCACCTCCCGCTCGGCAGCCCGTCTGCTGCCGTCGCTCACGTAGCCTTTTCCCTGGCTCCCGATGCAGCTCCGCTGGCTTTCCTCTCAGCTTCTTCGCCTGGTCTGCAGCCTCTCAGCTGCTTTCTCCGCAGCCCCACTGCGGCTCTCCATCTTCCCCGTGCCCGGACACCGCTGGCCAATGGTGCCGAGTCCCGTCCTGTGGTAATCACGCCACCTTCCACACCCTGCCCTGCGTGGCCTCCTCCCGTTATTTTCTTACACTCTCTCCCTCTCTTCCGGTTCCCGCCCTTAAGAGATCTCCCTTCTCCCCACGTGACCCAACTCCTCCCATGTTACGTCATAGCGAGGCCGTTTAGCCCGCATTACAGTAGTATCCATGACTATAGTAACTACTACTCTATAGCAGTATCTACTCACTTTACAATAGTATTTACTGACTCTAGTAGCTACTCACAGTGGTAGTTTGTACTGACTGTAAAGTAGTATATATTGACTTTAGCAATATTGACTGACTGTAGTGGTATATACTGACTGTTTTAGTATTCTACTAACTCTATATAGCAGTATCTACCAACTCGATGCAGTATCTACTATCACTACAGCAGTGCAAACTGACTGGTGGTACCGCTATTACAGCAGTGCATAGTGACTGGAGGTACCTGCTATTACAGCAGTGCATACTGCTGTGGTGGTACCTGCTTGATTACAGCAGTGCATACTGCTATGTTGGTACCTGCTATGATTACAGCAGTGATTGTGATGGTACCTGCTATGATTACAGCAGTGCATACTGCTGTGGTGGTAGCTTCTATGATTACAGCAGTGCATACTGACTGTGGTGGTACATGCTATGATTGCAGCAGTGCATACTGCTGTGGTGGTACCTATGATTACAGCAGTGCATACTGATGTGGTGGTACCTGCTATGATTACAGCAGTGCATTTGTGGTGGTACCTGCTATAATGAGGAGTACATATTGTGGTGGTGGTACCTGCTATGATGACAGCAGTAATACCGAGTGTGGTGGCACCTGCTATGACGACAGCAGTGCTACTGTGGTGGTACTTACTATGATGACAGCAGTGCATACTGTGGTGGTGGTGATACCTGCTCTGATGAGAGCAGTACATACTGTAGTGGTGGTACCTGCTATGATAACAGCAGTGCATGCCGACTCTGGTGATACCTGCTATGACTACAGCCGTGCATATTGTGGTGGTACCTGGTATGATTATAGCAGTGCATACTGCTGTGGTGGTACCTGCAATGATAACAGCAGTGCATACTGACTGATGGTACCTGCTATGATTACAGAAGTGCATACCAACTGTGGTGGTACCTGCTATCACTACAGCAATGCATACTGTGTTGGTACCTATGATGACAGCAGTACATACCGAGTGTGGTGGTACCTGCTGTGATGACAGCAGTACATACCAAGTGTGGTAGTACATATACAGTAATCCCTCGCCACTTCGCGGTTCAAGTTTCGCGGCCTCAGTACATCGCGGATTTTTCGAATTGATTTAAAGGCCTCATTATACCTGTGCAGTAACACCATCATCATCATTCATAATCACATTCATCGAACTGCACAGGTCTGTCATCATCGTCATTGTCAATGTCATCGTCGTCGTCGTCATTACTGGAGTCAAGTCTCAAGATACTACTGTCATTGGTGAGTGTAGAACACCATAATACGTATCGTATGACAGAGAGAGAGTGAATGTATAATATTAAGGTTTTATAATTAAATAGATTTAAGTAAAATATTATAAAATATAAATATAAATATTTTAAACATTCTGGTACCCACACACACAAATACGGAAATTCTTAGGGGGCCAACCCTACTTCGCGGATTTTGACCTATCGCGAGGGGTTCCGGTCCCCATTAACCGCGATAACGAGGATCACTGTAGTACATACACGATGAGAGCAGTACATACTGTGGTGGTGGTACCTGCTATGATTACAGCAGTGCATATTGACTGTACTCACACCTCACCCTCACCACTCCCAACTCACCCTTACCACCACACCTACCCTCACCACTCACCACTAACCCTCACCATCAGCCTCACCACTTCCCACTCTCCCTCACCACTCACTCTCACCATTCACCCTCATATTCAGCCTCACCACTCCTCACCACTCACCGTCACTACTCACCACTCATCCTCACCAATCACTACTGACCATCACCACTCACTCTCACCACTCTCCACTAACTCTCACCACTCAACCTCACCATCACCCTCACCACTCACCCTAACCACTAACCACTCTCTCACCACTCCCCTCACTCACCCTCAACTCAGCACTCCCTCACCACTCATCCTCACACTCACGCTCACCACTCACCCTCACCATCACAACCGCCACTCACCCTCACCACTTACTCTCACCACTCACCCTCACAACAACCACTCACCTCACCACTCACCCTCACCACTCACCCTCACCATCACCACTCACCCTCACCACTCACCACTCACCCTCACCACTCACTCACCCTTACCACTCACCATCACATCACCCTCACCACTCACGCTCACTCACCACTCAGCCCTCACTAATCACCACTCACAACACCACTCGCCCTCACCACTCACCACTCACCCTCACCATCACCCTCACACTCACCGTCACTACTCACCACTCATCCTCACCAATCACACCCTCACCAATCACCACTCACCCTCACCACTCACGCTCACCAGTCATACTCACCCTCACCACTCACAACACCACTCATGCTCACCACTCACGCTCACCACTCACCCTCAACATCACCCTCACCACCACCACTCACCTATTCCCGTGTCGCCAGTATGCTTAACATTTCGAACAGACACACACATTCACTAATTTAGCTTTTGACATTTAACATACAAAACGTCATCTTGTACTACTGTCACCATAGCAGGTACCACCACCACAGTGTGGTGAGTGGTGAGGGTGAGTGGTGAGCGGTGAGGGTGAGTGGTGAGGGTGGAGTGAGGGTGAGTGGTGAGGGAGAGGGTGTGAGTGGTGAGGGTGAGTGGTGAGTGGTGAGGGTGAGTGGTGAGGGTGAGTGGTGAGGGTGAGTGGTGAGGGAGAGGGGTAAGTGGTGTGGGTGAGAGGTGAGTGGTGTGGGTGAGTGGTGAGGGTGAGTGGTGAGGGTGAGTGGTGAGTGGTGAGGTGAGTGGTGAGGGTGAGTGGTGAGGGAGAGGGGTGAGTGGTGAGTGGTGAGGGTGAGTGGTAAGTGTGAGTCATGAGGGTGAGTGGTGAGCGTGAGTGGTGAATGGTGAGCGTGAGTGGTGAGGGTGAGTGGTGAGGGTGAGTGGTGAGGGTGAGTGGTGAGGGTGAGTGGTGAGTGGTGAGGGTGAGTGGTGAGGGTGAGTGGTGAGGGTGAGGGTGTGAGTGGTGAGGGTGAGTGGTGAGTGGTGAGGGTGAGTGGTGAGCGTGAGTGGGAGGGTGATTAGTGAGTAGTGAGGGTTAGTGGTGAGGGTGAGTGGTGAGCGTGAGTGGTTAGTGGTGAGGGGTGAGGAAGAGTGATGAGGAAGAGTGCTGAGGAAGAGTGGTGGTGGTCAGGGTGAATGTTGAGGGTGAGTGGTGAGGGTGAGTGGTGAGGGTGAGTGGTGAGGGTGAGTGGTGAGGGTGAGTGGTGAGTGGTGAGGGTGAGTGGTGATAGGTGAGGGTGAGTGGTGAGGGTGAGTAGTGAGTAATGAGGATGATTGGCGAGGGTGAGTGGTGAGCGTGAGTGGTGAGCGTGAGTGGTGAGGGTGAGTGGTGAGGGTGAGTGGTGAGGGTGAGTAGTGAGTAATGAGGATGATTGGCGAGGGTGAGTGGTGAGCGTGAGTGGTGAGCGTGAGTGGTGAGTGGTGAGGGTGAGTGGTGAGGGTGAGTGGTGAGGGTGAGTGGTGAGGGTGAGTGGTGAGTGGTGAGGATGAGTGGTGAGGGTGAGTGGTGAGGGTGAGTGTGAGTAATGAGGATGATTGGCGAGGGTGAGTGGTGAGCGTGAGTGGTGAGGGTGAGTGGTGAGAGTGAGTGGTAAGTGTGAGTGGTGAGGGTGAGTGATGAGGTTGAGTAGTGAGAGTGAGTCGTGAGGGTGAATGGTGAGAGGTGAGAGGTGAGTGGTGAGGGTGATTAGTGAGTAGTGAGGTGTGAGTGGTGAGGGTGAGTGGTGAGCGTGAGTGGTGAGCATGAGTGGTTAGTGGTGAGCGTGAGTGGTGAGCGTGAGTGTGTGAGCGTGAGTGGTGAGCGTGAGTGGTGAGCGTGAGTGGTGAGGGTGAGTGGGGAGCGTGAGTGGTGAGCGTGAGTGGTTTGTGGTGAGGGGTGAGGAAGAGTGATGAGGAAGAGTGGTGGTGGTGAGGGTGATTGTTGAGGGTGAGTAGTGGTGGTGAGGATGATTGGTGAGCATGAGTGGTGAGGGTGAATGGTGAGGGTGAGTGGTGAGAGTGAGTGGTGAGTGGTGAGGGTGAGTGGTGAGGTGAGTGGTGAGCGTGAGGTGAGGGTGAGTAGTGAGTAATGAGGATGATTGGCGAGGGTGAGTGGTGAGCGTGAGTGGTGAGGGAGAGGGGTGAGTGTGAGGGAGAGGGGTGAGTGGTGAGGGTCAGTGGTGAGGTTGAGTAGTGAGAGTTAGTGGTGAGGGTGAGTGGTGAGGGGTGAGTGGTGAGCGTGAGTGGTTAGTGGTGAGGGGTGAGGAAGAGTGATGAGGAAGAGTGGGGTGGTAAGGGTGAATGTTGAGGGTGAGTGGTGAGGGTGAGGATGATTGGTGAGCATGAGTGGTGAGGGAGAGGGGTGAGTGGTGAGTGGTGGGTGATGGTGAGGGTGAGTGGTGAGGGTGAGTGGTGAGGGAGGGGGTAAGTGGTGAGGGTGAGAGGTGAGTGGTGTGGGTGAGTGGTGAGGGTGGTGGTGGTGAGTGGTGAGGGTGAGTGGTGAGGGAGAGGGGTGAGTGGTGAGTGGTGAGGGTGAGTGGTAAGTGTGAGTCGTGAGGGTGAGTGGTGAGCGTGAGTGGTGAATGGTGAGAGTGAGTGGTGAGGGTGAGTGGTGAGGGTGAGTGGTGAGGGTGAGTGGTGAGTGGTGAGGGTGAGTGGTGAGGGTGAGTGGTGAGGGAGAGGGGTGAGTGGTGAGGGTGAGTGGTGAGTGGTGAGGGTGAGTGGTGAGTGTGAGTGGTGAGGGTGATTAGTGAGTAGTGAGGGGTTAGTGGTGAGGGGTGAGTGGTGAGCGTGAGTGGTTAGTGGTGAGGGGTGAGGAAGAGTGATGAGGAAGAGTGCTGAGGAAGAGTGGTGGTGGTCAGGGTGAATGTTGGGGTGAGTGTGAGGGTGAGGATGATTGGTGAGCGTGAGTGGTGAGGGTGAGTGGTGAGGGTGAGTGGTGAGTGTTGAGGGTGAGTGGTGAGGGTGAGTGGTGAGGGTGAGTAGTGAGTAATGAGGATGATTGGCGAGGGTGAGTGGTGAGGTGAGTGGTGAGCGTGAGTGGTGAGGGTGAGTGTGAGGGTGAGTGGTGAGGGTGAGTAGTGAGTAATGAGGATGATTGGCGAGGGTGAGTGGTGAGTGTGAGTGGTGAGCGTGAGTGGTGAGTGGTGAGGGTGAGTGGTGAGGGTGAGTGGTGAGGGTGAGTGGTGAGTGGTGAGGGTGAGTGGTGAGGGTGAGTAGTGAGTAATGAGGATGATTGGCGAGGGTGAGGGTGAGCGTGAGTGGTGAGGGTGAGTGGTGAGCGTGAGTGGTGAGGGTGAGTGGTGAGGGTGATTAGTGAGTAGTGAGGTGTGAGTGGTGAGGGGTGAGTGGTGAGCGTGAGTGGTGAGCATGAGTGGTTAGTGGTGAGCGTGAGTGGTGAGCGTGAGTGGTGAGCGTGAGTGGTGAGCGTGAGTGGTGAGGGTGAGTGGTTAGTGGTGAGGGTGGGAAGAGTGATGAGGAAGAGTGGTGGTGGTGAGGGTGAGTGTTGAGGGTGAGTAGTGGTGGTGAGGATGATTGGTGAGCGTGAGTGGTGAGGGTGAGTGGTGAGGGTGAGTGGTGAGAGGATGGTGAGTGGTGAGGGTGAGTGGTGAGGGTGAGTGGTGGCGTGAGTGGTGAGGGTGAGTAGTGAGAGTGATCGTGAGGGTGAATGGTGAGAGGTGAGAGGTGAGTGGTGAGGGTGATTAGTGAGTAGTGAGGTGTGAGTGGTGAGGGGTGAGTGGTGAGCGTGAGTGGTGAGCATGAGTGGTTAGTGGTGAGCGTGAGTGGGGAGCGTGAGTGGTGAGCGTGAGTGGTTAGTGGTGAGGGTGAGGAAGGTGATGAGGAAGAGTGGTGGTGGTGAGGGTGAGTGTGAGGGTGAGTAGTGGTGGTGAGATGATTGGTGAGCGTGAGTGGTGAGGGTGAGTGGTGAGGGTGAGTGGTGAGAGTGAGTGTGAGTGGTGAGTGGTGAGGGTGAGTGGTGAGGGTGAGTGGTGAGGGTGAGTGGTGAGCGTGAGTGGTGAGGGTGAGTAGTGAGTAATGAGGATGATTGGCGAGGGTGATGGTGAGGTGAGTGGTGGGAGAGGGGTGAGTGGTGAGGGAGAGGGGTGAGTGGTGAGGGTCAGTGGTGAGGTTGAGTAGGAGTTAGTGGTGAGGGTGAGTGGTGAGTGGTGAGGGTGATTAGTGAGTAGTGAGGGGTGAGTGGTGAAGGGTGAGTGGTGAGCGTGAGTGGTGAGGGTGAGTGGGGAGCATGAGTGGTGAGCGTGAGTGGCGTGGTGGGGTGAGGAAGAGTGATGAGGAAGAGTGGTGGTGGTGAGGGTGAGTGTTGAGGGTGAGTAGTGTGGTGATGGTGAGGATGATTGGTGAGCGTGAGTGGTGAGGGTGGAGTGGTGAGGGTGAGTGGTAAGGGTGAGTGGTGAGGGTGAGTGGTGAGGGAGAGGGGTGAGTGGTGTGGGAGTGGTGTGGGTGAGTGGTGAGGGTGAGTGGTGAGCATGAGTGGTGAGGGAGAGGGGTGAGTAGTGAGGGTGAGTGGTGAGAGTGAGTGGTGAGGGTGAGTGGTGAGCGTGAGTGGTGAGGGAGAGGGGTGAGTGGTGAGTGGTGAGGAGAGAGGGGTGGTGGTGAGTGGTGAGGGTGAGTGGTGAGTGGTGAGGTTGAGTCGTGAGGATGAGGGGTGAGCGTGAGTGGTGAATGGTGAGAGTGAGTGGTGAGTGTGAGTGGTGTGGGTGAGTGGTGAGGTTGAGTGGTGAGCGTGAGTGGTGAGTGGTGAGCTTGAGTGATGAGAATGAGTGGTGAGTGTGAGGGAGAGGGGTGAGTGGTTGAGGTGTAGGGTGAGGGTGAGGGTGAGTGGTGAGTGGTGAGCGTGAGTGGTGAGAGTGAGTGGTGAGGGTGAATGGTGAGTAGTGAGGATGCTTGGTGATGGTGAGTGGTGAGCATGAGTGGTGAGTGGTGAGGGAGAGGGTGAATGGTGAGCGTGAGTGGTGAGTAGTGAGGGTGAGGTAGAATGGGTGAGTGGGTGAGCTTGAGTGATGGAGTTGAGTGGTGGTGTGAGGGTGAGTGGTGAGGTGTGAGTGGTTAGCGTGAGTGGTGAGGGGGTGATGTGGTGAGGGTGAGTGGGTGATTAGTGTCGTAGTGAGGGGTGAGTGGTTAGCATGGAGTGGTGAGCGTGAGTGTGAGTGGTGAGGGTTGAGTGGTAAGTGTGAGTCGTGAGTGGTGGAGTGATGGGTTGAGTAGTGAGATGAGAGGTGAGGGTGAGTGGATGAGTGGTGAGAGGTGAGTGGTTGCGTGTGAGGGTGATTAGTGAGTAGTGAGGGGGTGAGTGGTGAAGGGTGAGTGGTGAGCGTGAGTGGTGAGGGTGAGTGGGGAGCGTGAGTGGTGAGCGTGAGTGGCTATTGGTGAGGGTGAGGAAGAGTGATGAGGAAGAGTGGTGGTGGTGAGGGTGAGTGTTGAGGGTGAGTAGGGTGGTGATGGTGAGGATGATTGGTGAGCGTGAGTGGTGAGGGTGAGTGGTGAGGGGAGTGGTAAGGGTGAGTGGTGAGGGTGAGTGGTGAGGGAGAGGGGTGAGTGGTGTGGGTGAGTGGTGAGGGTGAGTGGTGAGGGTGAGTGGTGAGCATGAGTGGTGAGGGAGAGGGTGAGTGGTGAGCGTGAGTGGTGAGAGTGAGTGGTGAGGGTGAGTGGTGAGCGTGAGTGGTGAGGGAGAGGGTGAGTGGTGAGTGGTGAGGTTGAGTCGTGAGGATGAGGGGTGAGCGTGAGTGGTGAATGGTGAGAGTGAGTGGTGAGTGTGAGTGGTGTGGGTGAGTGGTGAGGTTGAGTGGTGAGCGTGAGTGGTGAGTGGTTGAGCTTGAGTGATGAGAGTGAGTGGTGAGTGGTGAGGGAGAGGGGTGAGTGGTGAGGGGTGAGGGTGAGTGGTGAGGGTGAGTGTGAGCGTGAGTGTGAGAGTGGTGAGGGTGAATGGTGAGTAGTGAGGATGCTTGGTGATGGTGAGTGGTGAGCCTGAGTGGTGAGTGGTGAGGGAGAGGGGTGAATGGTGAGCGTGAGTGGTGAGTAGTGAGGGGTGAGGTAGAGGGGTGAGTGGTGAGCTTGAGTGATGAGAGTGAGTGGTGAGTGGTGAGGGTGAGTGGTGAGGTGAGTGGGAGCGTGAGTGTGAGGGTGAGTGGTGAGGGTGAGTTGGTGATTAGTGTGTAGTGAGGGGTGAGGTGGTGAGCATGAGTGGTGAGCATGAGTGGTTAGTGGTGAGGGTTGAGGAAGAGTAGTGAGGAGAGTGGGTGAGGGTGGTGGTGAGAGTGAGTAGTGAGTGATGAGTTGTGAGGGTGAGTGGTGAGGGTGAGGGGTGAGTGGTGAGGGACAGGGGTGAGTGGTGAGGGTGAGTGGTGAGGGAGAGGGGTGAGTGGTGAGGGTGAATGGTGAGCGGATGGTGAATAGTGAGGGTGAGGGAGAGGGGTGAGTGGTGAGCATGAGTGGTGAGGGTGAGTGGTGGGTGAGTGGTGATAGTGTGTAGTGAGGGGTGAGTGGTGAGCATGAGTGGTGAGCATGAGTGGTTAGTGGTGAGGGGTGAGGAAGAGTAGTGAGTGATGAGTGGTGAGGGTGAGTGGTGAGGGTGAGGGGTGAGTGGTGAGGGAGAGGGGTGAGTGGTGAGGGTGAGTGGTGAGGGTGAGTGGTGAGGGTGAGTAGTGAGGGTGAGTGGTGAGCGTGAGTGATGAGGGAGAGGGGTGAGTGGTGAGGGTGAGTGGTGTGGATGATTGGTGAGTGGTGAAGGTGAGTGGTGAGCGTGAGTGATGAGGAGAGGGTGAGTGGTGTGAGTGAGGATGGTGAGTGGTGAGGGTGAGTGAGGGAGAGTCGTGAGGGTGTATATATTTGCCTATGATGACAGCAGTACGTGCTGACGTTTTGTATGTTAAATGTGAAAGCTAAATGTGTGAATGTGTGTCTGGTGGAAATGTTAAGCAAACTTGGCGACATGCAGTTTTTAAAACGGGAATAGGGCGATTCTAAAGTAATCTACAACCTTCGATGATTCCTTTGCGCGATTCAAAGAATCGATTCCTGGCGTGTTGGGGGTTTACATTTTTAATTACAGAGTTTTATTTCCATTGATATGTTATGTTTTAAAGTTTTCAGTTTTTAATTATATTTTTGCCGCAGGTCAACGCCGGATATTTCCCGTTCGTAGCAGTTTATATCAACTCTATAACCACTTATAGTAAACAGAATCGGCCGATTCTAAAGGAGTCTACAACGTTCGATTCCTTTGCGCGATTCAGAGAATCGATTCTTGGCTCTGTCGGGTTTAAAATTTTAATTACACAGTTGTATTTTCATTGGTATGTTATGTTTTAAAGTTTCAGAAGATTTTAAATGTGTTTCCTCCCGGGCAACGCTGGGTATATCGAGTTTATAGCAAAGTATTCGCCTGACACGTGTGGGGTGTCGAGGCCTAGTACCATGCAGAGCCTCCGGCCTTGCCTAGATTGCCCACGCGGCGAGGCTGGGTGCTGGGACCGCTCCCCCCCCCCCCCCGCGCTAGAATAATACTGTCTAATCACTATAATTGCATTATCTACCGACCCTATAATAGTAATTGCACACATTGGGGGGGGGGGGAGTGAAGAGGACGTGAAACTTTGATGAATTTACCTCAGCGTCGCGTGTTAATGCGTGTGCATATTTTTAACGGGAATTAAAATGGCATCCACCCAACAGCGATGGCGTTGGTGCCCGTTGCCAGGGGCAACCGCCCATTGCCAGGGGCCAACTGCCCGTTGCCAGGGGCAACCGCCTTCGCGCATGCGCAACGGCGTGCTTCGTCACGTGCGGTCGGCAATAGTAAAAAAATAAATAAAGATTAATCGCACTAAATCGATAATCGGTCCGATTTAAAGTTTAGAGACGAAAAATCGGAAATGCCTATGTTCACCGCGGGGCCGGGGGCGTGCCCAACGGCAAATCGAACCCCACGGTCCGAGAGCCAAATCCCCCGCAAGCGAGCGTACGCAGAAGACGGACGGACGGACGGACAAAACATATATAGGTTAGATGATGGTTGATGAAGATGATGATGGCAAAGTTAACTTATTTCACCAGCTACTGAACATTAACCCCCTGTGTGTTTGTAACAAAGCCCTAGGTCCTCTGCCACTCCATCGCAAATCGCACATTGGCACAGTTGGTGGTGGTGGCGGAGCATCGCGTGACGCCGGCGCCGTGAGTCTCAGCCCCACAGGGCGCTGGCTGGGCCGGGCGGAGGAGCCGCGTGAGGAAGCGTGTCATCCCCTGTACCCAGGCATGGTGAGCATGCAAGCAGCAGTCCTGTGTTGGCAAGTGCTGTTAGCGAGCACCATGAAGACCGGCACGGTGCATCAGGGCTGTGGCCAGCACCACGCCAGATTTCTTTGTCTTGAAGGTGCGTATGTTTACACACCGCATCAGGTACTTGTTTTACTCCGAGTCAGGTTGGACCCACCAACCCGGTTGTCTGCGTGAAGAGCGGTAGTGCAGTGGTTAGGGCGCTGAGCTACAAAACCTGGGAGCCCAAGTTGATTGCTGGCCACGGCTAACGTTTAATTTTGGTGGCGATTGATATGAACTGGGCTTAGACCTCCCCTTGTGTGGTGTGTCACAATCAGCACTCCGGGCGTGGTGCTGTTCACCCACCCTTCGTGTGCTGTCTCAGCCTTCATAGGTGTTGCTCACTAAAGGCACTTGCCTCAACAGTTGTTAAAGCTATAAAGGGGATTTTGTTTTGTAGGTGTCTGTATGTGGGGAGTGGTGGCATAGCGGTTACTGCTCTGGGCTACGAACCCGTTGACCCGATTTGGATCCCACCCATGGCTAATCGCAGTGACGATTATTTGATTTGGTCTTGGGCCTCCCCTAGGTCGACTCAACTTGAAAAAGAGTACATGGCGTGCTGTGTAAACATCGCCACTAGGGATGAAAGGTGGTCGAACGTTGTTCTGGCCACCCGCTTCGTAGCGTGCTTGCTAACAACACTTTCCATAAAGTTTCGTGAGAGCTATATAAGGGGTTTTTTTATGTGTACAGACATGCTTCTGGGATAAGTGTCTATGTCAGAGACAATGATCTATAATAATGTGTTACATCTTACAGCTGGAATTGATCAATTACATGGAGAACCACATTACAGCCAAGTGATGGTTTCGATTTAAAGCTTTCGTGACTGCAGGGATCTTCTTCTTGTTTCTTTCGGTAAAGTCACGTAGAAGGGAAGTAAAATAAAAAAAATAAAACATAATAAAACAATTCTCACGACGTTTCGGCTACAACGCAAGCAGCCGTCTTCAGGCTGCTTGCGTCGTGAGAATTGTTTTATTATGTTTTATTTTATTATTTTATTACTTCCCTTCTACGTGACTTTACCGAAAGAAACAAGAAGAAGTGATGGTTTATTTTGTGCAGTCCATGACGACCAGGCTGAGACCATTAACTCGCTAGACTTGAGAATCCGCTTTGATCACAGGCGGCTGCCTGGATTTAACCGAGGTACTCCGTGGTGCCAGTTTAGTGCTATGACCACGAGGTCACTGGGCCGCGTCTAAACATTCCACCCCCCCCACGTTATATACATTAGCAGCAACGTGTTTAGTGAGCAGCAGCATTCTTTGAATATTTTGCCAAAGGAAATGGGATTGTGGAGCAGTGGCACAGTCCTGCAATTGCTTTATCTTTAATCCACCACACATCTTGCGGCACGATTGTGGAGCACCCGTTTTCACTGCTTGGGGACAGAGGCAGGGGGATTTAGATACTCATTAGTTTCAACTGCTGTGCAAGATGGTAGAGCAGTGGGGCAGTGGAGCAGGGGGCAGTGAAGAAGCAGAGGAGCCGTGGGGCAATGGGACAGTGGAGCAGTGGCACACTGGAACAGTGGCTTCATGGGGGAGAGGAGGGGCGGATTTGTCGTTAAGAAGGCAAATCGCCTGAAGTTTTCCCACCACCGCTTGTATGTGCTCTGAAGGAGGACCATTCCCCAAACGTCTCATTATGGTCCTTGTACCGCCGCACACACAGCCGGGACACGCACGCACAAGCCAAGGCAACATTACCAACCCAAGAAGCACTCACAAGCAATGCAACGTTATGCTGTGTCCTCAAAGGTTGATTTCACAAAGTTTATGGTAACAACAATAGTATGTATCCAATTTTAACAGGGTGGCCTTGAAACTTGGCACGTGTAGGTTGTTCATTGTCTGCACTGACCCCTCCAGCTCTCTCACCCTGGGTCAGCTGCCCCTTCCATGTCCTGGAAACCATGGCAAGGTCATCCCATGAGGACTGCCTGGATGAAACCAGCATGGAAGGGGCCCAGTGTGGGCTGGCTATGCTATTGGGATAGTCCCGTGTGTGTGTGTGATGTGAGGTGTCTGGTAGCAGTCATTCTCTCCTAGTCTGGCATCTGCTGCTCAGATTCATTCCC